>NW_024423453.1:19219194-19273699 GCF_017311325.1 Ursus maritimus | reverse complement strand
TTTTTTTTTTTCTTAGTGTCTTGTCACTTTGTGTATTTTGTCTTGTTTTCCTGGGAGTACTTGAACTTTTTTTATTATTATTCTATATTGATTTATTTATAGAGTCCTACTGGGGCCAACTGACACTAGAGGCAGTGAAGGGTATCAGAGTGCCAATTCACCCTGCCTTCTACCACCTACCTTATTCAGTCTCATTACTGATGGGTATATGTCAAAATTCAGGTTGCTAGGTTCCCAGTTGGGTCCTGTTGTCAACAGGGTAAGGAGAAATTAGAGTATTGTCTAGTTTCAATTCACAATGCCTCATGTAGTCTCATTATTGCAGGGTAGGGTAAAGGTTCCACTCCTCCCTAAGCCCCACTGACACTTGGAGTAGGGGTGGGGAAGTGAAGCATAATGGTGACTAGACCCACCTCAAACTGCATTGTCATGGTCTTTGCTGTAAGGTGTAGGTCAAGATTTACCTTGCCATTAGACACTTAAGACATTGGCCTGGTGGAATAACTAGAGCAGGACCTGCTTCCACTAGAAGGGGGATGGAAGATGAGTTTTCCCTGCTCCCTGGCCATTGAAATCATGGGTGTGGTGCAGGGTGGTGTGAAGGGTTCCCACTGATACTTGGCTAAAGTGGAGTACTGCCCGACCACCCTTTTCTCAGACCTTTGCCCAGGTAGTGAGGCTTTCCTTAAAGCTTTTATCTTTGTCTATTGGGAGTTCCAGGTTGGAGGTTTCTGGAGCACCTTTTCAGGCTAAATGTGAAGCAATAAGGAACTCACTGCTATGTTGTTCCTCAAGTCCTAAAGTCTCTAGGCAGTTTACTTTCTTCTTTTCATCTTTCAAAATCATCCTGTGCTTGTTTCAATCCAGGGTTTGTGTTAAACTTCTTATGATTGTGTTATAACCAGGATATTTTAGTTGTAATAGTGAGATCCTGAGTGAAATTCCACCTTGGCCAGAACTAAAAATTAAAATTGGATTTCTATCCATTTTTTATTTGGTACATTATTCATAATTAAATAATTAAAAATAGAAAACACAAGAAATAAACACACTGTTGAGGTCCTTTGCAGCTTTTTTTCAATATATCAAATAATTTGTTGTGTAGACTGATTTCAATTATGCTCATGTACCTTGGTTTTGGAAAAAAGTCAGTAATATACTGAAACTAGATGACTTAATATAATAACATAATTTCTTATGTTTAATCATCCTACAGAAAATATTCCATGCATATACCTCTTTGTGTCCTATTATTTTTAATTATTTTTTACAAATAAGTATAGAGGTCTAATCGTGAGAAAATTTACTTAAGCAATTTCTTACAATAGTCACTAAAAAAGATTAATAAGGTAAAGATATTTTCCTAAAATGAGGATGGATACTACTTTAGATCAACAGTTGACATTATATTTGAATTCTGGAATAGCACGATTTTTTGAAAAGGAAGAAATGCTATTATTCAATAATCAAATGAATGAGGGCTAGAAACACAAAGGAATTAGAATAAATCTATTAAAAATATTTGCCAATGAATAAAACAAAATTAGTAACATTTATCAACCAATGTATAATTTGTTTGACCAAACTAATATAGCAGAATGAAGTAATATTGGAGAACAAGTTGTCTCCAATAAATGAATTATATATATTGCAATTCTGGCAGTCATTTTTGGAGAAATTAACAAGGTAAAGAGAGGATACTATGAAAAAAGAAAGTTGTAGATTAGAATAATGAATATCAACCAGCATATGATAAAACTATAATGAATTTTAAATAGTACTATTTAAAGATTGTGAAAATCAATTGAATACATGGTATTTTTTCTAAATACCTCTCTTTTACAGATCAACAAGAAATGGAAAGATCACATGCAATGGCAAATGGATCAAATAGAAAGGCAGTGGCCTAATTATTCCCTTTAAATAAAAATAATCCTAAAAATATTCCCAAAAAGATAAGAAAATATGAAACAAGTAAAATATAAATAAAATATGGTCTTCTTTGTTAATCTTGTATTTCCTACTTGTGATGGAGTTTTAATTACAAGAAGAATTTGTATTTTTTATTTAATCTGAGCAAAACAACAGAAGCATAGTGCAAATAAATAACAACTGACAGCCACATGGCATTCATTTAGTAAATATTATATAAACTCCTTTGTACACCAGTCTGTATTCTAGGTCCTGGGTAAGAGGTAAGAAATTAGCCAACATCCCTACACTTGGGTTATTTATATTCCAGAAAAATTTGGTTAACCATTAGGAAGTTATGGAAGTTAGGAAAAGAAATTTTCAATAGTGATAATTGCCATGAATATAGTGCAGAGAAACAGGAGAGGGATTAAGCCAGGTGGGTGGATGGTCAGGGACGGCTTTCAGGCAATTGCCTGGGAAATCTAACCTTCATGACTCAATTGAGAAGTTCAAATCCTGATTAGGGGTAAAACAGGCACCCTAAAATATAGCTGCTACACAGATTTAATGGATTGTCACTGTGTTAATGAAGTACCATGCTACCTGATTCTCTCAATTTTAACGTAAATTAGAAAATAGATTTTTTCTAGGAAAACCAGAGATTTTTAAATGTTGATAACTGAGTTAAATTTGGAATCAACATTGCCTACCTACTCAATTCAATGAAAATACAACACATTCTTAAGTTAAATCCCTCAGGTCACTGGTGTGCAACCCTTTTGATAGATCATCCTTATACATTTTTCAACCATATAAAAAATTCATTTGCTTCATTAAAGAAATGAGAATTTTTAAGCCCCATAAGTCCAGTAAATATTTACCCCCTTAATCCACCAGTTTGTCATCTCTATTCTAGATCATTAAAATTTTCTTCTACCGTTATTACAGAGTCCATATTGCTTCATTGAAGAAGTGGGAATTCTAAAAGTCCAGAGGTCCAGTGACTATTTACTGCCTGGTGATTTATAACACTTTGCTCTATAGATTTTATAGGTTCACTTGTTATAGTACATGATAAATACGCTTTGTCTGAGCTGCGGTTCTGGGATAAGCATCAGATTGGGAGCCCCCAAAACAATTAAATCACCTCTCATATTTTTTAATGACTACAGGGAGCTCATTATGCCTGATTTTATGGAGGCAGTGCAAACAGATATGAGCTTCAGATATTATTTTCATCTTTCCTAATTATATTTTGGGATTTTAAAAATGGACATCCTTAATCATAAGTTTAGGCATTGTTTTTATAACATTGCTATGTCCCAAAGTCTGAATTAATTTTTTAATCTATTTCATTGATTTAGCAGTGGCAAAAAAGGCAAAAGACTGAATAGCAGTGAGAATGAACACTAAAGCTTTTGTAAGTGAAGGCTTACAAGTGTACATAAAATAGTTTTAATACTCTAAACATTTAAAAGCTAACAGAAATTATATGTTCTAATTAAATAAGGTCTAAATAATGATTAATTCCAAAAGGAGAACATTTCAAAATGTTTTACGGACCTTAATCTACGTTCATGATTCCCACTTGCCTGTATTATTATAGTGTATGCATTGGTATATTATGATAAATCTGGTCTAGAGAACGAGTTTACTATTTACTAACTAAATTTATTTTGTCACACTGACCATATGTTTTCTGAGAGAAGAATTCTACCATCATGATTCCACATGGTGTAGACTTTCTACAGCTAAGGGGTTCTTTCTGTAGTAACAGATGTAGTGAGGGAAGCTGAGGGACTTCATAAAGGGCATATGTGTCCTTACAGATTAATAATTCTATCAGTAATTTTCTGGAAATTTTGTTTACATTTTTCTTCTCTTTCTAACTTAACAATATCCCCTAGTTTGACAGTCCACAAAAAATAAGAGAACAAATCATATAGCACTGGGGGAACTTCTGCAATTTTGTGTCAGTTTTTTTTCTGAGTCAAATCCATGCCCAATGTAAATTTCTGGAAACAAATATTTTCCTTATGTAAAGCTGAAAGACACTGAAAAACTAATCTTTAAGAATGTTAAATAACTTTATTAAAAAAAACTCACTGAATTGTTGAATGCTTTTATAAACTTGATAACATTAATATTAGTAATAATGTTTAACATCAGTTTGCGTATTTTAGAAAATTCCATTATCTCACTATTTTTGCATCTTATAGAAAACAAATTACTATTCCACTGAACTTAATAATTTTATAAACTAATTTAGTGAAAATAATATTTGCTTTGGCTGTCTTTGAATGATTTTTTTGGGTATTGATGACATTCTACTAAGAAGTGTGTGAATATAATACAGATTAAATATAATTTTATAATCTCAGAATGTGTACCTTGGGAGTATATTACCCAAAACTTCTATTAATTAAAAAAAAATGACATTGTCAGGATTCATGTTTATCGATTTTTGTTTTGACAGTAAATAGATTTTTAAATTACTCATAAAATAGCTTTTGATTTTCTTTGTAGTAGTATGGAGATATGTATATAAAAATCAAATAAAGATTGTGAGAGCATTGGGGCGCCTGGGTGGCTCCATCATTAAGCATCTGCCTTCGGCTCAGGTCATGATCCTGGGGTCCTGGGATCCAGCCCTGCATCAGGCTCCCTGCTTAGCGGGAAGCCTGCTTCTCCCTCTCCCACTCTCCCTGCTGGCGTTCCCTCCCTCGCTGTGTCTCTCTCTGTCCAATAAATAAATAAAATCTTAAAAGAAAAAAAAAAAAAGACTGTGAGAGCATTAATCTGATTCCTGTTTTGATAAAGTGGCAGAGCATAAATAATTTTTGATTGAGATTTTATAAAAACCGTCTCATCCATATTGTAATTCATTTGAACTTTTACAATTAATCATAATTAAAGATCCTTGTACAGATTAAAATGTTAAAAAGCAAAACTTTATTTACAATATAAAAACAACCACCTGGGGTTTATGTAATATATTCACACTAATATATTAAATAACTGTCATAAATTCATGATAAAAATATCAGATACATGAATATAGCTTATAGCACAGTTCATTCTAATATACAAAACTTTTGGAGGTAAATGATTCAAATGTGACATTTGATACAATGTAACATAATTTTTCTTAATTTCAGATTTTTATTTTAAAGAAATTAGATTAGAGAAATTAATGGCCCCATTTCTCATTCAGTCTCCAGTTTTTGGTTTTTTTTTGTTTTTGTTTTTTTTTTAAGTCTTTCCATCCTTCTGTGTTCTTTTCTCCTGGGCAACTGGGTTGGAAATAACTATATTCCACTCCTCTTATAAAGGGACAACTCTCTTCTAGAATACCAATATTGGAAATTAAGTACTAATAAAAAAGAGTCTACTCAAACTAGTAAAAGTAGTTTATAGGGATTCTTTCTCAAATTCCTCCTCAACAAAGTGGATATAAAACATGTGCACATGCCAAAAGGCACAGTAAACATGTAAAAAAATTCCCAATAAATGAAATAATTTTTACATTAAGAAGAACCTGAGAAGAATGCAGTACTTTCCTAAAAGCAGTTAGCCACCAAATTAGAGAGGGTGATAGATGATTGGCTAATACAAGACTCACAATGAGAATTAGATTCATGAAATATTTTCAAAGCTTGCCCCTCTTAGAATAACATGATCATGAAAATATAGGAGGAAAACAATTAAAAAGTCACAATTTTCATATAAAAGTCCCAGGGCACTGTTTACTGAAATCATACTGGAAAGTTTGATAGTGTTTGTGTGTGTGGGTGTGAGTATATTTTCTGTGTATATTTGTGTCTGTGAATAGGTTTATTATTAGAAGACTAGAACGTCTGTCAAAACACTTATTAATTTTATTATCAACTAAAAAGCCCATTTGAAGTATAAAGTTTTACAATTTGAGTTAATAACTTCTATTGACAAAGCAGCTCAACAATAGCTGGTTATTTCCCTCTCACAGAAACTCTGAAAGAGCCATTGTTCAATGGGTTTATGGCCTTTGAGCATAGATAATTGATCATAAATCTTTAGGCAGCCCAGCTGGTTTTCCATACGACTGCAGAGAACCACCATATGGTCTCTAGCACTCACAGGGATCCCCTGCACTCACAGGTTAGAGATTAAAAATCTGTCATAGTGTTGAGAAGCAAGCTGCTCTCAAACTAGTGTAATAATAAGTGATATTCTCAGATAAAGTGAAGAGGACCACTTTCTCCAAAAAGCTGATAGCTATTTTTGCAGTTTTCATACCATTTTGGTAATACCCATGTAATTTCGGTCTTGAAAACTCAAAGGGAATGAATTATAAGGTCCCTATGCCCTAGAGAAGAGCTCTGTGTTAAAGGTTGGCTCAGTCCTAGGAGAACCAGGGACATTGTTTGGGACTTAACTAGCTCCCTTCTCTGCTTTCTTCTGCATACTGTCATTGTTTTCTTAGATTTTAGTCCAGATGGTTGAAAATACTAGCTTCCCAGATAGCTCCCTCCTATCTCATACGACAGAGTCTCTCTACTACAAGGAGACCTATTCTCTTTACTTAGCTTTAGCACAAATAATCCTATGGCAGAACAGATTATGTGTCCATCCTTACACCTGTAGGAAAAAACAAAAGCAAAAACAGAACAATTCCTGCTTGTGGTGATGGCTATAAGGGAGGATAGTTAGTTCTCTACAATACATGAGTTTGGGTTCCTGAGGACAAATTTGTTACTAGAAAGATGATGATGATGATGACGATCCATTTATCTAATCACTTATCTATGTCAGCTGGGATTTAGGGCTATGCCGGCAAATAGAGTAAGAAAATACGATTATATTTAATATGTAGTATAAACATTACCATCTATATACCAGGGCAACAAGGGGCCATGACCTGGGAGGAGTGTTTATTTTTTTTTCTTCAAGTTTTTATTTAAATTCCAGTTAGTTAACATATGGTATAATACTAGTTTCAGGAGTAGAATTTAGTGATTCATCACTTACAAATCATACCCAGTGCTCATCACAACAAATGCCCTTCATAATACCCATCATGGGGTGGAGGCTTTAGAGCCAATGAATCATGACTAACCAGAGCCCACAGGTTCCTTTTCTGGACCGTGTTCCAGGTTTTCAGGACCTTCGAAGGCCTTGCCCAAATGACTCAGAGCCATATTTCCAGTTCCTACCTGGGTCTCTAATTTGAGTCTGTCCTGCTTAGGGGAGGATACTATTGTGCACATTCTACCAGGCCGAAGCAATGGCTAAGGGGAGGCTTTTTAGAGGGGCTGTTTGGATGGAGCCTAAAAATAAGAGCTGAAGTGTTCACACTTGGGAACATGAGCTTCCTCCAGAAATAAGAAAAGGTCAGGAATTAGAAGACAAAGGGAGAAGGCTGTGGGCTGAAGACATGGGGCTGGGGCCTGGCTCCTCCCTGGCCAACACATTCAAACACAGATAACTGAGGAGTATAGGAACTTTAAATTCATCCTGGTCTTTCAGGTTCTTGTGAAGGCATATTTTTCAGGATAAGATATTAAGCTAACTTTGATAGTTTGTTATTTGGTTTAAAATATTTAATAATTCATTTATAAACATCCATTTTTACTCAAAGTTTAGGGTCTGAATGGAACCTATTCTTAATATGGATAAATTGCTAATATATATTCTTATCTTCTACATTTTATCAAAATGATTACTTACATGGTAAACTGATTAATGTATTTAAGTAATCTATATTTCAGGTGACTACAGTTATAACTTCTCAAAATACAGGAGTCTCAAATGAGAAATTTATAATTTGTATCATAAGTTTACAATATTCAATAAAGTGCTAGGCTTTGAGAGAATGATTTTTTTGGCCTTTAAAAAAACTTTTAGCAAACAGAGGTTCAGAGGGTAATCTTTATTAACAGTTTTGTGGTAATTTATGTTCCTCATTTGTAAAATGAAGAGAGATCTATCTATGATGTATCTATCTGTCTGTCTATCTTAAATTTGTTGTGGGGACTTTTAAAACATCTGGCACATTGCAAACAATTTGTGAATATTAGTTCTTGTTTTAATGAACATCTGATTTTTTTCCACATGTCAAGATTATATCAGTTAATCGAATAAATATTAAGTACATCCCAGATAGTGCTAAGATGATAACCAGTTGTTCATTTTAAATTATAAATTAGTAAGGAAAGAGTATAAAACATGTAGGTAGGTATTACATTATTATGTAGGTTGAAATTTAAGAATGTGAGGCTAAAAAAAGAGGATTATAATAAAAGGATTTGGTATTGATTAAAGGCAACGCTATCTGTTTGATACTTCTGAAGCAGACGTCTACATAAACCAGTTTGACTTAATTCATTATAAAGTTTTAAATGAAGAAGCTGCTTTTCTGATTTGCGTATACCACTCACTCTATCTTTTAAATTTTCATATTATTTTAAAATTTGGTGAATGTAATTGTAGAGTTTTAAAGTTCATAAAGAAAGGAGACACACTTAGCAAATAAAATCTTACTTTCTATTGACTATGACTTCTAATTCACAAAAAAATAATAAAAAGGTGATTGTAAAATTAATTGTTAGCTTTCTTAGGTCAGAATATAGTTAGATTTGTTTTTTATGCTAAAAAAAAAAAGGAAAGAAGCACAACAAAAAAGTAGCCCAGTTGGACAATAATTTTAAAATTTCTAAGCTTTATTTTTTCTAAGACTTCTAATTCACAAAAATGTAATAAAAAAGTGATTGCAAAATTAATTGTTAGCTCTCTTAGGCCAGAATATGGTTAGATATGTTTTTTTATGCTACAAACAAGGAAAGAACACAACAAAAAAAGTAGCCCAGTTGGACAATATTTTTAAGATTTCTAAGCTTTATTTTTTCTAATTACAGAATTATTGAGTTACTTGCAGAATCGATTTTTTTAATTTAAATTAAATTAGCCAACATATAGTACATCATTGGTTTTAGATGTAGTGTTCAGTGATTCATCAGTTGCATATAATACCCAGCGCTCATCACATCGTGTGTGCTCCTTAATGCCCATCACCCAGTTGCCCCATCCCTCCACCAACCTCTCCTTCTGTAACCCTCAGTTTGTTTCCCAGAGTCAAGAGTCTCTCATGGTTTGTCTCCCTCTCTGATTTATTCCCATTCAGTTTTCCTTCAGCAACTTCTTGCAAGACATGTCTCTAAAGGCAAGGGAAACAAAAGCAAAAATGAACTATTGGGACCTCACCAAGCTAAAAAGCTTCTGCAAATTATCAGCTATCTAGTGAGATAAATGTGTAATTATACCTCACCTCTGGACAGCTCCAGACAGTCCTGAATCAGGCGCTGAAAGATCTCCCTCCTCGTCTGTTGATCCCATCACTTGCCACGCCCACCATCAACTTATACTTTACTACATTTGTGATCACTATATATGCTTAGTGCCTTTCTTGTGCTCTCTGTATCTCTATGTTCATTAGACTTACTTACTTGGTGGGTAGCTCAGTTACCACATAATCAACATCTTAAAAACTGAATATATCAGCTCCTTTTTCTCACCAATGCACTTTACATTGTGAATATCACCATTATTGACTCAAGAAGTCAAATCCAAAACCTGGAAACCATTATTTTATTTCTCCCTACACCCTGCTTACGTTCAATCAATTATGTTCTTACTATTCTACCTACAACACACATTTCTGATCCAGTTCATTCCTCAATATCCTCATCATTAAATAGGCCATCATCATCCCTCACCTAGGTAATTATAATTTCCTCTTCTCACATCTTCACACCTAAATACCATTTTCTGTCTTGCAGCTAGTAGGTTATTTCTGAACTAGGATGAAGTTTAAAACCATAGTGAGGGGGCGCCTGGGTGGCACAGTCGTTAAGCGTCTGCCTTCGGCTCAGGGCGTGATCCCAGTGTTCTGGGATCAAGCCCCACATCAGGCTCCTCTGCTAGGAGCCTGCTTCTTCCTCCCCCACTCCCCCTGCCTGTGTTCCATCTCTCACTGGCTGTCTCTCTGTCACATAAATAAATAAAATCTTAAAAAAAAAAAAAAACAAACCTGTAGTGAGGTTTATGTGGCCCTACATGTTCTGTCTTCTGCTATCTATTACTTATCCTTTTCTGCTTCACACACATGCATAGCCATGCTGGGTTATTTTTACTCATTATTAGTAAACCAAACCTCTCTTGCTTCCATGCCTTTGCACATTCTCTTTTTTCTTTCTGCTCCTTCACCCTCTACCTAGATAATTGTTTTTCATGACTTTTGCTTCACTTCAAATGTTATTACTTCAGAAAATTTTCCAAACCACCTCTAGATAAGCTTGGGTGCCCCTGTTGTGCATACCCATTGCTTCTTATGGTTATCCAACATGATGTAGTATTCTTTGTTCAACATCTTTCTCCCTGAAAAATGGAGAGCTCTATGAGAGCAGTGGCTGTGTATTTCCTGATAATCACCATATTTCTAGAACATGGTACTATTTGTGATGTAGTAATTACACAAAAATTATTTGCTGGATGAATAATTAATGTGACTTACAGTGGTGGACTGCCACTAAAATTCACTGGGATAGAATGTGGTAGCAGACAATTAATTGATGGATTTGACACAAATGAGGAATTATTTTTCACAACCAACCCTGTAGATTTTAGTTTGTGATAATTTTACATGCAACTCTATGGGGATTGCCATCATTTTATCTCTAACAGATCTGTGTATAAGTTCAATTTATTTCACTTTATTGCACTATTTATTTCACCTCAATGTTTCTTTCTACTGCTGTTCTTTTTCTTCCTGACATCCAATTCCTGCAATTTTTTATTTTTTAATTTTTTTTTAGATTTTATTTATTTATTTGACAGAGATAGAGACAGCCAGCGAGAGAGGGAACACAAGCAGGGGGAGTGGGAGAGGAAGAAGCAGGCTCATAGCAGAAGAGCCTGATGTGGGGCTCGCCGGGATCACGCCCTGAGCTGAAGGCAGACGCTTAACCGCTGTGCCACGCAGGCGCCCCCAATTCCTGCAATTTTTTAAACCAGATATCTCAAGAGCACTAAAACTTCACAGTGTCATCAATTGAACTTACTTATTTTGTGGAAGAACAACAGAGAAACACAGATGCATATACTTAAGAGGAACATAATGATGATAGAGAATATTATTCCTTCAACATATGGTGCCCTCTTCACAGACCATTCTGAATATATTGAAAGATAGGACTTTATAAAGGAGTAACTGAAGATTTAATATGCTTGTCCCACAATATTTTAATACTGTGATTCTTTATTTTGTTATTGATATATGAAGAAATCTGTACTATTGGATGGGGACCTGAATATATTTCATCTCATGATTCAGTTTGTTAGCATTACTATAAAAAAATTGGTCTATAATCAGACTAATCTAACATTAATTAAGTTATACAAATGCTGCACAAATGGATTGATTTATCTTTTCTACACCTGTATAGTACCTCCAATTCTGGTTCTATTTTTAACTTTTTGAAAGTGTCATATAATATTAAAAGAAACATAAAATTACTAATATAAAAGTTTATATAAAAAGTCAACATTTATCATACTTCTGTCTCTTACAGATTTAGTATTACAGTATTATCTGAACTAAGCCAATGCTATTTATTTTCTTTATCAAAAAAATGGGACTATGGGCTGTTGGATAAGCATAAATCTGTAAAACTACTAGAATAAGAAATGCATGTTTCAAGGCAGAAACAAACAAAAATCTGCTAAATGCCTTTGAATATCCAGACAGGTACTGAATTGTGCCAAGAATGAGAATACATATGATTTATCACCTTATATGTGATACTTAATGAATTCGGTCTTTAGTGGAATTTTTTAAAATGAAGATCTTAGGGAAAAAAATTGTAAAGGAAGAAGCAAAATTGTCTCTGTTTGTAGATAATACTATTTTATACATGGAAAATCCTAAAGAATCCGCCAAAGAACTCTTAGAATTAATGAACTAATTTAACAAGTTGCAGGATACAAAACCAACATTCAGAAATCAGTTGCATTTTTTGTTCATTAAAACTGAAATATATTAAAAAGAAATAAAAAAAATACCATTCACAATAGCATCAAGAACAATGAAATGCTTACAAATAAATTTAATCAAGGAGGGGAAAATCTGTACACTGAAAATTAGGACTTTTTTTTTTTTCTAAAAGAAATTAATGAAGACACAAATCAATGGAAAGATATTCCATGTTCATGGATTGGAAGAATTAATGTTAAATTGTCCATACTACCCAAAGTTATCTATAGATTCAATGCAATCCCTATCAAAATTCCAATGGGATTTTTCACAGAAATAGGAAAAATCCTAAAGTTTGTATTGAACCACCATACACCTGAATAACCAAAGCAATCTGGAGAAAGAACAAGAGGAATGTGATTCTCCTACTGATTTCAAACTATATTACAAAGTTACAGTAGTAAAAATAGTATTGTAACAGTATTAAAAATAGACACATAGACCAATGTAACAGAATCAAGAGACTAGAAAAAAGCCTTTGCATATATAGTTAATATTCGACAAGGGAGCAAAGAATATTAAATGGGGAAAGGATAGTCTCTTCTGAACCCAGTGTGGAATCCTGGGCTTTCTCCATAGCCAATGTATATAATTTGAATAAAATATTAAATGCATAAGCTTTTCTCTTCCTACAGAATAATTGGGAATAACAGTGTTTAGGATATTTGGTTGTTCCCCCCCCCCCACTAAAGACAAGAACTAAAAGCAGTTTTATCCATGGTTTCTAAAGTATATTTATTTATTAACTATTCTGAAAATCAAGTAACCCTTTGTAGTAAGAGAAATAGATAATTAACCAGGAAGCAGAGTAACACAGTGATTTACTAGGTTTTAGAGTAACTTAATGTACACTTTTCACTTATGATAGTTACTATGATTTTGACAAGCCTATTTAAAAATATATTTTGGGAAACAGTAAACTAATAAGTGCTATAGGAAGAGTTGTGTGGTTCAACTTTAGTTATTATTAAGACAGGGTAAAATATACATTAATTGTCCTTACTTAAAAAATATAGGAGATTTAAAAATTTCAATATCCCAAACAGCACAATTCAACACCTTACATGATGTGAGTACCCCAACCCATAATTCAGTAACTTCCTGTAGCTTCTCAAGTGACTTTGAGGAAGTGTGAACACCAGAGAAATCGATCATTGTACAGTCTATGGGCAGACTAATCTAACATTAATAAAGTTATACAAATGGAACTGAAGGGAAGGCTGTTTATACATATACCCACACATACCCTCACACCCATACACATGACATCTATAAGCCTATCTCTCCTAGTCAATTCTGCCATTGGCCATTTTCATTTAACGTGATCTTACAAATGGAGGTCTCCCTAACTCCCTAAATCAAGTTGCTCTGGACTGATACAGTATTTAACTGAGCTCATTTCAGTGTTGAGCCATGATCTACGTATCAGACTGGATTATTCTTCCCATGTATCTATATTAGGAACTTTAATTTTAATAATAATGCACAGAAATACACCCTTATTTGAAATATATATGAAAAATGGCAGGACTAATCTTGACACAAAGTTCAGGAATTGCTCCAGAAATCTCTAATGAAAGCCTCGGTTTGCTCACCTAATTATATCTAGTTCTTTTTTTTTTTTTTTTAAGAGATGAAAGGAATAATAGTAAGAACAAAGTACAGTGCTTGATAGGAAAGACAGTAGATGTCCACACTCACTTTTAAGTCCTACAAAATGAAAGTTTTTTTTTTTAACACTAGTGAATAGATTAAAATAGATTAAATTTTCAGGAATTGTAATTTTGTATTATGATCGTGCATTTTTAAATGCTTAGAAATATATCTATGACAATCATATGAAACTGATTGTCCTTAATATTTTAAGCCGTTTGGAAGGCACAGAGGGATTTGTGTGTATGTTCGTTGGGGGGAGCAGAGAGTAAGGGCAAATGGTAGAAAGAATAAATGAACTTTTTGTAAAATGAACCCTGTGAAATTACTTCTTACCTTATATACAATTAGAGTTAAATAAAATATAAGGTAATAATTCAAGTCAGCCTGTCTTCTTCCCTTTTACTTTTTTAGTCCTGTGTTTGAAAGACATTACATGAAGAACTATATAGTTTTGAGTTATTAAAACCATAGGTCCACTTTTTTGAGGACATTCTGGCCAGTGCAAATTGACATTCTTAAAATGCTGCATGTACATTAGCTCAAAAATATAATTTCTAAATATTTATTTTCGCTGCACACACACACACACACACAGACCATTACTATAGCACTATTCAAAAAGAAAAAAATAGCAATAGATTAAATATTTTTAAAAAGAGTCTAGGTATACAGATTATAACAATTTTCATATAACAGTGTTGTCATTAAAGGAGATTTATGGCTAAAGGAAAATGCTCACAATGTAACGTTAAATAAAATAGATTACTCTAAGTGTGTGTGTGTGTGTGTGTGTGTGTGTAGAGAGAGAGAGAGAAAGAGATGGGAGGGGGGAGATAAAGAAAGGACTTTTCTCTGGGTTTAAAGTGATTTTTTGTTGGGGTTAAGTAGAGCATGAAATCAGCCATAATACCTGGCTTGCTAAAATGTAACAAGGAGGCCTCCGAGGGCAGGGAAGGTTTCAGAGGAGGACGTAGGCCTTTGGACTGCCGAGGCCTACGTGACCACTCTCCCGTTGGAAGGCCGCGTGGCGTTGCCTTCCGGAAGCTTTCCTAGCGCAAACAGCCACCCTGCGACCTGAGAGTAGCATTGTCTCTTAGGCTGTGTTGAATAGAACACGCCCAGATTAGCATATCGTAACTCTCCAATAAGCAGATCCTCCCAGTCTCAGCAAGACCCCTTGTTGCACGTCACGTGCTTGAGAAAGAGTGATAAGGATTTGTGATTATCTTGAAGGACCAATAAAAGCGGGAGCAAAGACGAGCGAAGGGTCTCCGCCTGTGAGTGTTGACCTGCTTGTGATCTCATCTCTTTTGCGACAAAGTTTGGAGTAATCTTTCTTCCGCTGGTGCAGGGATTGCTGGCCGTTCCTGGCAAGTGGCGACCCCGATATGACCATCTCGCAACGGACACCGTACGGACCCTGAAATCGAGAAGTCTGCGTGCAGTAAGTTGTTATCGGCCCATGGCTGAACTGGGGAAGTTTCAGGCTTGGGTATTCACGGAATTACAAAAAGTTCTCAAGTCCAGATAATGGGGTAAAGCCTCTCTCTCGAACAGAGTCAATATATTAAGATCTTAAAGCAGCTCTTAAAGGCTACCATTGCTACTAGAAATGAGAAACGGCTCTTTAAGCTGAGCGGGGGCTCTGTAATGGAGGACCAGCTTAAAGGTTTGTTAGAGGTTACTGAACAGAACCCATGGTTCCTTCACTGAGGAACTTTAGATTGAGAAGTGTGGGAGAGAATTGGAGAGAACTTGCAACGTTGCCATAAACAAGGTAAAAGGTGTCCCTTGCTTCCTTTACTGTGTAGGGTCTAGTCAGGTCCGCCCTGACCCTTTTACATACTGAGGACACCTCAAACATAAAAAGAAAAGGGGGGGGGGAGGCTACGACTCCTTCGGCTCCCGAAATTTGCTCTTTACTTCTCATATTAGAGCTGCTTCCTACCCCTGACTAGGACATTCCACCACCTTCTCCCCTCCGCCCCCCAACTTAGTTGAATCTTACTGGAGGCTGCATCTGGGAAAAGTAGGCTGTAAAGACCAGGTGTACTGGAATGTTGCTTAGACCGTGATGGATTTCTATATTTACTGTTTTCCGTCAAGTCCTCTACTAATTACTTAATCTACAAAATTGGGTAATTCCCCCTGTAAAACTTGCAGTATTTTCCATGGGCTAAAAACTGCAGGTTCTTCGAGGCAAGGTAAAATAAGATGTGAGCTTCATGGCACGACCTTCAAGGCACGGTAGTTTGGTCCATACACTGTCATGTATCATAGTCTAGAATGCGATGGTGGAAGCTGAGGGGAGGGCTGGCCTGCCTTTAACAATGGCCTGTATCAGTGGCGGTGGTCATGGAGATTTTGTTCGGGGGATGCCTCCGGTCGCTTTGACACACCAGGAAGCTCGGACACATCCTGCGTGGGACACCACCCGGGAGTCGGGTATTTTCTAGGTAATGGACCTTCTTTTCAGTTCCCAAGGACTCTCCCTTGGGGTGGGGTGCCTTTTAACCCACTGGAAACAATTTGGGTTGCATAAATTAGGATTGATCTGTAACGCTGCATGGCCTCAGTGGGTTCTCCCAGTTAGATCTCGGCAGTAAGAAAAGGTAAATGGACCTAGGGTACCCATTGTCCTACCTAGGCCTTCATTGCTCTACACCAGAATCCCAGTCTGATGGCCTTGCAGAACTGGTTTGCCTGGGGGCTTCTCCCTCACTCACTTTCTGGGTTAATGGCAATAACTGGAGCCATCTGTGGTTAGTCTACCTCAGGATGGGGACTTTAAGGAATATTCCCAAGCACCTGCCAAAAACGCTCTTTGTCTTGGGGGAAATCTCTGGCCTGACATGAACTACCTACCCCCCCCCCCCCGCCATTGGCGGGAAAATACAGCGTCTGCTGCTCCGCTGGAGCTGGTGAGTTCTCTGCCTTCTGGGAGCACGTTGCCTCTTCTGTTTCCCCCTCCCCCTTTTCTTTCTGCACTATCTTGGGTGCGGCCTGCATAACTGGCTTCTAGACCATCCTCAGTGCCTCAGGCACCATGGCTGCTGCTACCCTTAGCATCAAGGAGCAAGATGAGCACCCCCTGGACCTAACCACCCACTAGAGATTTCCCCACCAGTGTCTCAGGTAAAAATTGACAATGGGGAGCAAACGGACTTTTAAAAGAGGATCCAGGTGGAACATAATTTGGTATTTTGTCAATTAAGATAGACCTGTCTTTAAGGTAATAAGCGTTAAATGTAAAACTTCCTGTATTGAAATTTACTAAAGGTCAAATATTCTCATGTTTTCTCTCTTGTATTTATTTCATTAGCAATAGCAAAAAGATGATTCATAAATTTGCCATCTAAATAATTGTAGGTTTAACAGTTCACAATTGGTTACTACTAAAGTCTTCGCTGGAGACTTAGGATTTCTAAGAGTGCAAAATCGACAACTCTGTATGTAGAAAAGTAGGAGATAATGTAAGAAAGATGTCAGGAGTGGTAGTTTCATTCATTTTTAAGGTAAAAGGTAATTTTGTCCCAAATAAGATGGTTATTTGGAGAAAAATGTCTTGGGGACTGCCGCGGCAGTACCCGCAGTGCCCCGGCTCGTTGATTCGGGAGAAGGACGAGGCACAGACAGGTTAGCTTGTGAAAGAGAGCGTGGGTGCAGGGGACGACCGCGTGGTGGGCCACCGCCACGAGAGCGATCGCCCCAAACAGCTGCAGCATCGCGTGTTTATTGGCGGCAATCAAAAAATCACAATCAAAAACAATCAAGGGACTGATCCGCATTGCATCCTAGTGAATGGTAGTACATCACGGGGAAGGTGACAGGATCAGATGATGTAACGTTCAGCAAGTGGGGCCTATTCTTAAGCATGTTTCTGTGGACGCTGTGGGCTACTGTCAAGAGCAATCAAGTGTCAGCAGTGTTCTGCCCTGAACGAGCTGGGCGTTCCGGGCTGCTGCGCTCTGACAGTCACTTAGCAAGAGTTCCGATAGTGGCTAATAAGCTTCAGGGGAGAGGGCCATAACGTAGATGTAGGACAACAACTTCTTACGGACCCTCGAGTCTTCGAACAATGCTCTGTCTGCAAAACAAGCTTGGGAAAAGATCCCTGATCAAGGAACTCCTCAAGGCTCTCTTGCCTCTATTAGCAGGCCCCCCAAGAACCCTTTATCGAATTCACAATCACAGAAAGCATTGCTTACTCTAAATCTTTCTAATTAACATTACGATTTTGAAACTCCTGCCAAAGAAAAACATTTTAAACTGCACTCCCCACCAGAAGCATGGGCCCAAACCCTGGAAGGACCCAGACATGGGCATTTGGGAGGCACCAGTAGAACTGCTAACATGGCAGCGAGGTTATGCTTAGTGTTTTTGCTAAGGACGGACCAGTGTGGATCCCTGCATGAAACATTAGACATTACCATGGCCTGACACAGTCAGAATCCAGTCAGTCCCTCAGATGAGTCACCTGAATCTAGAAGAAAAACTGCTGTCCTTCATGCACCTCCCCAATACCCACAAGGCCAAATTCATGACGTGGGGAGACCACAAGACGACGCCCCAGAAAGCCGAGGAGATTCTGCAATAGACCGGTAAACCCTCTACTCCTGAAAACATGTTTTTGGCGATGGTATCTGCTTAACACCAGCTCTACCATGGTATGTACCCTCGTCTGTCTGCTGCTGTTGCCTGGGTGCTTTGCATCCCTTTATTGGGACTATGCTATAAATCCTTTCCGGAAACTCCACTGGGAGGCATGCCCCTTTTCCTATTTTCAACAATGCCACTATCCCTGTTAATCTTACGAGAGGTTGGGAAGAATCCAAATCCATTGGCGTTCTGAATTGGGCATTATCTGATGCCTGACGACCCAAGCCCTTCCTGGGCCTGCTCATGGCCAGCATTACCGAGGCTATCTCAGTGATGACCCCAGTAGTGTGGCCGGTGCCTCTCCCTCGGTTCAGACTGCTGCCCTTGTGGATCAGCTGGCTATTAATACCACAAGGGAATTCCAGCCTCAACAAACTATTGATCAAAAAATACTATGACGTCTTCAACTAATGGAAGCTGCTATTGAGTATCTTGGGGGAAAAACAAGAAGCCTTAGCCTATCAGCAAGGCCTCTTACCTGACTGGGCTCACAGATCCATCTGTGTCACCCCAACGCCCTGGAACCAGACCATACATGATTGGGAAAAGAAACAAATGCATGGATCATTCATGATAATATCACTTTCGATGTTCAGCAGCTAAAGGATCAGAGTCTCACCTCATTAATGGTGGTGGAAAATCATAAGCTTCATACAGAATCTTGGCAGTCTCTAACACTCTGCAGTGGCTTAACCCCGGGCACATGGTTCTCTTCCACAAAATGGGGATTCTTAGGAGTTGCTCTTATAATAATTACTGTTTTTCTTCTCATCATAGTCTGTAAAACTGGGATAAATGCCCTGTCCACCGCCAGAGATGTGAAGCATATCTACCCGGCACAACTGTCTCAAGAACTATTTGCTACTGCTTTAGAGAAACAAAAAGGGGTAGATGTTGGGGTTAATGTAGAGCATGAAATCAGCCATAATACCTGGCTTGCTACAATGTAACACAGGGCTGCCCTCTGACTTGCTAAAATGTAACAAAGAAATGGTTAAGGGCAGGGAAGTTTTCAGAGAAGGGGGTAGGTCTTTGGAATGTGGAGACCCAGGAGGCCTGCGAGGCCTACGTGACCTACGTGACCAACGTGACCACTCTACCGTTGGAATGCTGCAGGGAGTTGCCTTCCCCAAATTTCCGTACCCCAAACAGCTGCCCTGTGATGTAAGAGATAGGCGAATTTTAATAGAACACACCCAAATTCGCATATCGTATTCTTCCCTAAACAGATCCTCACAGTTTCAGTAAGACCCCTTGTCACACATCACGTGCTTGAGAAACAGTGATAAGGACTTGAGTATTCCTGAAGGACCAATAAATAAAAGCAGGAGTAAAGAGTGTGAGTGTTGACCCCTTTCTCTCTGACGATAGAGCTTGGAATAATCCTTCATCTGTCGGTACAGGGATTGCTGGCCATTTCTGGCAATTTTTATTCTCACTGCTGCTTATTTGTATTTTTTTGAATATTTAGGATTATTTACTACATTTTTCTAAGCTATTTTAAAATATATTGTTCTATGTGTAACCAATTTAATAAAAAATATAGTAATGTTACCATTAAAATTAATAAATGCTTCAACATAATGCATTCATACAGTGTGTAGGTTGAGTTTATGACCACAGACTGAATTTACAATTACATACTCCAGTGGTGAATAAACCAGCTGTCACTTAAATGGACTATACACCTGAACGTTTGCTTTCACATAAAACTAAAAGGCATTACATAGACAGTATGTGTTTGAAATTTACATAAGCATCTTGTGATTTTGGTTCCCCTCTTAGTCTTCTGATCTTGTTGAAGCCATCAGGTCGTTGTCAAAAATATCTTCGTTCTTTACATCTCATAGTTAATGTTTTACACCAATTAGGAATTACTAATTTCTTAGTAACAGCTACTGATTTTCCCAGATGTTGAGATAATTAGCTGTCCAAAATCAATAGTTAAAATACTACCTATAGTAATTAGGAAGGTGGTGCTTCAGCACCCGAAGCAGTTTTAAAAAAGCCTGAATTTGACCTTGGTAGTGATAAACAGTGATTTAGTTTGCTCAGATTTGCAATTTTGGTTTATTTTTTTCTGGACTATAGATGGAAAGAGCAACACTGGAAGCAGGGAGAATGGGGCTACAGGCAATTACAATAATGCACATAATAAATGATGAAAGTCTAAAATGGGATAATGATATTAGAAATAAGAGGGGCTGAATTGAAAGATGTCTCCAGTTCCTTTGCCTTTAAGATGGAGTTTATAGTGTTCAGACACGTGTCTGCCAAACAGGAAATGCTATTTCTATTTTTTGTAACATATAACATCCAGCATATTCTTAGAAATTATTTTTATGTGGTAACAGCAAACATCCCGCTAGAAATAGAGGCAACTCACTTTAAATTAGGATGATTAATAAAGGCGTACTTAAAAGAGCTGGGAGGAAGATAGAACGTGGATTTGAAGGAGGAATGCAGGATACCCCGCACAGCATATCTTTGATTATGAAAGGCGGAGCTTTAAAGGAGCTATGGGTGAGTTAATGTATTAGATACCCATGAAATACCCCTTTTAGTAACTTAATTTTCACTTTAAAACTACTTTTGGGCAAAACTTTAAAACTACCTTTGCAAAATTTTGGGTTATAGTTTTCACAAGAACTACCTAAAATGAATAGAAAAATTGTAGGCAAAAACAGTGGTATTTAGTTGATTTTAAAAAATAAACTTCGAGAAATCTATTCATCTCATGAAAAGCCTGCATCTTGTTGATTATTTTAATTGCCATTGAATGTACTCCTTTCCTTGCCTCCTTCAACCCTTCCATCCTTCATTCAATTAACATGTTTATTGAGGGCCTACTCTTGTAGATGTGCGCTTGTTGCTGGGGACAAAAATGTGATTAAGAGGGGCGCCTGGGTGGCATAGCGGTTAATCGTCTGCCTTCGGCTCAGGGCGTGATCCCGGCGTTGTGGGGTCGAGCCCCGCATCGGGCTCCCCTGCTGTGAGCCTGCTTCTTCCTCTCCCACTCCCCCTGCTTGTGTTCCCTCTCTTGCTGGCTGTCTCTATCTCTGTCAAATAAATAAATAAAATCTTTAAAAAAAAAAACTTATTTTCAAGGAGCTCATGTTACAGCAATTACAAACTGATCACTTCAATGAAATGTAATATACTAAATAACTAGCAATGTTTTTAAGCTAACTGATGGCAGAAGGTGAAAGTAATCCTCTCTGGTTTTTAAAGTGCTAGGAGTGGCTTTGTGGAAAGCCTGTGAGTAGGTTTTGGAAGAATGACAGCTATTGATTGCAGAGGTTATCTAATAAGTGGCACTATGGACATTTTAGGCTGGATAATTCTTGGGGGGGGGCGTGCTGTGCATTGTAGGATGTTAAGCAGCATCTCTCTGATCCATTAGATAAAGTGTGTCTGCCCCAGTCCCAACTATCAAAAACATCTCCAGATACTACCAAAATTGCCATTGGGGAAAAAATCACACCCACCTGAATTCCAAAAATCTGTACTATGAAAAATCAGGTTTGGGTACATGGGTGGCTCGGTCAAGCATCTACCTTGGGTTCAATTTATGATCTCGGGGTCCTGGGATCAAGCCCTGGGCTCCCTGCTTGGTGGGGAGTCTGCTGCTCCCTTTCCCTCTGCCCCTACCCACCCTGGCTTGTGTCCTGTATCTCACTGGCTCTCCCAAATAAAATCTTTAAAAAATATATATGCAAGCATCCTCAGAAATGTACATTGTAAGACGTATATTGGTCTTCAGATTAACGTTGATTACTTGCGGAAAATTTACTAACAAAATACCTGTATTTCTGAGTATAGTTGACATTGATTTTGGGTGTACAACTTAGTGATCTGACAACTTGACACATTGTGCTTTGTTCACCATCAGTGTAGTTACTGTCTTGTTGGTTACATTGCTGCTACAGTATCATTGTATCATCATGCCGTGCCTTTCATTCCCATGATGTATTCATTCCATAACTGGAGCCCTGTACCTTCCTCTCCCCTCACCCAATTCTGGATATGACTGAGGAAGTAAAAATTTCCTAAAGAAATTCTAAAAAACAGAAACCTGAAAAACACAAAACCTAACAAAATTATTTCAGAGCTTTGAAAATTGACAAAATACTTATCATAACTTGAGAAGCAATTTGTTTAAAAAAAATGCTAAGTTACACATAAGAACAGAATTTGACCAGGACTGCTCCAAACTGTAATTCCAGTCCCCTCCCAGATCAGTATGGAGTTGTGGCCAGAGATGAGTGCCAAGGATCAGCGTCAAAGTAGCTGCAAATCCCCATGTTCACAGCATTATTTACAGCAGCCAAGAAAGAAGCAGCGTAAGTGTCTACAGATAATGGATAAAGAAGTTGTGGTATATGTATATACACGTGCAATGGGATATTATTCAGCCATTAAAACAAGGGAATTGCCGTTTGCAACAACATGGGTGGACCTTGAGGGTATATGGTAAGTGAAGTAAGAGAAAAATAACATACGATCTCACATGTGGAATCTAAAAACAGCGTAATGGCCAAACTCATGGAAAAAAACGTGTGTGGTTACTAGAGGCAGGAGTTGAGGGGAGGGGAAGTTAGAAGGTGGTCAAAAGGTGCAAACCTACAGTACAAAAGTACTAAGGATGCAATATATATCATGTCTGTAGTTAGCACTGCCACATGGTATATATGAATGTTAAGAGTAAATCCTAAGAATTCTCAACCAAGGACATTTTTCCCTTTTTGCTTTTTCTTTATTGTATCTATAGGGGATGGTGGATGCTAACTAAATTTATTGTGGTAGTATCAGAAATGTAAGTCAGACTATTAACGCTGTACACCTTAAACTACGTTATGCAGTGACATATCTAAGTTACATTTCAATAAAACTGGAAAAAAATAATGAAAATGAGTATTGGGTTGTGTTGGAATCCATAGGTATTTTTTTCACTGAATATTCAAAACTGTTTCAGATTTACCACGTGTAGATTAAACTCTGGTTAAATTATCTTACACTGAAAATTATTTTTAGCTAGGCATATTGACCTGCAAAAACAAAATTTCCAGTCCTGTGCCAAAAAAGTAGTCGTGAAGAGGATTTTGGCATATGTGCACCAAACTCACGTGTAGTGGCATTGTTAGTGGAAATGCCCTAGCACTCTGTGGGTCAGAAAAACAAATGGCTCTACTAGCCAGAGGTCACATTGGTGGCAGTGAGAAGTATTACTGGTTGAAGCTGTGTGAATGTCTAGTAGTCACTGAGAGGGCCCAAGCAAACCACATATCCCAACCAGTCCCAAATATGTGCGCATATGAGTATGAGACACAAAAAGGCCCTATGTAAAATGAAAACCAGAGAAGATTTGTAAAGATTTAACTTTGTACTCGCCTACCCATAAATTAACAGAGATATGAAATTAGATAAATTAATAGAGAATGAAAGATTCACTGTAACAAGGGGGACAAAGGCAGTGAGATGAATTTTTTTAAAACACTGAAGGAAACTCTCAAGAATTCAACATCCAGCAGAACTATTTTTCAAAAGTTAAATAAGATAAATACAAAGATGATTTGTTGCTAGCCAGCTTGGCTTAAAAGAAATACTAAAAAAATCCTTTGGGTTGTTAGGAAATACCAATGATAAGAGTCTTGTGGAAAACATTAAGAATGGTGAATACATGGGTAAATACAAAAGTACTGTAAATTTTCTCAATTTTGCTCTTACTCCTTTAAAGATCTAAGATTAAAAAATAATTGCAACACCCTATATTTTATAACATGCATGGAGGCAAGTGATAAGAGTACAAAGGAGGGAGGAGGGAAGAGAGCTCTGTTGGGCTAAAGTTTTTGTATTAATCTGAAGTAGACTGAAAAGATTCCTAGAGCAATCTTAACTCGATACAATAATCAAGAGGTACAATAAAAATATTTAACATAAAAGAGAGCAGTAAATGAGGAAGAGAAGACCAAGACGAGAGATACAGAAAGAAAACTACAAAGTAGTAAATGTAAATCCAGCTAATAGCGAAAATTCTGAGTTAGGTGAATGGTCTAAACATCACCAACAGAAGTCAGAGATCGTCAGGCTGACTACAAAGGCAAGAGCTTCCTATATGTGGCTTATAAGAGATACAACTTAGATTCAAAAAACACACATGGGTTGAAAGTCCAAGGATACAAAAAATACATACCATGCAAACAGTAAGAGCTGGAGATGCCCAGTTGGTTGTACTGCAGATCTCTTATAACAGAAAACAAAAGCATCAGTATTTGAAGGCATAAAGGAGAGTTCTTTCTAGTGACTGTTCTTAAACATTTTTATAAATTCTAAGAGTTGATGAAAGTGTGGCAAAATATGCATAAACAAAATTTACCATCTAAACATCTTAAACATTTCATGAATGTTAGGTATAGTCGCATTGTATTGCAAGCAATCTCTAGAACTTCATCTTGCAAAACTAAGCCCTATACCTGTTGAACGACTCCCCATTTCCTCCTCCCAGCCCCTGGTAACCACCAATATACTTTCTATTTCTGTGAATTTAACTACTGTAGATAGTTCATGTATATTTGTTCTTTTGTGACTAGCATATGTAACTTAGCATGTCCTTGAGGTTCATCCGTGCTGTAGCATGTGACAGGATTTCCTTCCTTTCTAAGGATTCCATGGCATGTGTATACCTCATATTTATCCATTCACCTATCTGTGGACATTCAGGTGGTTTTCATATCTCGGCTACTGTAGTAGTGCTGCTGTGAACATGAGTCCACAAATACGTCTTCAGGATCTGGCTTTCAGTTCTTTTATTTATATACCCAGAAGAGGAATTGCTATATTGTATACTAATTATTTTTTTCTGAGGAACCTCCATGTTGTTTTTCACAGGGACTGCATTAGGACCCATAGAGGACAGCAGTTCTGATTTCTCCAAATCCTTATCAACACTTGCTATTTTCCTTTCTAAAATTTATTTGAATTTTTTTATTATTTTTAATAGTAGGGTGATACCTCATTGTGTTTTGACCTGCACCTCTCTCATTATTAGTGATGGTAAGCATCTCTCCATATGCTTTTTGGACATTTGTGTATGACCATTGGAGAAATGTCTACCTAAGTTCTTTGCCTGTTCTTAAATTGGGTTGTTTTCATTGTAGCTGTCTTTCAATAGTAATTTTGATTCCCTTCTAGGTTTGTCTTAAGTGGCAGAATATAGTAGATGTATTTTGAAGACCATGTATTAGTTATAAACACCCAAATCTCTTTCCATTTCTGTGATTCTCATTGTATTGACTTTTTTTTTTCAAGTATCCATGAAAGACATTAAAAACAGTTATTTAGTTCAGTTTTTATTCCTTGGAGTATTAATACCTTACATATCACACAAGCAAACTTTAGTTGTAACACTTTTTCAAATAAAATATGAAATAACACAGTAGTGATTCTCTTAAAATTTACATAAATTTAAGGTAATTTTTCTCTGATATCTCTAGTTTTAAATCCTTAGGAATCTATCTTAAAAAACCATAGGAATAAGACAGAGTAATTTATATATGTAGATAATATCCCCAAATACAATAAATAATCAGAAGTTGTTCATCACCTATGTTATTTTAGCAACACGTTGATTTTGATTACTGTGCACGCACGCGCACACACACACACACACACACACACACACACACACAATATGGAATGTCATGTATCCCTCTAACTCAGCAAGCTGAGCTTGGGAAATCTATATCATGGAATAGCAGAAAACACTACAAACACCTCTTGGAACCTAGCTCTGAGTTTCTGGTCACACTTCATTGTCTTAACAGTTAATCCAGGCTTGCATAACAACCTGTGTAAAATCCTGTCAACATTTCCAGTCAACTCTGGGAATTTCTTTTTTTCTTTGTTATATAGAACTATGACACTGAGACTCTTTTTTTAGACTAATGTGAAAGCATAAATTTTGCTTTCAAAATGAATATATTTTCATCACATCAGTTGATGTTCAGAAGGAGATATGTTTTATCAGGTAAATTCTTATTTCTGTCCAAAGATGAATTTCTATTCCCAAATATAATATCAAAGTAATTAAACCCGTATGTTATATGGTAGTGTATACTGACTTACAAAAAATGACTGAAAAGCACATGAATTCAAAACCTATTTTTGTAACATTGAAGATATAATACATTGATTCCTCATGATAAATGTTTCACAATTGAATGGAAATTAATATCACATTAAGATTATTTTAAGTTTATATTCCTATAATAATTCAGTATTTATCATAGCCTATATTCATACAATGCTTACTATATTACAAGCCACTTTTTAGAATGCTTTACGTATTTTAAATTATTCAACACATTTTGAAGAAATACCAATATTCCCTGAGGGGTGACAAATGTTGTTACCGAAAACAGCCATTAATATGAACATACGAAGATCAGGAGACTACTTAATATTCTAAATAATATTGATGGGTTGAAAATTTTTGGGTTTGTATGATAAATTGTTTTCATATCACAAAATGTATTCATTAGAATTTTAAAAGCTGTTTGTTCACAATTTCCAAGTGCCACCATGTCCATTCAGTCAATGCCAGAGGAAGATAGACAATTATGCAGAAAACGACAATGGTAGTATTTTCCTCAAATATTAGCTTGGTCTCTATGTGTTTCATTTCCATCTTGGTGTAGAACCTGATACAGAAGTAATGACCTCACAAATTTTGGTTTAATTGAAATTTAATTTATCTCTTAATTTGTAACCAAGGAAATATAACATACATGAATATCATAGCTATAAAAATGTGAGATTTAATTTTTTAATGCCTGTATGAAAGTAGGAATCTGGTATCTTAATGATACCATATTTCATAAACTTTAGACTGAAGAGGAATGCAGTGTACTATGATTTGCAAAAAGGTATTTTTATAACTTCCAGCTAGTATCAGTGAAAAGAATATGCTGGTAATCTATGAATGTTGGAATAGGGACACACTTTGAATAGTGTTCTAGGTGTCTCACAGCAGCCCTTAGAGAGTATGGCTTGGTCCCATGCAAGGAAGTTACAGCCCTATAAAGAAAACTAGAAGACTTCTGGGTAGCAGGTGAATTAACATAATCAACTTGGGAAGGCTTTCCTTTCCAAGGAATCAACTCAGGGTAAAATTAGGCACAAGAGGAGAGGTGTATGTTGTATTTTAGTGTTTGTGGTTGATTTTGCCACCATAGTGCAACAGACTTAACAAGAGTTATCCCCCAAATAATGCTTTTCCAGAAAGAATCATAAACTCTTCTTGTGGAGCTGCCACTGTTTGGTTTGAGTGGAGAATAACTTTACCAGACTTCCATTGTGAAATGATCCAGATTTTCCATGGAGTGTGCCAGACTCTGAGGAGGCAAAAGGAGTTGGACACATGATTCTTAGCCATACCAGAGAGCAGGCTTTAGAAAATTAAAGTGACTCAAGTCAGCAGCTGATTATTTTTCATACAGGATGTATTGGTCTGGAACGTACGTGACTTGGGAAACCTCAGTGTCATTCTAACAGACTCAGCCTGAGAGCCCTGTATCTGTCTGAGGAAAGAGTTGAGTACCACAGTGTTGGAACACTGGTGATGAAGATGATGAAAACTTCCATCTATCTGCCAGACACTTGGAGTGACCAAATTCTATGTTGTGCCTCTTATGCAAGAAATCAAGAGACCTTTAGGATGGGAATATGTATATCTCCCAATGTAGCTGAAAACGGTGGGATACCAAAGAACTGCCTTAAAATACTTGGAAGGTCTGTCACGTGGATGAGTGATGGCACTAAATTCCCTTGATTGTCTGGAGCCAGTTACAAGGAGAGAATAAGGATAGGCAGGTGAAACATACAGGGAAATAGACTTGATTACAATAAAGCCTTCTGTAATGTCCCCAGCTGTAGTAATATTTGGCCTCTGAACTCCTCAGTATTGAAAGAATCTTACTGTTTTTAAGGGAGACGATTGTACTGCGAAATTTTAGAAAGATTTTCTTTACTTCTAGTCCACTAGAACTCTAAATGTTCTGTGATACTAACTCTAAAGCCTTTACAACTGTATCGTTGGAGAAAGGGAAGAGCCACTGGATGGCAATGCAGCTCTTGGGGTAAAGGCTTCTTCATTAATGCTTCTTTAGGTTTCATGTTAAGAGAGTTACTTTAACAGAAAACTGAAGTACTCCTATCTCTGACCTGGACCTTACCCTCTTTACTTTAATCATTTCTGATTTATGTTAAGCCAGGCCTTAACATGCACCTGTATTTTTTAAAAGATTTTTTATTTATTTATGGGTGGGTGGAGAAGCAGAGAGAGGGACAAGCAGGCTCCACGCTGAGCATGAAGCCCAACTCGGGGCTCGATTCCAGGACCCTGAGATCCTGTTGTGAGCCGAAACCAAGAGTCAGATGCTTATCTGACTGAGTCATCCAGGTGCCCCAACATGCACCTATATGGAATGCCTCTCTGAACTGAGCCTAGGATGACCTGCGGTGTATTAGCCAAGGTATTCCTCTTACACTGGACTGTCGTCATGACATTGACAGTGTTTTGCGCTATATGTACAAGTGGGAGAGCACATAGATAGCCAAGAAATACTTCGAAATACATTCTAAATTTTCTAAATGAGGCTTTATATCAATAAAAACATATCTAAGTCCCAACAATGGTAGGTCATTTTTGACTATGTGGTACCAGCCCAAATTTTATAGGAAAATACTTAATGAAATTGTTTTTTGCTACATGTAATTCGTATCTTTTAAGTATTATATTAACTATGTAGTTTCCAAATATTTTACTTAACTATTATGGCTTAAGAAGAAAAAAAATCATTAATTTCCTTTTATTTACTTATCTGTGAAATACGATTATTTAAGATGAAATGATTTGGTATCAACACTGCATTATAAGAATGAATTAAAAATGAATAGAAGTGCATTCATGGTGTTGATTCAGTAAAGCAATTATTGCTATTACAATCCAGTGTAACTTATTTAATTTATTTTAGTCATCTATAAAGTTACAAGAAAAAGTACCTATAAAGGTTGAAATTATAAACTTAACTCCTTGCCAGTTGAAAATCCAAGGTTTCAAAATTAAAAAAAAAAAAACCACTTTTCCATATTAAGGAAAAATTATATGAACATATGGTAAAAATTGCCCCAAATACTTCACTTCTGTCAGCCTATCGGAATAGCACAAATTCTCTCGTATTGTAGTGTGTGTGTGTGTGTGTGTGTGTGTGTGTGTGTACAGTAATCTATGTTTAATGAAATGCTTGAAGGAAATGAGTCCTTGACTGTAATAATGATGTTGTAAACAGCATGTCTTCAAATTGTTGAGGTAACATAGGATCATAGGATATTTTCCCTTAGAATTTTTTGTTAATGTTGAGGTTGGCTGATTATACAGCGCTTTTGGGCATAGCATTGACCTTACATAAGCATTCACATTCTGAGCTAAAGGCCATCAGCGATGCTTAGGAAAATCAGGATTGAAACCCAGGCAGGCTGGCTCTAGAGGCCACACTCTTAACCATAACACAGTACTGTTTCTCTAACTACGCTGAGGTGCACAGACCTGATAATTCTGGTAAAGTTCCATGATCCTGGGAAACTAAAGAAAAGCAGGAAAAATGAGCAGAGGGGATTTCATGGATTATAGAAAAAATGAGGGAGTAAGTAATGAATGGATGAGTGAAAATGTTTTTAAAGTTAATTGTGGTGTTTTGTTAGTGAATTAAACCAAGGTACTCCATATTGTGATTTAAAAATTCAGGATACTCATTAACACCTTGATTTGTTCCATTTTTAAAATATCCTCCAAATATACCAAAATACACATTTTGACCTTAGAGTCAAAAGATAAGTGGAAACAATGGTTTGATAATGAAATCTATACTCTAGTCACACTGTTGACATTTCCTTTGAGATATTAAAAAGCCCATTTGTTCCATTTGGATTTGTCCATAGTTTAAAGTTAGATTTCCTTTATTAGATATATACTACTTACACCAAAAAATTTTTTAAATTGACTTAAAAATTCACGTCCTACATCATCTTTAACATAGTGATATTAGTTGAGCACTAAATATAGGTCAAACATCCTATCTACCTTTGTGAGTCACACTTAGATCATTTAGGAATATCATATCCTAAAATACAATTCAGATGACTCCTATACGGCTATTTCTTATTTATTCATTATCAAATATTTGTCAACTCTAGTATGTGTTAAATACTATAAACATTTAGGATGCATGGGTTTTACAATCCAGAGTGAAAGAACACATATTAATTTTCAAAAAGAAGTATTAAGTTCTTACAAAGTATAGGTTGGAGAACCAAATGGAATCTAGGTGAAAAGCTTGCCATAGAGAAAGACCTGAAGGACAACTTGCATATGTGGTGGTGGCAATGGACTTCTAGAATGGTGAGCATTCCATGCAGATGAGAGGCATGTGAAAATGCCCTACAGGCAAATGAAGTTTTGAATACTTGAGGAACTGAAAATTCTAGATACCATGTTAAAAAATGACACTGAGTAAATTTGAAAGGGTGGACAGGAGCAAATCATTTGGGAATTTGACACATATTTGGAAATACATAGGTCTTTTGTAAGAGTCACTGCAGGATATTAAGCTGTTGAAATGTCCTAACAAGCATGCATCTTTGATATATTGTTTTAATAAAATATGGCAAATATCGATGGTATTTTGATAGGAATTGCATTGAATGTGTAGATTGCTCTGGGAAGCACAGACATTTTAACAATGTTTATTCTTCCAATCCATGAGCATGGAATGCTTTTCCATCTCTTTGTGTCTTCCTTAATTTTTTTCATAAGTGTTCTGTAGTTTATAGCAGTTTATTCCTAGGCATCTTATGGTTTTTGGTGCAGTTGTAAATGGGATCAATTCCTTAATTTCTCTTTCTTCAGACACATTGTTAGTGTATAGAAATGCAACTGATTTCTGTGTGTTGATTCTGTATCCTGCCACATTGTGAATCACTATATGAGTTCTAGCAATTTTGGGGTGGAGTCTTTTGGGTTTTCCACATAGAGTATCATGTCATCTGCAAAGAGAGAGAGTTTGACTTCTTTGCTAATTTGAATGCCTTTTATTTCTTTTTGTTGTCTGATTGCTGAGGCTAGGACTTCCAGTACTATGTTGAACAATAGTGCAAATAAAATGAGAGGAGAGTCTATTTAGAGAGATTAATTAGAAATTTATTAGTGAAGAATTATAGTGGCCTAGACTTGACAGTATGGATGGAAGTGATTTCCTAACTGAGATATTTATAAAATCTATGAGAAGTATTTAGGCCTCGTAATAGATTAAATATGGAGAGTGATAAAGTAGAAGAATGTGGGATACACTGAAGTATTTGGGCTTAGTGTGAATACTGAAAGATGCTAGTACACTGCTTATCATAAGTAATGGCACATAAGAGGTACTCAAACTAAGTTAACACTCCTTTGCTTCTTCTGTTTCCTTTCTACATTTTACCTGAACGTGCTTTATTTCCCCAAGATGAGGGTGAATTAAAGATTAAAAAATATAGTGAGTACAGAATACAGTATTGTAAACTATAGGCACTATGCTGTACGGTTGGTATGTAGGACTTACTTATCTGGTATAACTTCACCTTTATACTCTTTAATAACTCCCTGATTTGCTAATGGCGTAAAATCTTAAGTGTTTTTATCGTACATACATACATATACACACATAAAATAATAATAGGTATAATAAAGAGGGCAGGAGAAAACTTTCAGAGGGGATTGGTATGTTTATGGCATAGGTTGCAGTGATGGTTTCTCAGGTGTATACTTACCTTCAAACTCATTAAGTTATATAAATTAAATATGTACAGCGTTTCGTGTGTCAACTATTCCCCAGTGAAGTGGTTAATAAAGAAAATAGAATGAGAAAGAAACAAAAAGACAGTAAGAAATAAAAAGCAGTCAAGGAAGAACCATTTGGTAAGAGGCTGAAAAGAAATTCACTTTGTGATAACCACATAATAGACCATTAGGAAGGGAGAGGATGAACACAATAATTGCTTGTGTAAATTTTTCCACTGTTTCTAACCTGTACTTTCTATTTGTTTTTTACATGTTGCCATTTGGGGTTTCAACATCTCTAACTTTTTTCCTTTACAGGAGACCAGAGAATCCATAAAGCTAATACATATTAATTTTTCTGTAGTACAAATATGAGTTTTATATGCCTAAGTGTAAAGGAATAGTTGAACATAGCTGATTACCCAGTTATGTTGATATTTAAATAAGGTACATATATAGTAAAAACTTTGTACAAAATTATGTACTTTACTTGTTCTAAATTCTCAGATTTATTTAGATGATTCAAATAGTATTTGGTAGAAATTAAAAATACGAAACATTCACAGGCTTGTCTTTTCACCATACTTTATCAAATTTAATAAGGAAAGTTAAGATTAGGGTGATATTAGTAAATTTGGAGATTATATAAATTATGAGAAAACATGAATATTGGGGGTTTAATACATTGATACAGTTCCTGAGAAAATACTATCCTTCACAGTATAAATTCAGATTTGACATTCTCTTGAAAATATATAGGGACATTGGGTTTCCCAAGTTTCTTTCTGAAAATTTTATGTTGAACAAAGTACAGCTGGAAGGAATTGCTCAGAATGCTTCAGTGTATGTTAAGGCAAAAATATATTTCATAGGATATATTTTAAGGTAATTTAAGTGTAATTATTTTTCAATGAAATGTTTAAAAAATTTTAGCTATCTGTTGGACTTAGATCACAGTAGTCATGATTGGAAAAATACCTGTTAGATTATCGTGTTCATCCTTCTGCTTGGGCAGAATATGCCTCAATCCCAGGAGAGAGGAGTTAGCACTTCATTTTTGCCAAGAAAGTATAATACCTTGTAGGGTGCATAAGAGAAGACTTACTAGAGCCAAGTCAATATAGGGTTGACTTCTATCCAATAAACCCCTCAAAAAAAAATGTGCTTCTGTCATTCCAACTACACGGATCCTGGCAACCACATTCTTTTCTAGTTGGAGCATTTGCAAAATCTTATCAAGAAACTATCCAATAAGAATATATTGCTGTGCTATTTAAGGAAAGAAAAATAGAAGAAAATATCTTGAAGTCAAAAGAATTAGAATGAATACATTCCTGAAATAATATTTGGAAGTACAAGAAATGTTAAACCGCAATTACAGATATTTCTGAAAAAGATGAACTATTTATTCCACTTACCAGTAAGACAACTGGCAGTACAATTCATGCACATGGGAGCACAGTCAGTCCTATGTGATGAAGATGAACAGTAGGAAATGGAAGACTTTAAGGCAAAGTTATGAATAATATCAAAACAAGCTGTTTAATATTTGAAGTCCTTTCCAAGCACGAGGATCTAGTATCCCACAGCTTATCACCACTTGATTGTGGATAAGGAAATCTATTAACTCTTTAAGATCACTGCATTTTTACTCCTCTGTTCATACATTCTCAGTCTTCTCTGTTGGTTCTCTTTTTTTTCCATCTCATTCCTTAAACAGGTTGGGATGGTCCTATGTAGAATCTGGTCTATACACCGTTATGTTTTGTTTGTACTCACAATGTTTTTGCTTTTTAAAAAATAAAAATAGTTGTCAATATTTAATAATCATACTAATACCAGAGTTTGAGTTTTCTTTGGTAAATTTTATTTATTTTTATTTATTTATTTGAGAGAGAGAGAGAGCACACACAGGGGGAAGGGGCAGAGGAAGAGGTAGGGAGAGTCTCAAGCAAACTCGGTGCTGAGCATGGAGTCTGATGCAGGGCTGGATCTCATGACCCTGAGATCACAACCTGAGCCAAAAGCCTAGGTAAATTTTATCATAAGAAAAATTGATTGAAACTAACAGCAGTCTCTTGAAGGCATTTGTTTCAGAGCCCACCACTGACTCCACCACTTTCTTTGAACCTTGACTCTGAGTCACAATGTCAGTGGCCACTTATCATCAGTTTATGCCATTATTTTATTTTATTTTTTTTACATTGACTGTTTTATTAATTTATACCACCTGGCCCCAGAATAAAACTAGAGTTTGAAATTTTTCATCTCCAAGATTAAATTCCTTCATGATTCTATTAAAAAATCTTTTGTCTTTTTATTTTATGGCACCTCTCTGGATGAGATGAATGACTTCTAGGTCCCCAGTTACCAGCTATATGCTGAAAGCCCACAATATCCTATACCTAGAGTTCACTGTTGAGTTCCAGATATTTTATCTATTTGCCTTTATTTTATAACATATAGGAAGGTCAGGTTCAATGTGTATAAGCTTAATCTCATCATTTTTCTTCTCTTAATGTTCTGGTTCGTTTTTTCATGATCAAGTAACACAGGTGGCACAATGAAACATGGGGAGTTGTGCTTAGAATGTTTAGAGATGTCCATGGATTTTCTTACTTCTCCAATCTGTCCATACATAACCCACCACAAAGGCCTCAAAATTATTTATCCAAAATCTCTTTCAAATCCATTTACTTATTTCTGTTTTTACTCTCTTCCCTATGAACCAAGCTGTTATTATGTCATCAGTCTATGCTAATATTTGGTATTCTTTGAATACAAAATAGGCTTCAAATTTGTATTCTCAGGTTGCATTTTTCTTTAATGCATGCTTAATGTTTGCTAGAGTGTTTTTCCAAATAAACATATCTGTTCACATGTCCTATGTAAAACATTATAACGTTTTCCCAATTCTCTTGAAATAAATTCAAAACTCCTAAATGTGTCTTAGCCAGGTCCAGATGACCCAGGCATGGCTAACCTTCTCTTGCATTCTTCTTCCCTGAACACCTCTTACTCAAGGATTACATCCACATTTAAGTTCCTACAATGTACTGAACTTTATCACCTCTAGGCATTAATCCCTAATATTCCCAGTTTGAAATCCTGTCCTCTTAAGACATAGATAATTCCTACTTCTCACTAGGTCTTAAATATTATTTTTTGGTGAAGTCTTCATTGATTATTGTAGGCTATTTTATAAGCTCTTGTCACTTCCAGATACTTCATTGCTTGGGTGCAGCACTCTGTTTGTATTCAAATATCCGTGATTCCTAGTAGACTACATGTATTGAAAAAGCAAGTGCGATGTCTGTTTTATTGACCATTTATATTCAGCGTCTACCAAAATGCCTGACATGTATTAGTCATTCAGTAAATATTTGTTGTATAAATGAGGTTATGAATAAGAAGATATTCATGTATTGCAGCAGTAAGGTCTCTACTTGAAACCATATGCATTCATTCTTTTTGAGGTTTGTTGTTTGCAAAACTAAGCTTTAATTATTTTCATCCTATAACCCTAGTTTTTATTATAGAGAAAAACAATTGCTTTATTGAGTGACCACAGTCAAAATTACTGTATATTTTAAATTTAAAGCAAGATGTTGGAATTAATTTTAGTAAGAATAATAAAAATAATATATTGATGCTAGAGAATCATAACCCTGAAAGTTTCTTGTTTATTATCTTTATTGAACTTCAGCAATTTACTGCTTATATTCTATTTACATCTTTTACTTCTTTCTCACAGATCTGCTAGATTGGTGAACTTGCCTGCTGGTAACTCCTAAAAACAATTTTCTGCCAAAATATGTGTGAAAAACTCTTTGGCTAACTGAGAAAAGTTAAACCATGATGTAGAATAGTCTGTGACCATTAGCCGTTATGAGCATGTGCCTCTCCCCCAGGATTGTCATGAAATCACAGAACCTAGATTACAGAACAGACAAAACAATCTAGGACACAAAAGAGATAAAGATTGTAATCATTACTAAAATGTATTACAATTACAGCCCTAGTGGTTGCTAAGGACACTTGAGAAGTATGAAATCAACAGTAGACTCCCAACAGGTGGGATCATAAGTGCACAAACATGAAGAAACATTCAGAGGCTTATTTGGAGTGCTGCTGGTCACTGGAGTTGTAGAAAAGCTGCGGGTTATGAGAGTCAGTCCATGTGGTACGGAAGATGGGAAAATGGACAATTGTCTGAGAGACTACAGAGTTAAAGCATTACATTGCAAATGTCCTAATAAAAAATTAAGATACCTTTGAAGTTGATAAAGATTAAATGGTATGACAATATATTCAGTGTTAAGAAAATGATATTTGCATTTATACCTTTGTATAAATCTGCATGGTTATCTAGGAATCTTTTAGGGATACAATGGAACTTAGTAAATGTTAAAATCTTTCTGACCTCTCAGTAACTACAGTAATAGTTTTTAATCAATTATATTTTGAATTAATTGACAATATGGCTTCACATATGATACTGATATACTCCAGGATGGTATAGAATATATTATCAATCAGGTTGTCAGTTGAGAGCAAGAAAAAATTTTGTATCTTTAAATGGAAAAGGAATTTACTGGAGAATATTTGAGTAGTTTACAAAATTGTCAAACTTACAGAGAACAGATTTAAAACTAAACTCTCAGGTGTTTAGTGCCATGAACACTGCTGCAGATCTAGCCTGATGAAAATACTATCCTGCTGCTGCTATTCATCTGTCCAGCTGTAGAGGAAATTGCAGCCATGGCCTCCCCATGAATACCAGCTCTCGTGAAAGACATGAGACTTCGCAAACTCCAGGAGCAGTTACTGCTGTATGCTTCTGCTGTCACCGTAACTAGGCAGAGGGATTAAGTGCAGTGCTTAATTCCCTCAGTTACTCATTTAAGAATTTAAAGCCCTAACAGGTAAATCTATTGTGTGTAAACATACCTACCTGTATAGTAGCTGTAAAGGAGGCTGATAAATTTTTGTTTACCTAGAGCAAGTGGGATCATGAATTTTTCAAACAAGGTTAAGGTTTTCTAGCATGTTGGGCAGCCAAAAAGCATGATAACTTATTTTCTAAAATATTAATATTTTCAACTAGTATTTATTTTGGTAAGATGGATTTTAAGCAGGTATCTGATTAGTTGAGGTGCACCTTACAGTAGCAGTTTTCATTTTTGCTATTAAAGTTTATCAATTCAGAGTGTTTTGATGACTGATGTATCAAGAAGGCCAATAAATACATATTTTATCACTTGAAATTGAACATACAGCTGATGGTATATCAAGAATTAAAATAATAAGGTGAATAAATCAAGAATTAAATATTATTCATTAGAACCACTGGATAAATATTAACAGTATATTTATTAAGTTTTAATTCCAGTATAATTAACATATAGTGTTATATTCATTTTATGCATACAATATAGTGATCCAGCAATTCTGTACAGTATTCTCAGTGCTCATTATGATGCGTGTACTCTTAATCCCCTTTACCCATTTCACCCATCTTCCCACCACCTCCCCTCTGGTAATCAGCAGTTGGTTCTCTATCATTAAGAGGTTGTTTTTTTTTGTTTGTTTGTTTGTCTTCAACAGTGCATTTACTTAAGATTAAAATAATAAGGTCTAGTTGAAAAGTTACCACTTGAGATTGTAAAACAAAGTAAAGGATATACAATTGACTTTCCATAAGTATGCCAAGACAATTCAATGGAGAAAGAATAATAGATCTTTTCATGAATGATTCTAGGACAACTGGATACTCAGACACAGTAGAATGAAGTGAGATCTCTCTCTTATGCCGTACATAAAAATTAACTCCAAATTGATCATAGACCAAAATGTGAGAGCTACAGTTATAAAACAGTTAAAAGAAAAAATGAGTAAATCTTTGTGAACTTCAGTTAGGTGCAGTTTTGTTCGATATAACAGCTAAAGTATAAGCAAAAAAACAAAAATAAGGAAATCAGAATTCAATAAAATTTAAAACTTTCATGCTTTAAATAAAGGACACTAGCAAGAAAGTGAAAAAAACAAACCTCAGATTGGAAGAGAATACTCTAAAAATGTTTATAATATTTAAAGGCCTCTTAAAATACAATAAGAAGAAAAGTAACCCAATTTTCAAAAGTACAAAGGAAAGGAATAGACATTTCTTCAAAGAATATGTACAAATGCCTAATAAGGACATGAAAGGAATCACAGATTCTTTACTCGACTTGAGAAATGCAGCTCATACCCACTATGAGACATTATTTTATAATCACTATGTTGGCTATACCAAAATGACATATAATACCAAGTGTTGGTGAGAATTGGAGAAATTGGAGCTGTCACACTTTGCAGCTGTGAAGGTGGAATGGTGCAGCCACTCTAGAGCAGTTCGGCAGTTTCTCAGGAAGTTAAACATAGAGTTATCTTGTGATGCAGCAATTCCACATCTAGGTGTGTACACCCAAAGAAATGAAAAGATGAGTTCCCACAAAAACTTGTACACCAGTATTCTCAGCAGCATTATTCCTAAAAATAGCCTACTGGTGACCACCCAAATGTCGATCAACTGAAGAGTAGATGAATAAAATGTGATATATACATATAATGAAATACTATTCACTCATTAAAGTGAATGCAGTGCTTACATACCCTGCAACATGAATGAAGCTTGAAAACATCGTGTTAAGTCAAATAAACCAGTTACTTATGACTACATATTATATGATTACATTTACATGAAATACCTAGAATAGGAGACAAAGTAGAAGAGTGATTTACGAGGGTTGGGATCTTATGGGGGAAATGAGGAATGATTGTTAATAGGCATGGAGTTTATGTTTGGAGTTATGAAATGTTCTAAAATCATGGTGATGTTTGCATAAAATTCTGTGAAAATAATAAAAACCATTGAATCGTACGTTTTAGGGAGTGAATTAAAAATAAGTGGTATACTTATTTTTTTGTAAAAGTGTAAAAAGTTGGATTTCAGTCTGGGTATGTTTCTTAAATATTCTATTAGTCAAAATATTTAAGGAAAAATGCCAGAGAAAATCATGTTATTTATTCAGACATTCCTCATTTCAAGTACATAAAATGTCAGCACCTACAAATACACAGCAACAGCATTATACCTGAAGCTAAGTTTTAATTTCCAAGGAGTAGCAAACACCAAGGGGATTACTGTAGTCAATTGCTGTCAACAAATTAAAGTACTCTTAGCAAAGACTTTACTAGAAAATAACCAAAATAATAAAAGCTAAAAAAGTTCTACAAATGGTGCTGTTCCCATAAAACAAAACAAAACAAGAACAACAACAATAACAAAAACCTATGGCATTTAAACAAAAAGAAAAATTTTATTGTTAATTTATGCTAGAGGCTTTAGTGTTAATTTATGCTAGAACCTTGGCTTTCACACATCATTAAAGAAGTAACACTGAAATGATTCCTCAGTATTTTAATCATTTGTGTTATAAGAGAAAGAAAATCATTGACTCTATAAAAATGTATCTACAATTAGAACCAATCTTCCCAAGGATTTTTTACAATTAAATTTTTACAATTAAAACAGGGCATTTTATATACCTACTATTTTTATGACACAGTGGTAAGGACAGGATTAATGCTCCCAGAGATAGAAGAATATTAGTACTCCATGAGTTGGGTTAAGAAAACATAACTAATTCATGTTATATATAGTGACTCACATATAGTACAATGTTTTACATTCTATTCAGTCAGGGGAATTCTATTGGAAGATAGATTTATATCACTCATACACAAAGATACTCAATGTATTTATTAAAAGGACAAATCTATACTGTGAGAACATAATCTACAACTAACAACTGAAAGATAGCACACATGGAACATTCTTTAGTTTAGACCACAAACTAACCTTTAAAATGAGTCTCAGTAAGTTTGAAAACAAGCAAATCATGCAAACAAAATATGTTTTCCTACTGTAAATCAAATTAGGAATCAGCAACAGAAAGAAATCTGGGAAATCCCCAATATTTGAAAATTAAATAGCTTACTACTAAGCAACTCATGAGTTATCTGCAGAGAAATTCAATATTTTAAATAAGTGAAAATGGAAACACCACATTTTAAAAAAGCATGGGATACAGCTAGAGCAACATTTACAGGAAAAAATGTATCTTTAAATGCCTATATTAGAAGTATTTCAGATAAATAACCTAAACATGATGGTAAATTACAAAAGAGTAAGCTGAACCTAAAAGCAGAAAAAAGATTGTAAAGTTAGAGCAGTAATTACTGCAAGAGAAAATAACAAAAAAAAGAAAAAAAATCAATGAAACCAAAGTGAGCTTTTTGAGAAAATGAACAAAACTGACAAATCTTTAGTCTGACCAAGAAAAAAGGATATGTGACATGAATTACAAAAATCAGGAATGAGAGAGCGGTCACTACTGACCCTACAGAAATGCAAAGGTTTACATGGATGACTTTATGCCAACAAATTAGCCAATTTAATAAAATGGAAAAATTCCTAGAAAGACATAAACTACAAACCTGACTCAAGAAGAACATGAGAATTCAAATAGGCCATTAATGAGTAAAGAAGCTGAATTTATAATTAAATCTATATCCATAAGGAAAATCCAAATGGCTTTAGTAGCGAATTCTTCCAAATATTTAAAGAAAAAATATCAATACTTCAGAAAATCTTTCAGAAGATAGAGCACTTTTAAACTTATTATATGAGGTCATGATTATCCATATATCAAAGCAAGATAAAGACATTGCAAGGAAACTAAAGGCTAATCTCATTCATGAACATGAAAATATTTTGTTAATTTTTGTTTGAGGGTTTCAAAAACATTTTACAAGGGTTATACATGATGATCCAGTGGATTTAACATATTAAAACCAACTACTGTAAGTGCCATAATAACAAAGGAAAAAAAAAACCAAAACACCACAGAGGCATCTCAACGGTTGCAGAAAAATCACTTGACAAAACCCAAAACTGTGTAAAAACCCTCAATAAACTATGAATAAAATGGAACTTCCTCAATCTGATAAAGGGCATCTATGAAAAAAATATCTAAAACCATATATTTTGGTGAAAAAGAAAAGACTGTTAATCACTTAGGAATAAAACAAGGATGTCCATCTAGTCAGTTCTGTTGAATACAGTGCTGGAAGTTGTAGATGCTGTAATAAGATGATAAGCCTATCTAAGAGGCAGGAAAGGAGCGAGAGAGTTTAAAAGGATCTGGATTAAACAGAAGATGATCTTTTTCTTTTTTTTTTTTTAAACAGATGTGACAAACCACATTCAGCCTACCTGTGCTTTAGTTTCCTCATTATACAATTGTGAATAGCAATATTTTTTCTACTCCCTTTAAAAAAAAGAGACAATATGAAAGCACTCAGTAGATTGCAAATTTCTTAGAAACTGAAGTTGTATTTAATTTTATTTAACTTGAAAATAAATAAATGTATTCTTCCTAGAAAATACATAATAACTTCTAAATATATATTTTAATATTTCTAGAAAAACCTTTAAATATGTACTATAGAAATCCTGCTTTAAAAAAAAAGTATTTTGCTATAGAATGAGAAAAAAAAAAAAAACCTTCCTGAGAATCCCACTGAGTGTGGAGGTATGTCTATAAGCTGCCTGTTAAACAGATTTCTTAAAGTTTTTATTTTAAAAATACTGATAAAATATTTTTATTCAAAGTTTCTTTAATCAAAAGGTATTTTAATCAAAAATATTAAAGATATTAGAGTTCCCATATACCACACACCCAGTCTTCCCTCTTATTAACATTTTATATGTGTATGATACATTTGCCACAATCGATGAATCAATATTAGTTCAGCATTATCAATTAATGTCCATACTTTAGTCACATCTCCGTAGCTTTTACTTAATATTCCTTTTCTGGTCCATGATCCTATCCAGGGATCTTTTCTGATCCCATCCATGTTACCGTATTACATTTAGTTATACTGTCGTCTTATTTTTGATACTTTGGCAGTTTTTTTTTTTTTTTAAGATTTTATTTATTTATTTGAGAGAGTGAGTGAGAGAATGAGCGCAAGCAGGGTGGAGGGGCACGGGGAGAGAGAGAAGCAGGCTTCCCGCTAAGCAGGGAGCCCAATAACCTGAGACTAGACCCCAGGGCCCTGGGATCATGACCTGAGCCTAAGGCCGAAGTTTTAACTGACTGAACCACCCAGATGCCTGATACCTTGGCAGTGTTAAGGAACACTGATAAGGTATTTTGTAGAATGTCTGTGAATTGTGATTTGTCTCTTGTTTTTCTCATGATTACACCGGGATTCTGAGTTTGGGGAGGGAAGGAAACGAATTAACATGCCATCTCATCACATCATATCAAGTGTACATACTATCAACATGGCTTATCACTATTGATAGCAATCTTGATAATTTGGTTGAGGTAGAGTTCGTCAGCTTTCTCCATTTTATAGCTATGCTTCTACACTTCTTTCTATGCCATAATCTTTGGAAATAAGTCACTGTGCAGCTCATGCTTAAGGAATGGGAATTACGGGCGCCTTGGTGGCTCAGTTGCTTAAGGATCTGCCTTCAGCTCAAGTCATGATCCAATGGTCCTGGGAAGGAGCCCCATGTTGGGCTCTCTGCTCAGCGGGGAGTCTGCCTCTCCCTCTACCCTTCCCCTCTGCTCCTGATCTCTCTCTCTCTCTTTAAAATAAATAAATAAAACCTTAAAAAAAAGAAAAAAAGGAATGGGAATTATGCTTCACTTCCTTGAGGGTGAAATAACTCTAAATTATTTGGAATTCTTTGTCATGAGAGATTGGTCTCTTATCCTCCATACATTTATTTAGTTAGCCATTTATATCAGTATTGAATATAAACGTTGATTTTATACTTTGAGCTATAATCCAATTCTTACTTTACTTACTTTCTCAGATTATTACAGCTTTGACCATTTGGAAGCTGTAAACAGCTAGAGAATAACAGAATTAAGGAGACATCTGGGGAAGGAGAAGGGGCACTGAGAATCAGCACACAGAGAGGAGGTGGGAACACAGATATAAATGTCAATTTTTGTATGGGACACACTTCAACATTTAACTAAAGTTGAAGCTTATTAAGACAAGGTAGAAAAAGCCCAAAGCAAAAGTAATTTACCAAGTGGAGTTTTAATTTGTTTTGAATTTTTTAATGTTGATCCTGGAATTTTTGTATTTTTAACTTTTTAATTTTTTAAGTATCTATTTTAATAACATGGAGTATTATATTAGTTTAGGTGTATGATATAGTGTTTTAAAAATTCCATATATCACCTGGTGCTCATCACAAGTGAACTTTTTAATCCTCATAACCCATACCCCCACCACCTCCCCTCTGGCAACTATCAGTTTGTTCCCTATAAGTCTGTTTTTGCTTTCTCTCTCTCTCTCTCTCTTTCCNNCTTTTGCTCACTTTTGTTGTTTCTTAAATTCCACATATGAGTGTTTGTCTTTGTCAGACTGTTATTTTACTTAACATTATGCTCTAGCTTCATCCATATCATTGCAAATGGCAAGGCTTCATTCTTTTTTATGGCTGAGTAATAATCCATTGTGTATATATTATATATATATACACACCACATCTTCTTTATCCATTCATCAATCGATGGGCACTTGGGCTGCTTTCATATCTTGGCTATTGTAAATAATGCTGCTATACACGTGGGTGTCCATTTATCCCTTCCCGTCAGTATTTTTGTATTCTTTGGGTAAATACCCAATAGTGTGATTGCTGTATAGTAGTGTAGTTCTATTTTTAGCTTTTTGAGGAACTTCCATACTGTTTTCCAGAGCAGCTGCTCTAGTTTGCATTCCCATAACAGTGCAAGAGGGTTCCTTTTTCTCCACATCCTCACCAGTACCTTTTGTTTCTTGTGTTGCTGATTTTAGCCATTCTGATAGGTGCAAGGTGATAGCCCATTGTAGCTCTGATTTGCGTTTCCTTGACCATCAGTGATATTGAGCATCTTTTCATGTTTCTGTTAGCCATCTATATATCTTCTTTGGAGAAATGTTTGTTCATGTGTTCTGCCCATTTTTATTTGGATAATTTATTCTTTGGGTGTTGAATTTTATAAGTTCTTTATATATTTTGTATACTAACCCTTTATCAGATATATTTTCAACATCTTCTCCCATTGTGAAGGTTATTTTTTTTATCATTTCCTTTGCTATGCAGAAGCTTTTTATTTCAATACAGTCCCAATAGTTAATTTTTGCTTTTGTTTCTCTTGCTTCAAGAGTCATATCTAGAAAAAAGTTGCTATGGCCAGTATCAAAGATGTTACTAGGATTTTTATGGTTTTATGTCTCATATCCATTTTGAATTTATTTTTGTGTATGGTGTAAGAAAGTAGTCCAGTTTCATTTTCTGTGTGTTGCTGTCCAGTTTTCCCAACACCATTTGTTGAAGAGACTGTCATTTTCCCATTGGATATTCTTTCCTGCTTTGTCAAAGATTGATTGACCATATAATTGTTGGTTTATTTCTGGGTTTTCTAGTCTGTTCCATTGATCTATTAAATATGAGTAGGACTAAGCTTCTACTATCCCCCAGATCAACATTAGACAGGAAACTACGGATATATAAATTATAAATCCAATTCTGCTTACAATGTCCTGGGTAATTTTTTTTTATCATCTATATGGGAGTACTATGGCATGCATGCATTTTATGTACTTCTATATAAAGTAAATAAATTCATCTTTAGACTGTAATTGTTGAGTTAATCTAAAAAACATGAGAATCTTGAATTAGAGGCTTATAGAAATCATTAAACTATTAATTGAAATCTGTTCATCATAAATCCTTGCTATGTATCCAGTCAACACATGACATTATAAAAGGTTAAATTTCATGGAGAGGTAAATTATAAATTGTGCACTCAATTAGAGCAGCCAAAACAAGCAAACCATACTTATAGCTGAGTAACATGTTTTTATATGAAGAAACACTGAGTAAACTCTAAGCTAAGAAACTCTGAGTAAACTCAGAGATGGTTGCCTAAAATACTAACAGAACTAATTTGTTGGCAAAACTAAATGAATTATGATAAAGCTAAAGACAAATCTCAAGTTTGACTAACAGTGAAATGAGAAAGAGAAGGAAAAAAGAGATGACGGGAAAAAGAATATGAGTCAGTTTGAAAATATGTTTTTACTAATGCAGCATTAAAAAACCACAGTCTCTGCTCAGAAATGTTATTCTCCTTAGATGTAAAGTTTTGTTAATATTTGTTTTCTTATTTATAATTTATAATGATAATACTACTAATAGTTTATCAATCACTTACTATGAGTCAGGCATGGTGTTAATCTCTTTCTAGACATTACTTCATTAAGTCCTCCCAAGGATCTTGTGAGGCTGGTATAATTATCTTAAGACATTTCCAGACACAGGCATCAAGGCTTAAAAAGTTTCTATGTTGATGATTCATGAGAACACAGCTTGAAAATTCAGTTCAGTATTTAAACCAAAGTTTTAGTACAAAACCCATTTCTAAATACTGTTTTCATGGCAGCTGATTTTGAATATGAGAAAAACGATTTCACAGTCTCCTAGGTTTCATAGATTTGTTTACCTACCCTACAAAGAACACACAATTTAAAAAAGATCAGGAAGCATAGGTATTACGGGCTTACCCTTGGAAGTTTCCAAGTAATCTGAACAGTATTTGCCATGTAAAGAAAGAATGTTGAGCACATGCATATGGTAGACATTGATCCATATGGGTAGTGTGCATATACATGTGTGTGTGGGGGTGGTGGTGGTGTGTGCTTGGTGATGTTGGCAAGGGTTTCCCCTCATTATCAGTGTTTTGACTCTGGGGATCAATATCTTTCAGGCAGATTTCCTGAAACATAAGTCTTGGAAAACACTTCGCAATCATGTTGTCTCTTACAGTATATTAGTAATGATGCACAGGTACCGTATGAGTGAAGAGGTGGATATAGTTTGAGCGAACTTTCTTCCACATGGAAAACTTTTGGACAGCCATAAATAATACAGAATAAATGGTATGACACTATATACATGTGTGATAATTTTTATGGTATATAATATGAAGTTATCTGCATTCCGAACAATCATCACCTGTAACATGTTTTAAAAAATGTTTCAGGGGTGCCTGGGTGGCTCAGCCGTTGGGTGTCTGCCTTCAGCTCAGGTCATGATCCCGGGGTCCTGGGATCGAGCCCCACATCAGGCTCCCTACTGCTCAGTGGGAAGCCTGCTTCTTCCTCTCCCACTCCCCCTGCTTGTGTTCCCTCTCTCGATGGCTGTCTCTCTCTGTCAAATAAATAAATAAAATCTTTAAAAAAAAAAAAGTTTCACCATGTTAAGACCTATGGTACACAAAATTTTCATTCTGTTAGTTTCAAGGAATTTAGTAAGAAAGAAAAAATACATTTGTCTTATATTTCCTATGACAAAATAACTATACTTCAATTTATATTCTATTAAACATAGTAAATTAATAACAGCTGTTTGCAATGACCTTTTATAATCCATAGAGAGACAGAATTTCAGTGGAACTTGGAATCACAGAATTGGAATATTTCTTTGGCTTTGACTCCATTTGATACTATGAGACCTCCCAGCACTCTAATATTCCGCACACGTCTGAATTTGCTGACATAGTTTCACACATGGTTGCATGTGGAGTTAGCCATTCTTTTTTTCTTTCTTTTCACACTCCCTGATGTCTGTTGTTGCAAAGAAAAATGGGAATGATGATTTCTAAGCACTGCAAATAAATTGTAGCTATTGACTCTACAGTGGTTCCAGACTAACACGCCGTATTTCGGCACTGATACTGATATTCCAGTTCTAAGCTGCTGTAGCCATTTTCATATAATTCTGTATTTCAAAAGTGCCTTTACACTTCACTACCAGCCCCTGCAACATTTGTGTCTTGTGCTTCTAATGCTTTGTAAATATTTTAATGAAAGTTTGTTTCAGCTACCCACTCTGCTCTATCCTCACACACGAGTCTGTGGTTCAGCAGCTGAGGTCAATCTGAATCACCAGCAGTGAACTTAGAATCACCCACATGTGGCCAGAGCCTGTTTTCTTGGAGAGATCTATTTCAATTGAGGCTTCTCTGTTCCTCTTGCTCATTGACACTTGACAGTCTTGTTGGCAGACTTTCCATGCAAACACAACCCTTCTTCTCATCATCATCCTAAACATATCAGAGGAATACCAATGGCACCGTGGATGAAATATTCCCATAGTACTGAAGCAGCTAATCCTTCTGTGAGTAAGAATGAATTTCTCCTGATTGACTGCCTTTGGGCTTTGACATAGTTTTTCCCTGCCTTTGGACTGGAACTATACCATCAACTCTCCTTCATCCCCACATTGCTAATTTTAAATCTTAAAATGTAGTCTCTATGATCATCTTGTGAACCAGTTACTTATAGTAAATTAATTAGTATTTACATTATGTATTCTCTCTCTAGAGAGAGAGGGAGATAAAACTAAAAGAACCCTTTGTCTTTATTTGTAGATACCCAAAATAAAAGCATATATTTGAGTTATATAACCTATATAAAATATCATTTCAAAATGTATTTCAAATAAGATATTTGAACTGATACAAGAACTCTAACGTTCTAATCTCATTAACTCTTTGAATTGTATTCTCTATGTTATACCAAGAAAACCTTGGAATCTCATTTTTATTTAATGTAGGTCACAGTTTTCTTCCTGTTTTGGAAAATCAAGGTAGCAAATAGAGCCATTTCCAACTATTTACTCTAACACACTAAATTCAAAAATTATAGTCTGATAGATGCACCCAGAGTGATAAATTTGTTCCACTCTCCTACTTTGTTTTTTCCCAATGTGGCTTAACAGATTTGTAATTCATTCTAAAACATACTCTGCCAATCTCTGTCAATGTAAACAAAACAAAACAAAACAACCTCTCATCCTTTTGAAATGTAATTCACCTCATAGTTGGTCAGACTTTGTACTTGTTTCCGGAGTCTGCTGCAAGCCCATTATAGGTCCAAAGGAAATGAGGGTTGGTAAGAGTAGACGCTGAGTTAAAATTTTCATCTCCCTAAAAGATAAATGATCAAAGCTGGCGTTCTATGATCTTCATACAAAGCAGGATTAGACTCATTAGATGGAGTAAGAAGTTGCCTCTACTCAAGAGAATATCAGCAGCAATAAGGGATTCGTCCAAATCCACTATAGCTTCCTATTTCAATCTGCAGATTCCCACTCTTTTCCGATCAGTTTGCCAAATTGAATATCAGAAATCTGCTGAGACTGTGATGTTAACTTCCTTCTTAATACTCTAAGCCATTGAATCAAATTCAGTATTTTGTTTTCTACTTCATTGATCCAGCATGACAATTTTACAGATGTCATAGAAGATTTATGATGCTCTCACTGTGCCTTGAATGAATAATTTAAAATCATCAGCTTGTTATTTTCTGTGTTGAAGCTCCCCATTGCAGTCAAAAGGCCAGTCTAGAGCTGGTTAAAAGTATGAATCAGAATAAAATGCACATTTTAGAATATAGGAAATAATATTCGTATGAGTATGTATGAAATATATTCTAAACATACAGCCATTTTGAATCACTGGGGGAAGATGAACAATTTAATAAATGATTTTAGTATAATCTGCATTTTCAACAAGATAGTGATAAAACTAAATTTATGTTATATACCATGCAAAAATGAAATCTGGACAGATTAAAGAGCTAAGTGCAAAGAATGCATGTAGAAAATTCAGAATAGTTTAACTTTATAATTCTGGAATGAGGGAACTCTTTCAAAAGAAGAGGAAAAATTCAAAAGTTTTTGATAAACTGACATTGATTACATGAATGTAAATTTTTGTATGACAAAATGTACAATAGAAAATATTAAGACAAGTTTCAAGCTGATATTAAAGCAAAATATGTATTACAAAAGATTTGTACTTATATAATATGAGCTTATAGAAGTCATTTAGAAAAAGATAACCAATTTAATGGGAAAATGGGCAAAAAGTGTAAATAGCAGAGAAAACTAATGCAAATGGACAAATAACTCATGGAAGGAAACCCAGTTTCATTAGTAATTAGCAAAATTCAAATTAAATAAAAATGGAATACTGTTTTTGTTTTACTGATCATATTGGTAAACATTTAAGAATTTGATAATAATCATGTATTCTTGCCAGAAGTATAAATTGGTACAATTTAGGGGAAAGCAAAGTGTATATGTAATCTCAGCAAATCTGTTTTCCATATGTTTCTTACAGAAAATTTTGCTCACATGCACATGGGTAGGTATGTGTGTCTGGTAAGGAATATTTTGAGAAAAAGAAAAATATAAAAAAAAATCCATGCCCACACATATAATACATCATTTGTGTGTGTGTGTGTGTGTGTGTGTACGTGGGGGGAGAGAGAGGATGAAAAAAGAATCCTTCAAATGAAAGTATTTTGCCCTGTGTTAGCCTATAATGCAGTTGGGAAGTTTGGAGCTCCAGTGCCTGTCTTTGACCAGGAATTGATCTTGAGAATGGAATCTAATAGTACGATACTTGAGTTGAAATGCAGAGACAGTCTATGCCCAGTGATAGAGGAGCTATTTTAACTATTTTGAAATCACCAAGTCTTTTGTATTTACGCTGAAATGTCACAAAGGGGGTCCTTGGATTGTAGCTTTTGTGTAGCATCTGCTCTACACAAAGAGGGTGAACACATCCTGCTTTGCTCAGGATAGTACCAGTTCACAACTTGTGTTCTGTGTTCTCTCATATAAAGTTATTATTTTTCTAATATCTGGGGACACCATAGGTTGACAGCTGACTTCCATCAACTTCCATAGTTTGGGAAGCTTGAAAGTAGGCCAGCCCTCCTCCCCCCCGCCCCGGACCCCCATGCTCCAACACACACACTTAAGAGTTCCAAGTTGCCACTCATGGAAGAAGCGCATCACCCAGCCATAGAAGAAACTCAAGCCAACTAATTAGTACTGTTAATTATTCTCAAATATGAATAGACAACCAAATATTGACAGACCTACTCAAAGCCATCAATTACAGAGAAAAGGACCCAAAAGACAAAAAGAAAGTCTATCCCTATAGGAAATAATACTTAATGAAAAGAATTTAAAAATCAAAAAGAAAACTCTCTGAGTCTACTCAGAGAAATCAGAGTTGTTGTTACATTTGCCAAATTGTATCTATTAAGATTTGAGAACTTTAAGGAAAGTCCAGGGAGAAGCTTAAATTGATGAGACTTCTTTACACAAGCAGATTTTCAAGTTATCTTTTCACTCTTTCCAGTATGAACTGAGAGCTGAGGGTCATCAGGCATTTGACCTGTGACCATCAGGGATGTTAGTGCCAGATTGCTGTACCGAATGTGGAATCTTAGATTCAATGGGCAGACTTGCACTTAACTCCTCACACCTCCCTTCCACAAGTGGATGCAAATCATTTTCTTCAGACTACTTGCTGGTAAATATGGACACTTTAACTTGGATTTGCAGATCTCTTGTAAAGCACTTCATATCCAGGCCTCCTTTTCCACCCTAACATATTAAAATAAGTAGAAAATGAATAGAATCTAGTTAATGTTTTTCTTATATTCTGCATGCAAATTTTGTATTTAGTCTTTTTTTCTCTCTCCTCAAGGTTCACTTTAATGCCCTTGTCAGGAAATATCATAGTGAAGTATAGAGTAGTATCTAAGAATGATTGATTTTTTTGGTTTCTAATTAAACCCACATTGGATTGATACTGTTGGTTGTGTAGTATAGACTGGAAAAAGAACACATTTCAAAGGAAAGGCAGTTCTTAAAAATGTTGGCTTGCGTCCTTTGATTTTAAACTTATAACACTGTCAGTATCTTTATTCTCCCGTTAGTACTTACCAAGATATTTTTAAATGTTTTAATATCTATCATTTCAATCTAAAATAGTGTCATATTTTGAGTTACATATACTTAAAGTCTATTTTATGTCATTCCAAAAATATATACTTTGCACATGTACTTTAAGTGATTTAGAAAAGGCTGACTTTTTCCATGTCATTTTGTGCTTTTAATTCTATTTTATGAATGTTTACTTTTAATATTCTCTCTTTTTCCCCCTTAGGCCCATGTTGCTGAGTTTATTGCTAGATATGATTTCCTCTATTTATATAAATTCCCAATTCACATATCTACATTTTTATTATTCTTCCTCCCTCTTCTGTCCTGCATGCACCCACCCTTTCCCTACCTTCCATGCTTTCATTTCTTCACCCAAATTTCAAGCCAATATATGACACAGCAGTGAAACTGTACCCATTTACTATTTTTATAATTAATAATAAATTTGAGAACAAAAATGTATTTGGATGAAACACGCTTCATACAGAGCTCATGCAAGCATGATGTGCAATGTCAAGCTGCAGATAATTGCAAACAAGGCTTGAGAAATCACCTTGAAAATAGGTTAGTTTGCTGTAGAGTTTTCTCTCCTTCAGCAAACATAGTAAATAAAATCCCCAATAGGAAAATATGTGGCCATTATTTTTAGTTAAAAAATAAAATAAAAGGTTTACATAATGGTCTGGTTTTATAAGAACAGGAAAGAACATTTTTGGAATGAAAATCACCCTAGGGAAATTTTCTACTCCTATTTTTAGAGAGTGTAATTTTTATTTTTATTTTTATTTATTTATTTATTTTTTGCTGTTGAGTGAAAAGACTACTGGAATGACATCTAAAGTAGGATATAAAAAACAAGTATGATATATAAAACAGGATTTCAGTCGTTAGTTAATTGCTTGGTTCTCACCAACAATTTGTTCGTATGTTAGAAATTTCCACATGTATTTTTTTAGATTTAACCCTAACTTTGATTTTGTTTTCCTTGACCATCATAATCCATAGTTCTGTGGTACCTACAGGCTGGTAAGATTTCTTTTGCTGAGAATCAATGACCTCTGGTTCTATGCTTATTTCCTGTCCGTACTTACTTTTCAGTTCTTCTTGACACACTGTTTGCCAAGCATGCCTTTGATAATGTCATTTGTCACATTTATTTTCCATCTGACAGTTTACATAATCTCCTTTAGTCAAACTTCAGCCATACTTATCTCCATGACAGAGCTTCCCTTATCATGCTGCATTTATTATTCTCCTTTGAAGTATGATTATTTATTCACTAATTTATAGATAACTGGCATTTTCGATGTTCCAGAATAATATGGTACATTTCAATGCATATTGTAAATGTTTCTTAACATTTATTTCTTAATTGCTTAAATAATTTTCAGTAAATATTCTTGAATGAGAGTCAATGGATCTATTACATTCACCTAAAAATTGAATGCATATACCGGCACACAAGGTCAATTCTCTATGGTCATCTAGTTCTAGATAAACATAACACAACCATAATTGTCTTTGTATTTACTATGCTAAGGAAACACAGAAGATTTAGTAGAATCATATTTCTATTAGTTCCACAATCTTACCAAATATGCATCGTAAGCCAGTATGAAGGTTATAGTTCTTTGTTTTGATTCTAATAACAGGAAAACTCTTTGTGAACTGATTCTATAAAACTCCTGAGATTTTTTCAGATATAAGATAAAATTTTTTTAAATGAGAAGTCATATTAAATGTGAAGACGTCGAGCCCCACATCAGGCTCCTCCGCTATGAGCCTGCTTCTTCCTCTCCCACTCCCCCTGCTTGTGTTCCCTCTCTCGCTGGCTGTCTCTATCTCTGTTGAATAAATAAATGTGAAGATGGCAATAGAGCTTAATATTAGAACATGCTTGGATAACTTTGTTGATTAGGTAGATTTTTATGGGAAACATTGTAAGTTTATAGTATGTATGACTAGAATGTTGCAAGAGTAACTATAGAGGGCCCCATTCACATAGATTGTGATGAGTGTGGATCACTTAATGTTGTGTAGTATCTAGCCACGACACCTATACACAAAATTCCTGTATATATAACACCTCAGTACATTACATATCAACGTTCTTTTTTTTTTTAAGTTGATGCAAGTTGGCCTATTTCATACACTAAAATCTGATACAATATCAAATATTTTCTTTCTACATATATGAACAGCTTGTGCATATCAATCCAAATAACATGAAAAATTTGGGAGCAAAATGTTATTTATCTAAAAGATATATGCACAAATATTTATAGAAGTCATATAATAAATTTAGAACATTCTTAATCTTTTTATTTTTTCTTCCAACACTTTATTTTTTTATAATAATATTTTTTTATTATATTATGTTAGTCACCATACAGTACATCCCTACTTTTTGATGTAAAGTTCCATGATTCATTACTTGCGTATAACACCCAGTGCACCATGCAATACGTGCCCTCCTTAATACCCATCACCAGCCTATCCCATTCCCCCACCCCCCTCCCCTCTGAAGCCCTCAGTTTGTTTCCCCGTGTTCATAGTCTCTCATGCTTCATTCGCCCTTCTGTTTACTCCCCCTTTCTTCTCCTACCGATCTTCCTACTTTTTATGTTCCATAAATGAGTGAAACCATATGATAATTGTCTTTCTTAATCTTTTTAAAAATTGGTTTTGGATAGTTAGCCACTTTTTAAAAATCTTATTAGGAAAATGTTTTAATGTATTCCCTCTCCACTGAATTTAAAATGAATTAATCCAATATGGTTAATATTTAGTATGTGGCAAGTACTTTTAAAATATTTTTTTATTGAGGATAACATAAAATAAGATACATTAGTCTTAAAAGTACCGTGTGATCAGAAATAAAACATTTCTGATCCTCAAGGAGTATCCATCAGTCCTATCCCAGTTACTGTTTACCTGAGCCCTGACTCCTCCCAACACACCCCAGCAGAGATAACTATGCTGACTTGATCACCATCAAGTTGTTTTTTCTCTTTTTTAAGTATCAAGTATGTATAATGATCATAATAATGTATAATTAGTAATAAGTATCTTAAAATACTTATTAAATAGTATTTAACTTTAAGTAAATAATTTAACTTTAAGTAAATAAACTTAAAATACTTAAAAATAAGTATCAAGTATGTATAATGATCATTATAATGTATAATTATCAAGTATGTATAATGAATATGCTTTTGTGCCTGAGTTTTTCACAAAACATAACTGCTGTGAGATTCATCCTTGTGTTCACTTGCGTGATTCATTCCTCGTTACTTCTGTGTAATATCCCATTTTGAGTATACATAATTTATTCTTTTTTTCCTTTTTAAAGTGAATATGAAAATTAGAACTAGTAGAAAAAAGTATAAGCATCAAAATGATACAC
>NW_024423453.1:18866847-19219185 GCF_017311325.1 Ursus maritimus | reverse complement strand
CAGTTGCACTAAGAATAAATATGATTTATTATTTATAATGTAATACAAGATTCAGTATAATTATCTTCATTCTTCAGTTTGATGACTAAAATTTTACATGTCTTTAAAACTCTAGACCTGAGAAATTATTCTGTTCTATAGTGCCTTTCAGTAAAGCCTAATGATGACAAAATTAATCCATTCCATGTATACGAAGTATAGAAGAGTGTGTGTGTGTGTGTGTGTGTGTGTGTGTGTGTGTGTATGACCTCTGAAGTAAAAACCTAATAAAAATGAAATCAGGTATATAATATATTTCATAGTTTGTAGGTATTAAGCATATGGAACATATTAAGCTAAGGTTTGGTAATCTTCACTGGCTCTTTTCTACTCATGGGTGAAATTATTGCTATGACTTTTAATCTAAACTCTACAGCATGTCTATACTAACACTTGACTAACACACCATTTTTCTTATGTTATTCTAATCATTTTTATTTTATTTGAACACATTGTTCATGTGAAATTAACATAGCAAGATCACCAATGTTGTAAGAAGGAACTATGAACCCACCATCCTCTTGCTTACAATCTAAAAGCCTTGGATTATCTTTAAGTTTTATCAACAAAGCCTAAGAAATCACATTATTTTCTTAAAAATTATTATCAAACAGATGGCCCCAACTTTGTGGACAGAAGGCAAACTTGTTTTTCACTACAGCACTCACTTCATTGTGAATGCATATTCTCTTAATTTGCATTCCCTACCTCTAGTTAACATTTCATTTCACTAATCTGCTACAGACCCAATGACTTTTTTTTAATATGTCAGAAACATGTTTCTGAATAAACTTTAAAAATTGGAATGCTTCCTTTTTCAGCAATTAATTTTTATTTAATGAAGTGACTATTTATTGAGGGCTGACTGTGGCAGAAATTAGGCAATACAAACCTGAATATATTACGGTCCCTACCATTAAGGGGCTCATTAGCTCACACATTGGTATGATTTCAGCATACAGACTGTTGTTGAAAAAGTTCATATGCAAATTTCAAGTGATGGCCTCTATTTTTGTTGAAAAAAAAGATGATATAATTACACTTGTATGTAAATTTACCTTGTCAGTGCATGCTACTTGTCAAAGTATCAAACTAAGAAAATAAAACAAACAACTATGTAGTAACAATATGAAATAATATTTTCTCTTTTTAAAAAATTTTGGTCTGTTCCACTTTCTGTAGTTTTAATGGATTAATTACCTTACTATTAAAATTGTAGGAAAACAGGTAATGCATATTAACAAAGTTTATTTAATTGATATTATTCTCTTATTCTCTATTCATTTTTATTTAATGGTATGAAGAGTATGGAATATTGGAGGAATGAGGAGAATATTGGTCAGAATAGAGGTGCTTACAAGAGATGAAGAGAAAAAGATAAACTTTCCATTGTGAATCAGATGACTCCTTTATTTTCTCTTTTCTGTGTTCATCAGTCATGCAAAGTTGTATATTAAAACTTATAAGCACACTAAGTTATTAATGTTGACTAGGTGTATACAATAATTAATTTCTTTACTGAACCTATTTTTAATCCCACTGAATATACAGGAGTGAATACTTTATAACTCACCGATTCTTATAAATCCTTATAAACTCGGTGATGCTTCATAAGTGAATCAAAGCAAATATGCATGATGCTATATTATTTATCATTCTATGTATGTACAGTTGATCTTCATTATTCATGGATTCTATATTTACAGATTTGCTTACTCAGTGACATTTATTTGTAACCCCCAAATCAGTATTTCTGGATCATTCACAGATATGCACAGAGCAGTGAAAAATTTGAGTCATCCAATGTGCACATTCCCAGAGGTCAAACAAAGTGACACCCTGCCTTATTATTTTAGCTCTTCTACTTAGACAAATGTTCTTCTCATGGCCTATTTAGCACACTTTTTTTTTTTTTTATTTACTTATTGAGAGAGCACGTGAGCAGGGGGAGGGACAGAGGGAGAGAAAGAGAGGACCCTGGACCAGATTCCCCTATGGGATTTAGGATTGATTTGTTTTACAAAAATGTTGACAGACAAATCTATGTAACACACAAGGTCTCTAAAACATCTTGACTTTAAATCATTCCAATACTATGCAAATAATGATATATAAGAAATATGTATTAAATAAGATGCTCTTAAACAGAAACATACATAAAACCAGCTTATCTATTGATCAATTGACAAAAATGTTATGGCTAAAAGGCCCCTAAACCTGTTATTTCCCTAGGATCAATGATTGTGTATTTGCTAACTCAGAATCGATTTATAGAACGTAACCCCTGTGAATAATAAGAATCAAGTATATTCTTTTTCATGGCCACCTAATAGTCCACTTTGTAAGTGTAGTATAAACACTACTGTAGACTGAATGTTTGTGTCTCCTTAAAATTCATATGGTGAAACCTAATCCTCAATGTGATAATATTTGGAAATAGAGCATTTAGGAGGTAATTAGGTCATGAGGGTGGCGCCCTCATGGATGGGATTAGTGCCCATATGAAAGAGACTCCAGAGAGCTCCCCTGCACCTCCCTCCATGTGAAAAAAATAGAAGACAGCCATCTGTGAAACAGGAAGCTGGTTCTCATTAGACATTTAATCTTCCAGCACCTTGATCTTGGACTTCACAGCCTCCAGCACTGTTAGAAATGTCTTTTCTTTGTAAGTCTCCCAGATATTGTTTATATATTTTGTCATAGCAGCCTCAGCAGACTAAGACAAAAATTGGTACCAAGAAGTGCGGTCCAACTATACATACCTAAAAATGTTGAAGTGTCTTTGTAACTGGGTAGCAGGTAGAAGCTGGAAGAGTTTTAGGTGCATGCTAGAAATGTAGACATTAAGGATGATTCTGGTGGGAGATCAGAAAGAAAGCTAGAGAGAAAGCCTCAAACTTCTCAAAGGATAAATAGATAATTATGAACAGAATGTTGGTAGAAATATTGATGGTAAGAGTCATTCTTATGAGGTCTCAGATGGAAAGGAAGAACAAGTTATTGGAAACTGGAGAAAAGACAGTCCTTGCTATAAAGTAGTAAAGAACTTGGCTGATTTGTGTTCATGTTCTAGTGTTTTAGGGAAGGTAGGCCTTGTAAGCAGTGAAATTGGGTATTTAGCAGAGGAGAATTCTCAGTGAAGTGTTATATGAATGTCCTGAGTCCTCCTAACTGCTTGTTATAACAGAAAGAAGAGAGAAATAATTTGAAGATAGAATTGTTAAGCAAAAAGGAACCAGAATTTACAGCTTTGAAAAATTCTTAGCGTATCCATATTGCAAAAAATGAGAAAGCATGTTTGGAAGAGAATACTAACAGTGTGGCCAAATGACCTATGATAAGGAGATTAATGTGGGTGTAAACCACGGACTTAAACAGCCATCTTAACAGAAAACAGGAGTTATTCCTCAGGACAAGGGAAGAAAGACCCCCTGAACATGATTCAGAGGTCATAAGGGCTACCACACCCACCATAAGCTCAGAGACAGAGCTATTTCAGTGGATGAGGCCATCTCTCTGGTATAGGTGAGTCAGGAAGTTCTTGCCTAGTATCTCAAAGAGTGGGGTGGGGACCCCCTAAGAGAACTACAACATAGGTTACAGTCAGCAGAGCCAAGAACTGAATGAGGCTCTGGCAGAGAGTCACAGTGTGGGTAGCACCCCATCAAGCTATGGGGATATATTGATATCCCAGTGGGTCCAGAATACAGAGCATTGAGCCAAACAGGATTATTACTGAGTATTCAGGTCTAATGGAATTTGCCCAGTTAGGTTTGGGACTTTACTGAGACCTGTCACTCCTTTCTTCTTTTCTATTTTTTTCCTTTTGGGAATGGAAATATCTATCCTATGCCTGTCCCACAATTGCATTTTGGAAGCACATAACTCATTTGGTTTCACAGTTCACAGCTGGGGAGGATTTTGCCTCAGGATAAATCATAACTCATATCATCTATATATGGTTTAGATGATGTTTAGATGAGACTTGGGAATTTAGACTTTTAAAACTGATGCTGTAAACAGTTAAGATTTGGGGGACTGTTGGGATAAAATTAATATATTTTGCATGAGAGCAGGGCATGGAATGTTATAGAATGAATATTTGAGTCTCCCCAAAACTCACATGTTGAAACTTAATTCCCAGTGAGGTGTAATTAGGAAGTGGGATCTTTGGGAGTTAATTAGGTCCTGAGGGTGGAACCCTCATGAATGGAATTAGTGCCCTTATGGAAGAGTACCACGGGGAGCACCTGGGTGGCTCAATTGGTTAAGCATATGCCTTCAGCTCATGTTATGATCTTGGGGTCCTGCGATCAAGCCCTACGTTGGGCTCCCTGCTCAATGGGGAGTCTGTTTCTCCCTCTGCCTCCCACTACCACTTGTGCGCTCTCTCTCTCAAATAAATAAATATAAATTAAAAAAAAAAAAAAAAAAAAAGAGGACCTAGAGAACTTTTTTGCCTCTTATTCAGAGAGAAGAAGGCTGTCTAGGAAGAAGGTCCTCACCAGACACTAAATCTGCTAGCACCTTGATTTTGGCCTTCCCTGCCCCCAGAGCTGTGAGCAATAAATTCATTGTTTATAAATCACCCTGCCTATGGTATTCCATTATGTAGCCCATATGGACTAAGACAACAGCTGATATAATCTTCCTTCTGCATTTCTGGCACTTTGTCCATACTTGCTGCTTCAAGATAATCTTCTCTGGGATCTTCCTTTTCAGACCTATTCTGTTCTGTTCTCATCCACCTTTAAAAATGTCATTTCTGGTCTTGTCTTTTTATGATCAGGGAGTATAATTGAATCCTGTTTGCTAATTTTGGTACTGAATACACACCATTTCTGAACAGTATTGCATAAGATTGGGAGTGGCAATAATATATGCTAAAGTAACTTACATACTAAAAGGAGAGGTGTATTTTATTTCTTTTATAGCAAATGCTATACGTGTGACAAGGGGTCAGGCAACTATGGCTCATAGACCAAATGTAGTCTACCACCTGTTTTTTTAATAAAGTTTTATTAGAACAAAGCTATACCATTTATTTATGTATTATTTATGTCTGCTTTTGTAATACTAATGTGTAGTTATAACAGCCTTAAAACCTAAAATATTTACAGCCTGACACTTTATAGAAAAAGTTTGCTGATCTCTGACAAGACTAAATCAAATAATAAGACATTTCACATCCCCCCTTTAATCTAGTATGTGTGTGTATTTATATATATATATTATATAAATACATATTTATTAAAAATTATATAAAAATATATTTATAAAAATATATAAATATATATAATATAATATAATATAATATAATATAATATAATATAATATATATCATTAATTTCTTATTCTAATCTGTTCATTTAGGTATTTTTACCTAAAAATTTTAGTAGTTGTAGCAGTAGTGCCATCTTGAATCTAGGATATTTATAAAATTGTGTTAAAAGGAATTTCAAGTATCACTATATCTAATCAGTATTCCTGTAGGTAGACAGAATAAATATAAAATAGTATTAAAGTATTAGTACCAAATCTCTACTTCCCCTTAATTTAATCAGTTTTATAGCCTTAAATTAAGCTTAGCATTCTTCACTTTCTCCACCTGAGTAGCATGGTGGCTTTGAACAAGGAACATAACCTATCTAAGCCTGAGTGAAATAAAATGTTATCTACTGATTGGTACTATTGTAAGTGCAAGAAGAGTTTTTAGTACATGGCAGAGTATAATAAATGATTGCCATTATTACCACCATTCTATATTCTGAGCCTGAGCTCTGAAGTCAAAATTCGTGGGTTTAATTCTTAAGTGCTCCTCTTAGACAAATCAATTAACATATGTATTTATTGCTGTGTAGGGTTTCTCACAAGGTTGCAGTTAAGGTATCAGTTAAGATTGTGCTTATCTGAAGGCTTCACTGGGGCCAGAGGATTCAATTCCATTAATGTTCCACTCATGGATGTCCGAAGGAGGACTCAATTCTTGGTTCTCTGTTAGCTAGAGGCCTCAGTTACTCACCAGTGGCCTCTTCTCAGGACTGCTTGAGAGTTTACACAACACGGTAGCTGTCTTCCTTCAGAGCAAGTGATCTGACAGCTCAAAGGGGAAGAGACATGTTTTATATGAAGGAATCTCATAACTGAACACTGCAAGTTAATCACATTCTCTTTATATTGAGAGTCTGGCCCACACTCTGGGCTCTCCCTCTTGAAGGAAGGAGTACCAAAGAGCGTGTGGACATATACTAAAATTGCCATGCTCAATTTGCCTTAGTTTCTCCATCTGTAAAAATGAAGATAAATAATAGCAAAATGATTAAGTATTGTTTTGATATTAAATACATGGAAGTCACTTTAAAAAGGGCCTCACACATGGTAAGCAGTCTATAAATACTAGCTAATGTTTGCTTTATATGTAACTATACTCTTTTACGGAATTTTGAGAATCACTGATATCTATCATTTTCAGTGTATTCTTATTTCATTGTATAACTTATCTGAAGTCTAGATTTTATTTTCTTCCTTTGGGAGAAAATTTGCCTCTTAACGTTCAATTATTGATATTGTGAAGACAAAGTTCTCTTGCTTTTGTTTCGTCATGTAAGACCTGATGCGCCTTCCCCTTACCAAAATGCTGCTCAGTTTGGTTCTTTGTTAGTGACTAGATACGCATCCTGTGTTGCGCGTGGTATAAGTAGATTGCTTATCAAGAAGCAATCATAGCCATATTTCTGTATTTATAACTAAGATAAACAGAAACTGTTATGCAGGAATACAGAATTGCCTGTTTCTTTCTTTCTTTCTTTGAAACTAGAAGGTGACTTTTAAAATTTTTTTTTCAATTTTTGAGGTACAGTTGACACATAACATTAATACTAGATTCAGGTGTACAACATAATGGTTAGGTGCATCCATCTTTTATGTTATATAATTCATATTTCTCTGTTTTGTAATTATTTTTGATTTTCTGAAGTTTTATTGTATCTCCTGAGGTTCAGAGTATCACAAACTACAGTATTTGTAGTGTAGTCTCATTCTATGAAATATTAAACAAGAAGCCATAGGTTATGTCATCAGATGTAAAGCTTCTTTGGGCTGATTGTGAAATTATGCACACACTCATACACAAGGCAGGCAAGTCACATTGTCTAGTTCCATCCTCTGTGAGGCATAAGAACAGTTGAAGATTATCCATTTACAATGCAGTTTTGGGGAGATGCCACATCCGCTCTTTCCATAACTTATTTAATCGCTTAACACTATTTGTTGCATTTGGTTTGGGCCCAAAAGTCCAAATACAAGAATATAATCAATGTCTATAAAATTTATATCAAGTATGATTTGGTGAGTAGAAAGGCTTTTTATTATGATTGAGAAAAATTGAAACCAGAGATCACAATTCATAATTTGTAATAGTTCTCAGCTTTAACCTCATTTTCTCTGGGGAAATTCTCTGAGTCTCTCAGAATGGGCAAGGTTTCCTTGCGTTTGATCTCATGGCACTCTATTCTTTTCTTATCAGTGCACTTACCACACACTATTGTACTTGAAACTTACATTGTCTGAATTTTAGTAAAGGCTCTCCGTGATACACTGGGAGGCACAGGAGATCCTTTGTGTACTACTGTATCTTCAGTGTTTTGCACAATATTTGTGACAAAGTCAAGAAAAGTTAGGATGATATTTATAATATGGCTAGGAAGAATTTGATCTCCTAGGATCTCCCATCCTTCCACCCACACCCTGACCACCCAAAAATGTTTAATAGGCTCTGGCTAGAATTCTGGAAGAATTTAAACGCATTAATAGATCATGAAAACATAATTAACAAATAATGGGATTTAAGATTATTACCATAAGTAAATTCCGGTCTGTTGAGGTTGGCAGTAAGAAACTGAGTACTAAACTCTACGGCAACTCTTGTCACTATCAAAAACAGGGTATTGGAATATGTGCAACAGAGGCGCAGCTAATTATACTCTTTCTCTTTGTATGTTACAGTCATAAGTGTCTTCCTGTAGGATTATAATCAGCCTATAAGTTGGAGTTGAAGCAGACATTAGATAGGCAATGTCATTTAATGCTAAACTGCTCGGAACCTTCCAAAGAGTAAGCACTAATTGTTAATAAAGCTAAATAACTATAGCTAGTATTCAATATCTACTATATGTCAAGCACTATATTTGGTATTTTACAAATGTTTCCACAGGTAATCTGCACAGCTGTGCCGTAATGCAGTGGAGATACTACTATGAAATTAGGTTTGGATCCAAATCTTTAGTTTGCTACTTACACATACCTGTGTGGTGATGAGCTAGTTATATACTGTTTGTCCATCTGCTAAAACAGAGTAAATACTGTTTTCCTGTATCTGTTCATCATGTACTAATAATTGGTGGTAGGTTTATTATATTTGTACATATATACAGCTAGCAAGCAGTAGAGATTGTGCTGTATTTTTCCGTAGCTTGTGTATGTACTAGTGTTTCCTCTCTTATGGATGTCTGTATATATGTATTTACCGAGGTATCATTGACATACCTTTATTAACTCAGGTGTACAACATAATGATTCCTTATTTGTATATATTGCCAAGTGATCACCATAGTAGGTCTACTTAACGTTGTCGCCATATGTAGTTACAGCATGTGCCAGTTTTAAACATATTTTATTTTCTCCCTTTCGTTTTAAATCATCCATGGTATAACACACATTCTTTGTTTCATTCCAGTTTCAGTGGCATATCTCTGCTTCCCAATCTTGGGGAAACATACCAACTTTGTATGCCTCTGTGTTTGCCTTTATGGGTGTATGTACTCTTTGTGTTGGAAAGCACCTTTTGTTTTTTAAAGAAAAATCCAGTAGAAGACTATAAATAGTTTGTAAGCACTTGCCCCTGCCTAGGTTATCCAATGAATAATAAATACTCTAAAGACTTTAATGTAGATACATGTGGTCCCCTGAAGTAGTTTAGTCTCTACCCTTCAGGTCAGACTTTTTTAAAGAATCGCTTATATGACCTGTCATAAATAAAATCCAGATCTTTATGGTTCTCACAGAAATCAGTTTTAAGTTTTTTTCATTGAAGCCAAGTATCAATTTTTTTCTCTTTTCATTTCTGACATATGCTTATGTTTGGTACTAAATACATCTTCCGAGGAGCGCCTGGGTGGCTCAGCCGTTAAGCGTCTGCCTTCAGCTCAGGTCATGATCCCAGTGTCCTGGAATTGAGCCCCGCATCAGGCTCCCTGCTCGGGCCGGAAGCCTGCTTCTCCTCCTCACACTCCCCTTGCTTGTGTTCCCTCTCTCGCTGTCTCTCTCTGTCAAATAGATAAATAAAATCTTTAAAAATCAATCAATCAGTCAGTCTTCTGAGAGAGTTACTTATCAATAGCACCTAGAATTTAAATCATTTAAGCACAAAAATGCAGAGTCTGGACTTGTCAGGTTAGATACTACTTTCGAAGAAACTCAGTGCACATCATGATTTCTAAGCATTTAAATAAAAGAAAAACAATATTACCTCATAACTTAGAATTTTGAAACTCTACAAGAATTTTAAGGATTGCAATTCATATTCTCAAAGAACTAGCCTATATTTAGTACATCTATGCATAATAAATAATAAACTTACTCTGTTAATACATTTTAGAGTTGATGAAGCATCTCTTACGGATGAAATCACATGCCGTACGTCTTTAATGTACTTCATATATTTCTCTAAATACCTTCTATAAATTACATTCTCAGATTAAACTGGACGTAACAGAATATTCCAAATAATCTACTTAAACTGATCAGAAATTAATATGAAGATCAGAAGTGTTGTAAATCTTTGAACATACTTTCTTTATAATATATAACTCACCTATTTTAAACTATTTAGTAACTTCATTTTAAGATTCTCCCATTATCTCTAATTTACCTACAAAATTTCATCATGAAAAACTATTAACTAAAATTGATTCAAGAAACAATGTAAGCTGGTTTTCTAATAAAGTTAAGTTATGCAACTCAGTAGATTTCTGTGAAGAGAATGAGCTCCAACATCTTATTAGACTTGTAAATGTAAATTTTAAATGGAAACATTCTTTTGAATATGAGAGCAGTTTATAGCCTTATCCTGGCACAAAGTAACATAATAAACTGCTAGAATTTTAATTTAAAGCAAAGTTTAAAGGTTATTGTGGTTTGCCAAGATTATCCTTCATAAAAATTTCTTGAATGTTTATTTGTCAACAACTTATGTGATTATCCCAAATTAATATGAAACCAAAAGTGAACCCAAATACTTTGGAAAGCAAAAAACTTTTTTTTTTTTTGGTCATGCTTTAATGGCTATGCCAATAAAATAAAGGAATCTGAATTAAATAAGGAGATTGGGGGAGGGTAATGAGGAGAAAGCAAGTCAGCTTTTGCGGTAAGAACTATTAGAAATTTAAAGACATTATTTTCTCTCTAGGTTTTCAAAAAAACTTTGAGAGTCAAACAAGTGGTGCTTTTTTGCTTTCAAGATTTTATCACTGATAATAATTTTGCTTTGGAGAAAATGTTACACATTTTGATATTTATCATTTAGGAAGAAGACTTGTGTTAGAGACCACATTTTTCAAGTGCACTTTTATTATGTATCAGCCAGGGTTTGAGTCAAGTGAGAGAGGATAACTCAAATATCCCCTTTTCTAAGCACAACCTAAAGTCAGTAGCATGTGTCTTCTTTCTAAAACTCAGATTTTCAGAAGTCAGCATCGCTCATTTGTGTGCGTGTTGATGTGCGTGTACGTGGTAGACAGACAGACAGATGGCCTACGGTGTTCTGAAAACTGTACTAAGTTTTGGGAGGCCTTCAGAGACATCAGATATAATATTCTGTGTGCTGTACGATCAAGAATTGCAGAATATTATGTGTGACTAGCTATAACATCAGCCAAAATGTGAAACGTATCCTGTTGCTGCTTCAGCCTGATGGAAGAAGCATCAGCGTGTACCACCTGTACTTCAGGCCCAGACCTAAGGGGACACAGGGAACACAGTAACAGAAAACAAAACAACTGTGTATGACTCTCTTTCTGTGAATAGGAAAGAGGGAATTAAGCAATCATCCAATGGTCGTCATGCTTTTATATATAGTAATACAGTCAAAATCTGACTCCAAAGGCAACTTGGATTACTTGGAGAAGTAATAAGACTGGAGACAAAAGATTTGAGTTTATACTTTGGAAGGCAGTTGTCAAGCTGAATCACCCTCTCTCTCCCTCCCACCCCCGGTCTGTGAAAGTTAGGAAAGAAACATTGTTCTGTCTAACATAGGATTATTATTTATGTGGCTAAATTGCTTCAACATTAAAGAGATCCACCTGAGATAATTAACAATAACTACAGTCATTGTCTAATTTTAAATAGATTTTTATGAGGAATTGGTTTAATAACAGCTTTTCAGGGAAAAGCATGCCTCCAGACTTCAGAGTATTTCAATTTTGCAAAAGTCACATTGTATTATCATGATGTGTAGGGTGTCGTGCACACTTTGGGGGTCAATACAGATTGAATGGGAAAAACAAAATGAAAACAAATTCTGAAGCTGAAACTCTGAAAACTAATGAATGTGTTTCTGATTATTAAGGAACTACTGTTATGTTTATATGAGTTTTGCATTGAGTGATAAGGGTGACTTAAAATTAATACAATGGAGTACAAAAGCCTTTATGGATTATAATTTTTTTTTTTAACCTTGCAGTCTGTGTTGAGAATGCATACAAAGGCCATGACAGCAAATTCCTTATATGAGCTCTAATATTCTATCAGTAAAAATAATTAGGACACATACAATTTATTCTTCTTTTCACATATGTACATTTGAGGTCTGGATCTTTTAATTTACACCGGAATACCCTTTGAGGCGAAGAAGTGGTTAAGTGGGAGAAATTGCCAGTATGTAAAGCAGGTAAAGCAAACCTGCTCTGCTTAAAGTCTATTTTGAACACTCAGAACATTACTTACTTGACTCTCCAGAAACCCCCCCTTACCACTATAACCAGGGTTCTGTATCTCTTGAACCCTTTTAATTTACGACCTAGAGGGATTCTTGGGTGACTCATTCGGTACAGCGTCCGACTCTTGATCTCAGGTCTTGATCCTAAGATTGTGAGTTCGACCCCCCTGTTGGGCATGGAGCCTGCTTAAAAAAAAATTCTACCTAGAAAAATAACATGCATTTCTTTCTCTTTTCACTGATCCAAATGATCTGGCATGGCAGAAGAATCTGTTGGAACACATGAACAAAATCTTTCAGTAATGTCAATGGCATTTGATACGTATATAAGAAACCTGCAGCTGCTAGACCTTTGTGCCTGTTTGGCATAGGCTTCAAATTCTGGAATACTTAAAATTTTATGAAGTGCAGGGGGAAAAAATGGAATTAACTATGGGATAGCATCTAGGTCTTTTCCTAGATTATCATTCTTAGAGAGTTTTGCATAGATGTCTTTAAGCCACTTTGTGAATTTTGCCCTCCAGAAGGATAATATACTGTAAATTTTTCATCCAACTTCAGCTTTCGTTAACTCTTTAAATATGAGAGCACGCTTTGGTAAAGGTGTGTTTGGGGGCTATGACTTAAAATGTGGATACTCACTGGTAAAAGTACCTTCTCGTTGTTCTACACATGGTCATAATCATGACATTCAAACGTTGCCCACCTGAACGTCACTCGTGAAGAATTTAAAGAAAGTCTGTATTCTATAAATGCTATGTAGATGATGTTATGATCTGCTCTGGCTCCCCTAGTGGATTGTTTACTATATTCCCTCTTGTTGTATCAAACACATTGGAGACTGTTTGAAACAGTCAAGTCTTGGCAAAATCCAGGGTCATTACAAATTGTCCTCGTTAATGGTATGCAGGCCTCTGTCTTCTCCTACTCACTCCACCCCCCACTTCATTGTACAACTTCCAGGATTCATGAGCTCACACATATTTCCCTGAATTAGTGATGAACTACAGATTACTCCTTGAAATCAGTGACTAAACGGGAGGAGGCAAATTAGAATTAACAAATCCTGAAGGGAAGAAAACTGGAGTCTTTAAAAGTCAGAAAACAGAGGGAAAGCCAGGGGCACTCTTGAATATGAAGTTAAATGTGTCTGAGTTAGGAAAGCAGGGCAGGGAAAGTAAAGCCAGTTCTTTGGCTAAAGTGAAATTAGTCAAGAACTCAGACACTCAATAAATCCTTTTGTTGTATTACTTAGAGCTTTTTCTCTTGTCGTGGATGATTTGCTGCCAGAAGCATTTCTATTATATAATTTGTACTTTCACAGATTCCCCTCCACTCTAGTCTCTCTAAGTGTCCCTTACAGATTAATGCTGAAACCTAACAGGATCTGTTGCAAATTCCTTTTACACTTTGCCCTGAGAATATGGAATGTGCTTTCCCTTCACTTCTCTGCCATGGGAATTAATTACCTGCAGTTTTCAGCACAGTGTGAAAGTCTTATCTGCTTTCTTTGGCAGTAAAATATTACTGCAAAGCTTTAAACTAGTTTTGAAGTTTTATTGTCTTTTTTCCCCCTAGGTTTTAATTATGGATGTTTAAAATATTTTATGACAGTAGGTAATCTCATAGTTATTATGGTAAAAAACAATGAAAATAATCAGACTGAATTAAACTATGAAAATAAAACTTTATATACACGGCTGGGCAAGCTTTTAAAGACCATTGTTTTACTGGGTGTTACAGAATTCTAGTGATTTGTGTAAAGAAGAATCAATATTATTTACTAATAGGCAAAAAAGTGGGTTATTTTCCAAAAATGTGTATCCATTACATTTAATCGGATCCAGATGATAATACTAATATTTATGATGGATCCCAACCTCAAAACATAACATGAGAAGGGGAAGAAATGATGATTCAAACCTTACAGTTCCATGGAATAGTATGTGTTCCTGGTTTCAGGGGGAAATTAAACTTATAATGTTGGAAAGAGTGAGAAAACAAACGGCTATTTTATGTTCTGAGAGTATACTTTGCTTCTTTATTCATGGTGGTTTAACTAATGTAATGATTTTCTTTTTCTGAATTTAAAGCAAATAAACAAATCAAAATGAATAAATTAAAATAATTAATATGCTTCCAAATAAACTAGATATTCAAATGCATCAAACTTTATGACAACTTATTTTCAGTTTATGAAAAAGGCAATGGTAAAGCTAAAATGTGTCAGTCTTATATTTGACCTGCAGAATTTTAAATATTTTTATTAACTCTTTATACATTTTACCTCTCTTTTTTTTGTGGTCTACTGACCTCATATTCAATTGTGCATGTACTGTTTGACTGGATATTTCAAACAAAATATATTCTAATTTTTTTTTCTGTAGTCAATCTATACAGTACATAAATTCAATCCAACCTAGAAAGTGAGATACAGTATTATGTATGGTAGCAATAAAATATGCCCAAACATATATCTGTTTAATGAATTATATAACAAATGAAAATCCAATTTGGAGAGAAAATTGTAAGATTGCCATACCTTGTTAGTGTATGGAAACTATATGTAATTATTGCTTTCTTTGAAAATGACTTAAGTCTTGCTTAGTATGCATGGTTGATGTTTGCCTTATTCATTCCCAAATATTTCTATTCATAAAGAACATCAATATATGAGAACAAATTTTGCCAGTTCCCATATTTTAAAATAATATACCTTTGAAAAAGTGTCTACTTATTTGATTTTTATTACTCAACACATATAATTTAAAAAATCAATGAAGATAAGTAAATATATCTGGTAGGTAATAGCAACAGAACATGCCTGAAATTAACAGTTTTCTCATTTTTGTCTTATTATTTAAAAACTCAGACCTTTTCTTGTCTTTCCAATTCTATTATTAGCAATACAGACAGGATTAATTTCTTTTTTTTTTTTTAAAGATTTTATTTATTTATTTGGCAGAGATAGAGACAGCCAGCGAGAGAGGGAATACAGGCAGGGGGAGTGGGAGAGGAAGAAGCAGGCTCCCAGCAGAGGAGCCCGATGTGGGACTCGATCCCGGAACGCCAGGATCACGCCCTGAGCCGAAGGCAGACGCTTCAACGACTGCGCCACCCAGGCGCCCCAGACAGGATTAATTTCTGTTCCATTCCCTATCTTTTTTTTTTTCTCCATTCACTTTCATATTTAAGTTTATCATGTTTTATTTTCATCCTTAGAAAATATATATTATTAAATATTTTATTTTAAGATGCTTTAGTAATCATGCTATTATACACGCCTGGGGGGCTCGGTGAGTCGTGCAGCAGATTCTTGGTTTCAGCTCACGTCATGATCTCAGGGTCATGAGATGGAGCCTCATGTTGGGTTCCGCACTCAGCAGGGAATCTGCTTCCCTCCTCTCTATCTCCCTCTGCCCCTCCCCCCACTCATGCTTGCTCTCCTTCTCTCTCCCTAATAAATAAATAAATCTTTAAAAAAATTTGGCCTGAAACATATCAAGATATACAGATACACTTAAGAACAGATAGTGATAAATGATTATATAAATATTTGGAATTCCATTAGAAAAATATTGGCATAAAAAGGATTATAGATCTAAACTGAGAGATAAGGATTCATAGATCTTCACTTGTCTGTGGAATTGTGTCAGATAATCTTGTTGATTTGCATTTTACAACTGTTCTCGTAACAGTTATGCTACATCATCTGGGGGAATTGATTTAAATACTAATTTCATGTGTATTTGGAATATATTATTTTAATATACAATATTTGAAGGATTACAATGAGAAAATTTTCAAACAAATTGGAAATCTGTGTTCCACAGAAGTCAAAGCAAGATGGTTAAAGCCAATCTGTGTCTAGACACATCATAGTGAAAGTGCAGAAAATCAAATACAAAAAGAATGTTCTAAAGGAAGCCAGGGAAAATTGACAGATTATCTAGCCCCTACCTCCCTACAGTTAATAATAATAATAATAATAATAATAATAATAATAACAACAATAACAGCAGCAGTAGGAGCAGCAATTATAATAATAATAAAAGAAAAAATCTCAACTGCAAAACTATGGAATAATTTCTTCAAAGTACTGATAGACAGTAACTTCAAATGTAGAATTTTGAACTCAAAAATGTATCTTTCAAGGACAGGAAGGAGGAAGAGAAATTATTAAAAATAAGCACAAACTGAAGGTTTATTCCCTAGAAATGTATACTAAAGGAATTTTTAGAGAATATACTTCAGGACAGATGGAAAGGGTCTTGGGAGATTATGTGAAATGCTTAAGGAATATTGAGCAAATAAAATTCTAAACCTATGTATGCAGCATAGATTAATAGCCATGATGATTATGATGAAGATGATGAGGATAGTGGTGGTGATGCCATACAAATCAAGCAGAGTCCAGTTAGTAATCCTGTACTGGTCAGGAGAGTAAAATATTTCTTTGGTAATTTAAATATTTATAATAAAGTTTCAAAGGTAATTAAATAATGGAAATAGAGTGTGTAACTTTCAAAGCAAATACAGAGAAATAAATGGAAAAAAGTTTAAACAGTTAAAACATTATATATGTGTGTGTATATATATATATATTTGTATATGTATTTTGTATTATATATATGTGTGTGTATATATACCATCTGTCTTTTTTGAAGAAATATCTGCTCATATGTTCTGTTCATTTTTATTTGGACTATTTGGGTTTCTTGGGGTAATGAGTTATATAAGTTCTTACACATTTTGGACACTAACCTTTTATCAGGTATGTCACTTGCAAATAGTTTCTCATTCTGTAGGTTGTCTTTTAGTTTTGTTGATTGTTACCTTTGCTGTGCAGAAGCTTTTTAGTTTGATACAGTCTCATAGTTTATTTTTGCATTTGTTTTCCTTCCCTCAGGAAATAAATCTAGAAAAATGTTACTGTGGCCAATGTCAGAGAAATTACTGCCTGTACTCTCAATCAGATGTTTTTATGGTTTCAGATCTCATGATTAAGTCTTTAATCCATTTCGAGTTTATTTTTGTGTGTGGTGTAAGAAAGTGGTCCAGTTTCATTCTTTTGCCTGTAGCTATCCACTTTCCCCAGCCCCATTTGTTGAAGAAACTGTCTTTTTGCTATTTTATATTCTTGCTACCTTTGTTGATGATTAAAGAACATATAATTGTGGATTTATTACTAGACTCTGTTCTGTTCCATTGATCTATGAATATGTTTTCTGTGCCAGTACCATACTGTTATGATTACTGCAGCTTCGTAGTATATCTTGACTCCGGGATTGTGACACCTCCAGTTTTGTTGTTCTTTTTCTAGATTGCTTTGGCTATTTGGAGTCTTTTGTGGTTCCATATAAATTTTAGGATTCTTTGTCACAGTCCTGTGAAAAGCACTCTTGGTGTTTTGATAGGTATTACATTTAATCTGTAGACTGTTTTGGCTAGCATGGGCATTTTAACATTATTTGTTCTCCCAATCCATGAGCATGGAGTATATTTCCATTTATTTGTGCCATCTTCACTTTCTTTCATCAATGTTTTCAGAGTACAGGTTTTTCACCTCCTTGGTCAAGTTTATCCCTAGGTATATTTTATTGTTTTTGGTTTAATTATAAATGCGATTGTTTTCTTAATTTCTTTTTCTGCTTCTTCATTATAGTGTATAGACATGCAGTGGATTTCTGTATATTGATTTTGTATCCTGTGAACTTATTGAATTCTTTATCAGTTCTAGTAGTTTTTTGGTGAAGTCTTCAGGGTTTTCTATGTATAGTGTCATGTCATCAGCACACAGTGAAAGTTTTACTTCTTCCTTACCAATCTGGATGTGTTTTATTTCTTTTTCTTTTTTGATTGCTGTGGCTACGACTTCCACTACTATGTTGAATAAAAGTGGTGAGAGTGGACATCCTTGTCTTTTTCCTGATCTTAGGTAAAAAGCTCTCAGTTTTTCACCATTGAGTGTGATGTTAGCTGTGGATTTTTCATATATGATCTGTATTATGTTGAGATATGTTCCCTCTAACCCTACTTTGTTGAAGATTTTTATAATTAATAGATGTTGTACTTTGTCAGATGCTTTTTTCTGAATCTATTGAGATGATCATGGTTTTTTTATCCTTTCTCTTTTTTTATCCTTTCTCTTATTGATGTGATGTATCACATTAATTGACTTATGAATATTGAACTGCATTTGCACTCCAGGAATAAATCCCACTTGATTGTGGCAAATTATTTTTTTAAAGGTATTATTGGATTTGGTTTGCTAATATGTTGCTGAGGATTTTGCATCTGTGTTCATCAGAGATATTGGTTGTAGTGCTTTTTTTTTTTTTTTTTTTTTTGTCCTGTCTTTATCTGGTTTTGGTGTCATGGTAATGTTGGCCTCATAAAATGAATTTGTAAGCTTTCCCTCCTCTTCTATTTTTTTTTTTTAATTGTTTGAGAACAATAGGTATTAACTCCTCTTTAAATGTTTGGTAGAATTCATCTGTGAAGCCAGCTAGTCCTGGACTTTTGTTTGTTGGGAGTTTTTGATTACTGATTCAATGTCATTGCTGGCCGCTGGTCTGTAAAATTTTCTATTTCTTCCTGATTCAGTTTTGGGAGGTTATCAGTTTCTAGAAATTTATTCATTTCTTCTAGGTTGTCCCATTTATTGGCATATAACTTTACATAATAATCTCTTGTAATTCTCAATATTTCTGTGTGTTATTATTTCTCCTCTTTCATTTCTGATCTTGTTTATTCAAGGTCCCCCCCACTTTTTTAAATGTGTCTGGCTAAGGGTTTATCAGTTTTATTGATCTTTTCAAAGAAATAGCTCCTGGTTTTTATTTTATTGTTTTTATTTAGTTTGTTCATTTTTTTAGTTTTTCGTCTATTTCTGGTCTAATCTTTATTATTTCCTTCCTTCTACTGGTTTGGGGTTTTGTTATTCTTTTTTTAGCTCCTTTAGGTGTAAGTTGGGTTATTTTAGATTTTTCTTGCTTCCTGACTTAGGCCTGAATTGCTATAAACTTCCTTCTTAGAAAGCTTCACTGCATCCCAAAGATTTGGGACCATTGTATTTTCATTTTCATTTGTCTCCCTGTATTTTTTTATTTCATTTTTGATTTCTTAGTTGACCCATTCATTGTTTAATACCATGTAATTTAACCTCCATGTGTTCTTTCTAGATTTTGTCCTTGTGATTGATTTCTAGTTTCATAACATTGTGATCTGAAAAGATGCGTGATAGGACTACAATCTTTTTGAATTTGTTGAAAGTTGTTTTTTGAACTAACGCAGTCTATTCTTCACAATGTTCTATGTGCACTTGAAAAGAAGGTATATTCTGTTGTTTTTGGGTAGAATCTTCTGAATATGTCTTGTTAGATCTACCTGGTCCAATGTATGATTCAAGGCCACTCTTTGGTTTTCTGTTTGGATGATATTTCCACTGATGTAAGTGGGGTCTTAAAGTCCCCTCCTGGGGACAGTCCCGTGGGCCAGTTTGGCTCCTGACTGCATTTCTGCCATTCCTACTGTCTTTGATGTGGTCTCTTCTCTCTTCTCTACATTTAGCTGTGGAGAATCTGTTCTGCCAGTCTTTGGGTCATTTTCTAGGGCATTTACGCTAACAGGGGTATTATCTCAGTGTATCCCTGGGATGAGGTGAGTTTAGGATCCTCCTACTCTGCCATCTTCCCTGAAAGTCCCTACACTTCCTAAGTTTTAACAAACATGTGGAAGTTTCTATTATAATCAAATTAATGTGGATAAAATTTATATGGAATGACTATTTCTTAAAGATATTACTGTTCCTGCTTGGTGTTCAATTTAAGGACAATATGTTTAAGAAAAAATTTAATAGAATATCATAACACTAACCTTTAAAATGTTAAATATGCTACGCTTCATTCAGTTATGCTACATCAGAGAAAAGTCAGTTAAAAGGTAGAAATTTAAATGAGTGAGAATACAGCCTAAGTGATACATAAAAATGAAAAAAAAAATGTAATGTTTTTCTTAATAGTTTAGTATCCGGCATACAGAGTTTTGTTTTGTTTGCTCAAAAAATGCTTAAGGATGTGAGAAAACTAGTTGTAGACATTATATGGCTGATATTTATTATATAACAGAGATTACAGAGAATGACATAATGTTACACAACATGGAAAAAATATGATATTTGTTGGGGAAACATAATTAGACAGAATTATTAAGAGAAGGCATGGAAGTCCCAAATTCTCATCATCACCGAAAAACACACAGGTGATTTCATAAAAAGTCAGCAGGTTTAAGTTCCAGGGAAGAGGACCCACCACCAAAAACAACCTTGATCACCCCCTAATATAGTGAAACTTAAAATAGCCTTATTTATGGATGATCAGTAAGATGCCAGGCAGATTCGAGATTTTGACAGGCATGGTATGAAAAGTCAATTTGCCATTATTTGGGGACTTAGGTGCCCCATAAAGAAGAAGGGTCCAGTACAATTCCACCAGCTGAGAAAGGACACCAAAAATTTAAGTAAAGATAATTTCAAATGCAAATCCTTCCATTAAGAGAAGGGAGGGAGACTCTTGTTCTAGATAGCACATTGTGTAGGTTACCTAAAATAAAGCCCCTGGATCAATTTCAGAGAATTGTTCTTGTTGCCTCACAAGAAGAAAATTTAGGAAGTCAACACTACTATATAACTTCTTTATTTTTATTCTTTTTCCTTTTTTATTTATTTATTTTTTTTATTTATCTATAACTTCTTTAAAACTGTAATTTTTGTTACATGCTTCATTCCTTTTTATTATCCTATAATGATTACAGTGAAAAAAGAACATGTGTGCTTGACTTAGTGCATAGGAAGAAAAGGAGTGGCAAATGAGGATGAGTTCCATTCTGCAGACATTTTTGTTCGAAGAATTCTGTAGATGATAATAGATGGTAACATGATTAAAAAAAGGAGGTTATCAGATTGAAATTTTCAGCAATGTAGAAAAGAGGTTGAAAGATTGAAATGAGAATCTTGAGATTTAGAAATCTCTTATAATATGAATGAGTTATAAAATAGCATTGAACATATATTACATGTCATATTCTATTATTATCCATAGATAATGAAATATAATGAAAAATGTTATGAGAGAAAACTGAGAAAATTTGTGGAGTTTCTTTCATTATTTAGGACTCAGAGATACAAAGTGAACTGGATCTAATTAATAGCTATATTTTGATAAATATATGCTTGATTTTTCTGTTGAACAACAAAAGAAATGCAAAATAAATATGACAGAGTCATTTCTTTAGAGGAGAAAGATGAGACATGTACCCATTTGGGAATTATTTTTACAAAAACGCATTTCTTCAAATTTAGTATATTCATGTCATGAAAAGTACCAAAACTCAGAACTGCAGGAAAGAGAAATATGGTACATATGTTTTTGTGTATAAAAAAAAATTTATCCTGCTCTCAGAATAGAAAATAAACATAAAGGAAAGCAAGACCATAGATTTATTATTTGTATAGAAGCTTTCATGTTAGTGTCTTAAGGTTTCTAAAATGTTAACTTGAACCTTTGAAAAGAAGGATTTTATTAATACCACCCTTTTTTCATAAATGAGGAAATTTTATTGTAGACAGTTTGATATAAGGCTTTAGAACAGAAACTCTGGCTTAAAATAGTTCAGAATTTTCACAGCTCAGTAATTGGAGAGATATTTCAATCTACCACATAATACTAATGGCAGTGGTTGAACAAAAGGAACAAGGAAAGAATAGTTCTGCAATCAATATTACCATCTGGAGTTATTCATTTCAAAATTACCTATTGGCTGTCTATTATTTCTGTCAGGAAGACATGTATAAGCACAAATATCTCATATAAAATATCATATCAAAACTTCGAACAAAAAATTATGAAATTATAGATATGATAGTAGCTAAATTTATTAGACGATTGAAATCTTTTGAGAGTAATTGGTCCTTGAAGGATAACAACTTGATTTTCAAAAGCCAATGACTGAGTCTACCTCAGATCTGCTGGCCACAGTGGGGCAATCTGGTTGTGCCCTTGCCACCAACAGATCCCAATTAGGAAACCCATCTCTCACCACACGCCAACCAACAGTGTGGCCCGATTTATCTACAGCAGTGGCAACAATAAACCTAGAGTGGCTGATTCATGCCCCACTTCATACCTGCTGGTAGTGCTGGATCTGATCAGTTCCTAGAGGTTACATCAGTAAAGCCAGAGACGGTGCCAGGAGGGACATGCTAAATCTAAACATGGCAACTGCCAGCTAAAATGAAAACTTTAAATAGGACCAAACATCTTGTAACATAATCTTTGAGTTGTACATGATACAATTAAAAATATCTTGCCATACCAAGAACCAAGAAAATCACAAAATGACAAAAGACAAGTGACCAATACCTCATTGAATCAAATATTGAACTATCTGACAAAGATTTTAAAGCTGCGATCTTAAATAGATTCAGTAAGTAATTATGAATGTATTACCAGTAGAAAAATAGAATTTACAAAAATAAACCAAATGAAAATATTGAACCAAAAAACACAATAACTAAATTAAAAACTCATTGGAAGAGATCAGTAGTACAGTGAAATCCGTAAAGGTGAGGAGTGATCAATAAAATGTATTCAATTCAAAAATAGAGAAGACACAAAAAACAGACTTAGGGACCAGTGGGAAAATAAAGAAAGATGTAGTATTTGTGTCTTTGGAGTTCCAAAAGGTAGAGAACAAGAATGTAGGGTTGAAAGCTATTCAAAGTAATAATGGCTGAAGATTTCCCAAATTTGGTAAAAGATAGAAACATATATTCCAGAAGTGAACTGCAAGTAGAATAAATACAAACAACTTCACACCAAAGCATATTATAATTAGATTTCTGAAAACTAAAGACAAAATCTCAAAAGTAGTTAAGGAGAAACAATGTATTACTACAAAAAGAGCACAGCAAATGAAAATGAATTTCTCATTAAAAATCATGGAGGTCAGAAGGAAGTGGAAAAATATTTTTTCAAGTCCTGAAAAGTAATTTTCCACTGTGAATTCTATATTCAATGAAAAGTCGTTTACGACTGAAGGTAAAATGAGGATATCTCAAATTAAGGAATTAAGAAATTCACCACTTACAGACCTACTATTAAATAATAGTTAACTGAAGCTCACCAAAAAAAAAAGAGTATAACGGAAGAAATACCAGAACTTTAGAAAAGAATGAAGAGAAAGAGAATGGGTGAAAATATGGGTAATATAATAGCACATACCTCTTGTGAGTCTCTTGTTTTTGGTGATTATAGCAAAAATTACAACTTCCATTCTGTCATTCATTATATGTAGAGGAAATTGAGACAATTATATTTAAAGTGGGAAGAGTAAATGGACCCTATAATAAGCAGTCTGACTCATAACATCTCTCAACAGCCCTCACAGCCTATACAACTATCTCCCTTGTGAGGCAGGCAGGAGCCCTGCCTTTACAAACTGTCTTTGCAGTCAGTTCCTTAACCACATCCAACTGTATCCAGAACACACGTATGATATTTCATTGAATATATCCTCCTCCAAGGAGCTTTATTTGATCTACTCATTCAGTATATACAAACACTAGCAAGAAGCTCACAAAAAGGGATGGGCCATTACCCCACACATAATAGAAGCCTCACCAGCTTCGTTTGTATCTGAATTTCTTGGTATGCCAAGGGCTGCTGTATCTCTGACACTGTCAAGAAATGGCTATTTACCCTTTCAGCATCCACAATGTTCAGACAAACTCTATATTTTTAATGTCTTTTTGGATTCTGGTAGCAACATATTTTTCATTTAACAAATGTACTTAAGAAATGCGTGAGTGGCTCAGTCGGTTAAGTGTCTGCCTTAGGCTTAGGTCATGATCCCGCAGTCCTGGGACCGAGTTCCGCATCAGGCTTCTTGCTCAGCAGGCAGCCTGCTGCTGCTTCTGCTTGCAGCTCACCCTTCCTGTGATTGCTCACTCTCTCTCTGACAAGTAAAGAAGTAAAAAAAATCTTTTAAAAAAAATGTACTTTAGCTCATTTAGGCCTTTACAGATCAGACCACATTGAATAAGATTTCCTACAACAAAAATCTCTAGAATCTGTCCAAATTATAATAAAAATGGCAATCTCATTAGTGTCCACTGGAGAGTCCTTTACTATAGAGGCTTTTGCAACTTCCTCTCATGCCTCCTAGAGTTTCAGTACCCATGATGGCCATGAGTTGCTCAGGGAATTCTGGTGCAAGACACTGCTCTCTTTAGTCCCATTTATCATAGCATTTATGAGACAAATGCTGCATGCATACTGACTGGACTCACCCGGAAACATAGGCTCTGGCATACTCTAAACCCATTACACTATGTATCAAATGGTTCATTCTGTCCTATGCAATGAATGATGCACTCTGCAAGCTTTGCATAGCCATCAATGCCTACTTGCTAAAATAAAAATAGTATCTACAGAATAGACTTAAATATGAGCCCTCTCGTGTACCTTACCTTAGGAGTGGGTGGTCTCCATTGTCTTCAGTGCCTTATCAGATGCTGCTCTACTAGAATAGGTCATCCCTGTCCCAGAGCTCTTGGATACCTTAAGAACTGTTTGGGATCAAGTGGGTGAATAGCAAAAGGAGTTAGTAGACCATAGATGATATCCATAACATATGATGGAGCTTGCTGGAGAGCTCCTAGTTTTCATCCCTTAATCAGGATGTCCCTAATCAAGGACAAGACCCAATAGTAAGGACAGTTGGTCTAAATTTAGGAAGCATTCTTAATACTGGATGCCCTGGCAAACAATTAGCCCCGCTGGCACATTCTTAAAGGCTTTTAGGAGATTTCCACTGATCTTACCATCTGGTCCAGTCAGTGACATCAAAAACAATTTCGTATCCAAGATTGTTTCCTTTGGGATAGAGAACTATGGACACTTGTCTCACAGAAACCCAAAATATAAGTCTAGGTCGTGCATCTCTCTGCACATACTAAAGTCAAAATACAGGGCTCCACCAAGACACTACATGCTCCCTTCAGAGTTCCAGACATTATTGATACTGACCAAGCGCATATTTTACTTCACAAAATACATAAACCTGGGCTCTTGAGCAAGACATTCTACAGAAAATTCATCTTCCATATTTCCTTCCTTCTTTCACATTCCTCACCAGCCTTGGGATACAAATATGTGCTAAAATGGCTTAATGAAGTAACTTCAAAAAAAGTGGTACATTTCAGTCATCAAATGTTAGGGGTGAATGTAATAAAGAATCTGAATCTATTTTTGATGTTTGTTAGCTAACAATGTTTAAACCCCAACCCTCTCCTTCTGCACATCTGGGGAAGCTAATCAAAGCACAGGTGCTACATTCTTTGGGAATTTCAAACTAGAAGCCTGACCCACAGATAGAAACCTTCATCCCAAAGCCAGTCCTTAATCACAATAAAAGCCAGTCAGTATCTTTCCCTGTTTTCTCAAGCTATCAAGTAATCACTTAAAAACTATACAAAGTGGTACACTCAAAAAGTCTAAGAATAAAGCAATATAGAATTTTAAAAAAAGAATATTGAAGTAATCCATATGAAGACAAGAAAAGAGAAGCAGTGGGATGAGAAACAGGAAACACACAGACAATAAATAATAAAATGGCGGAGATATAAGCTTTAACATATCAGTGAGTACTTTAAATTATCTAAATACATCACCTATAAAACAGAAATGTACACAATGCATTTTTTTAAAAAAACTCAACTATATGCTAATTACAAGAAACTCAATTTAAACACAATGACACAACTAATGTAAAAAGATAGAAAAATGTATAACATGCTAACATCAATAAAAAAATAAGCAGGAATGGTTTTAAATATCACTTAAAGTAGACTACAGATCAAGGATAATTACTAGGGACAGAGGAATATTAAATAATGATAATAGGCTCAGTTCACCAAAATACCACAGTGATTCCATATGTGTATGTACAAAAAAGAGTTTCAAAATGCATGAATAATAATTTTAAAATGTGATAGAATTAAAAGGGGAAATAGATAAATCAACAATAATACTGGGGATCTCAGTACCCCATATTTAATTATCCTATTAGAAAGAAAACTAGCAAAGATATTGAATAACTGAGTAAAACATCAACTGAAAGAATTGAATTAACATTTATAGAACTCTTCACCCCCCCAATGCAAAATACATAATGGTTCATAATACATATTTCAACACATTTGGAAAAATCGAAATGTTGACTGTGTTCTCTGACTAAAATGGAACCAAACTAGAAATCAATAATAGAAAGAAAACAAGAAAATATAACAGTAAAAATAAATAACACAAAAAATCTAAACACCTGAGATTTAAACAACATGCTTCTAAATAACCTATAAATCAAAGAATAAGTCCCACTAGGATATATAGATATCGATATCTGTATCTGTATATCTATATATATGAAATGAAATAAAAATATTGTCTATCAAAATTTGTGGATGCAACTAAAGCAGTACTAAGAGGAAAATTTATGGCACTGAGTGTTTATATTAGAAAAGAAGAAAACTTTCTAATTGATCATCTAAATTCCTGTGACACAAAATTAGAAAAACAAAACCAAAATGAACCCAAAGTAAGCAGAAGGAAGGATAATAATAATATAAATAAGAACAGAAATCAATAAAATTGAAAACAGGAAAACAATAAATAAAAATATGTAGAACCAGAAATTAGTTCTTTGAAAAAAAAATCAGTAAAATTTGTATACGTCTATCCAAACTGTTAAGATAAAAAGAAAGATGACACAAATCACCAGTATGAGGAATGAAATGGATTTCACAACATTAAAAGAACTATAAGGTAACTATGAATAATTACATGCTTACAAATTTGTCAACTACCTAAAACAACACAAACTACTAAGGCTCAGCCAAGATGATATAAATAATGCAATTCACCATATCAACAAGATGAAGAAAATAATATAATCATATCAATTGATACCGAAGTGGCATTTAACAAAATTTAACATTTCATTTCATAAGAAAATACAAAACTCTCAGCAAGTTAAAGAACAGAGGAACTACTTCAATTTGACTTAAATCATCTATAACATTTAATTACCCTACAGTTAACATCGGATTAATGGTGAAAAACTAATTTCCCAAAGATCAGCAACAAGGCACTGAAGTCTGTTCTCACCATTCTATTTAATATGATACTGGAAGTTGTAGTAATGCCGTTAAGGCAAGAAAAAGAAAGGAAAACTCCTATGGATTAAAAAGAAAGAAACAAAATTTTCCCTATTTGCAGATGATATGATATATACATAGAAAATCTTAGGGACTTAGGACAAAACCACAAAAAACAATAAATGAATTCAACAAGTTGACAAATAGAAGATCAATGCAAAAAAACCAACCAACCAAACAAACAAAAAACCCACCAAAATTGCATATGCTAACAACGAACCTGTGGAAATAAAAACACAGCATCACTTAAAATTGCTACTAAGAAAAAGACATAAAGTTAACAAAACATGTACAGATCTATATGTTGATAAGTATGAAATACTAATGATGGAAATCAAGATCTAAATACATAGATATACTGTGTTCATGTATTGGAAGACTAAATATACTAAAGATATCAATTCTGTTCAAATTGATATAATGGGTGAATGTAATTTCTATTAACATCTGAGCAAATATTCTTGTAGACAAAGACAAGCTTCTTCCAGTATGTACATAGAAATGCATAAGTACTAGGATAGGTAAAACAATCTTGAAGAAGAAGAATAAGGTAGGAATCACTCTGACACTAAATCTGAACTATATAACTAGGTTAATCAAGTTTGTTTGTTACTGGTAGGACAGACACAGAGATTAACAGTAGAGAACATATAACCTAGAAACAGGTCCACACAAATATTTTCAACTGAATCTCACAGAGATTCAAAAGAAATTCAATGGAAGAAAGGGAGCCTTTTTAGCATATGGTGCTGTTGCAATTAGATATCCATAGACCAAAAACAAAACAAAACCAAAAACAAAAAATGACCTTGAACTAAATCTCACATATTACATAAAAATTAACTCAAAATGGACTAGAGACTTAAAAATACAACACAAAACTATAAATGTTTTAGAAAAAAATGTGAAAAAAATTTCAAGATATAAAGTTGGGTGAAGAGTTCTTACACATTATACAAAAAGCATAATGCATAAAAGGAAATTTTGATAAATTGGGCTTGGTCAGAATTAAACATTTTTGCTTTGCAAGAGACCCTTTTAAAAGCATGATAAGACAAGTTACTGGGAGAAAATATTTTCAAACCTCACAAACTTTTCGTTTCACTAAGGAGCATATAGAGATGACAAATAATATAAAAAATTATATTCAACTTCATTATCCATTTGGCAAATGCAAATTAAAGCCACAGTGAGATATATCTCTACACACCTACCACAAAGAGTAAAATAAGAAGTAGTGACAACACCAAATGTTGGTGACATTGCAGAGAAACTGGATCATTCATACATTGCTGGCAGAAAGTAAAATGGTACAGCTATTTTATATATATATATATATATATATATACTGAATATGCAATTACCGTATTATCATGCAATTACTGTATTATCTGGCAATTTCACTGTTCACATTTATCCCAAAGTATTGAAAACTTATGTTTACACAAACACCTGGACATGAATGTCATAGAGCTTTATTTGTAATAGTCAAAAAGTGAAAACAATCCAGATGGCATATAATAGGAGCAGAAATGACCACTCCTTTCAACTGGGAGATTCCAAACTTGAAATTTTCAGTGAGAATAAAACACATAGTTACAAAAGGCATAAAAATAAAGGAATGGTGAAAGATTGCCGTTTTCAAGGGACTTAGGGTTTGGAATCACTGAGCAATGTAATTTTTTCTTATAAATAATGAAAAGAGATTAAACCATCTCTTTAATTGTCAATAACTTCATTGGGATCTGCACATTAAGGAAAAAAATTCACTTTATTTTTAAGATTATGTCAGTAAGGTTAACTAAACTTTGATTTCTCTGCTAGAAAATTCTCAATGAGATTACAGCAGACAAGAATGCCCAGAGTGTAAATTCCCTTCTAAGATTAAAGGGAGTATCACGATGGGCCAGCGTTGATGGGTAAAAATTTTGTGCCTTTCCACAATGGAATTTGTTGATTGAAGCATTCTTACCCCCCAATTTGCCCCATCAGTGTTCACTCACATTCATTTTTTTAACCCATTTATTTATGATAAATTGTTAGGAAAAAGCCCTGCATTCATGGAGCTTATGCCCCAGTGTAGGAGACAGACAATATGTAAAATAAGTATAGTAGATAGTATGATAGAAGGTTGTAATCTTATAGAGAAAAAAAATAAAGCAAGGAAAAGGAATAGTGCATGTGATGTTTAAACAGATGTTGAGGGCAGACCTCACCTTCTCTAGAAAGTGCCATTTGAAAATAGGACTGCACTGCACTGAAGATAGGCTCTGTGGGTTCGCAGGAAGTTTTATATTTGACTTACCAGAAGCTGTGACAGGAAAGGGAGGCCTTCTCTCAGTCTGCTAAGTATTGGAAACTGTCACAGAGCCAGCTGGGGCAACCAATGAAAGTCAAGATCAGGAGTCCAACTGGAAGGACCTCGAAGACAGTGAATGTCTGGCAGGCACAGACCCAAACCCAGGAGGTTAGAAAGCACAGATATTGTAACTCCAGAGAGAGATGACGTGCTTTAAGTCTACTGACTTCGTGGCAACAGGAAAGGAGCAAACAGGGCGTAAAATCCAAGTTCACAGTCTGAGGTCATCCGCAAGATTTCCAAATAGAGTGGGAAGAAATACAAAACAAAGACCAAACAGAGCAATTTAAGTGCCAAGGATTCAAACCAAGTTGAAAGTGAGTGGCAAGAGGTCAAGTCAAAAAAAAAGTAGGCATATGTGAGCCCACAGTTATGGAGAGAAAGCAAGTGTCTATAAAATCAGGCAGGTCCACCAGAGAAGCACAATAGGGTTCTGACAAAGGTCTGAGATAGAGATCAGCTGCCCCACCCCTCGTACTCAGTATGGTAATTGTAGTCTGTGTGTGTGTGCCTGTGTGTTGGGCTGGATTAGAGAAAAGCACAAATCAAATGTCTATCTCCATGGGAGAACTGTAGATGCTTCTTTTTATAATAAAATTGACTTGCCACTGTGAGTCAGGAAATAGTGCATTATACTTTTGATTTATTGCTGTTACTTTAGGTATGTCAATTTCTTATTTTTTATGTTTAAAAAGTGTTTTATATCCACTGTCTAATCGCAAAAAAACGTGACATTTAAGATATATATGGGGAGCAAAATACTATGTAGAGGATTTCCATATATTTGCTACTATTATATTCAAATCCAATATTTCATAGTAAACATTATATTGGAGCCCTAGTCCCAATAAATATTAAAGAAAAGTTATATAAAAATGAGTCTAGCAGTAAAATACACTTGGGAAATATTGAGTTAAGTTATTTGTTGGGTTTTAACAGTAGGACTATAAGATAAATATGCATGATTTAAATGTGTATTTTAATGAATATAATTTCGTTAACAATAGAGTTCCTGTTTAGAACAGTTATAGGTTTACAACAAAAGTAAGTGTACAGAATAGAGAATTCTCCACGTAGAAACAATCTCCTGTTTGGTCAACAGAACACACTAGAATGCTGTATTTATTACAAACAAAGTCCATATTACAATAAGGTTTATTCTGGGTATTGCACATTCTATGGGTTTTGACAAATATATAATGGTACATGTATCCATCATTATGGTATCCTATAGGTTAGTTTCAGTGCCCAAAAAAGTTTTCTGTGCTCTGTCTTTCCTTGCTGGCCCCCACCTCTGGCAGTCATTGATCTTTTTTACTATCTTCATAGTTTTGCCTGTTCGAGAATGTCATAATCTTGCAATCGTACAGCGTATGGCTTCTCTCACTTAGCAATAAGACATTTGAGGTTCCTGCATGTCTTTAGATAGCATAATAGTTCCTTTGTTTTTAGCACTGAAAAATATTACATTTATTCATCCATTCACCTTTTATGAGTAAAGCTGTTATAAATTTTCATGTGTAGGTTTTGTGTTATAAAATACTTTATCTTCAGGGGTAGCTTTGTTAAGAAGAAGAAAATGCTCTGATGAATAAAATGTTCTGATGTATTTCAAAATGGTTATTCTTCTCCCTCTGCCTCTCAGCCTGAGGGAATTTTTCTCTGATCACCAGTGTGAGAACTTGAGATTAGAGTAATGTTGGGTGCAGAATGAGGTAGAAAGTATCCTCTCTGCTTCTTTTTTTTTTTTTTTAAGATTTTTATTTATTTATTTGTCAGAGAGAGAGACAGCCAGCGAGAGAGGGAACACAAGCAGGGGGAGTGGGAGAGGAAGAAACAGGCTCCCAGCAGAGGAGCCCGATGTGGGGCTCAATCCCAGAACACCAGGATCACACCCTGAGCCGAAGGCAGATGCTTAATGACTGAGCCACCCAGGCGCTCCGTATCCTCTCTCCTTCTGTAAGAGCCTGTAGAGAATTGGTAAAATTTCTTTCCTAAATGGTAGAATTCACCAGTGAACCCTTTGAGGATGGGCTTTCTGCTTTAAAAGTTTACTTTGGGATGCCTGGGTGGCTCAGTCAGTTAAGCATCTGCCTTCATTGGGCTCAGGTCATGAGCTCAGGGTCCTGGGATAGAGCCCTGTGTGGGGCTCCTTGTTCAGCGGAAGAACCTGCTTCTCCTTCTGCCTGCTGCTCCCCCTGCTTGTGCACACTCACATGTGCTCTCTCTCTCTGACAAATAAATAAATAAAATCTAAAATCAGTCAATCAATCAATAAAAGGTTACTTTACTAATTACTGATTTAATTTCATTAATAGGACTATTCAGGTAGTCTCTTTATTCTTATATACGTTTTGGCAGGTTGTGTCTTTCAAGGAATTGGTCAATTTCATGTACGTTACCACATTTGTGGGCACAGAGCTATTAGCCATATTCTTTTTTTTTTTTTTTTAATGTCCATGCAATATGTAGTGATGTCCTGCCTTTCACTTCTGTTATTGGTAATTCTCACTTTTTTCTTAGCTTGACTCCAGTGATTTCCTGTTTTCAATTTCATTGATTTCTGCTCTAATTTTTATTACTTCTTTATTTTTTCTCCATTTTTATTTCTTTGCTTCCTTTGGATTTGATTTGCTCACCTTTTTGTAGTGTCCTAAGAGAGAATCTTAGATTACTGATGTTTCTTCTATGGGTGCCTGGGTGGCTCAGTCAGTTCAGCACTGACTCCTAATTTTGGCTCAACCCATGATCTCAGGGTTATGAGATTGAGCCCTGTGTCGGACTCTGGTCTCAGTGCAGAATCTGCTAGAAATTCTCTCTTCCTCTCCTTCCGCCCCTCCTCCCACTCTCTCTCTCTCAAATAAAAATAAATAAGTCTTTCCTCTTTTCTAATATATGCACTCAGTCCTATAAATTCCCCTCTGAGGCTCACTTTGATATTACATTAATCCAGTTGCCATAAAATATGCTCGTTTGAAAAAATCTCCATCTTTGCAACTTCAAAAATTAACATCCCTAACAATTATGGTTCAGCACATTTTCAATAAAATTATTTAAAGCAACTGCAAAAAATAGAAAACCCAACCTGTATTATTTTGGACTGTTTATTCACAGAGATAAAAACATATTTATAATACATGAAGTGAATACAAAAATGACGTACTTGAGGTTCACATTTAATAGCCAGAAGTCTAAAACTATAAATCTTGTCTTATATGGTCAAACCAGTACCTGGCTTTCATAACACTTTGGTTTATATCATTATCTTCTATGATTTCATTTTCTATATTGTGGTATTTTTGTCAGATGTGACTTGGAGTAGACTTTCCCTCAGACTCTATATTTCATTTTACTTTTTCAATGATGATTAAATTTAAGGTAGGTTTATTAAAAAAAAAAAGCAGAGGTCATCAGTGACTTCTACATTTCTAATTTAATGGCATTTTAGGTTCTCACTTGATCAACCTTTCATAATATGAACTTCTCATTTTTTTTTTTCCTCACCGTCTTTCAGGGCATAATGTTCTCCTTATTTTATCTCTACGTTTACGGACCTCCCTCTATGCCTGTCTTGCTGGCTCAAGCTTGTCTGGGTCCTTAAAACTGGAAGTTCTATAAGGCTCTTTTAATATTTATTTTACCTAGGTGATTTTATTTACATTAATCGTCTTTTGTACAGTGTCATTACTGACAAAGACATATTCCCTGACCAGACTCTAGTGGCATCTCCAATTACATAAAACAAACCACTACTTTGTTATCTCTACTTGCATGTTTCTAAAATCTCTCCAGATGTAACATGAACAAGACTAACTTGAGTTACCCCAACACAAATATCGACCTGGTGTCTTTATTCTCACATAATGATGCCACCAATCATACAGTTCCACAAATCCTTGATGTCTCTTTCCCCCCATACCCCATACTGATGAAATTCCTACCTATCTACCCCTCAAATATTTCTCAAATTCCTGTTCTTCTCTCCGTGAGTGTTGAAACCACCCAAATCCATTTGTTAGATGGATGATCTTGATCACCTCATTGGCTCCAAGTGGTTTCCCTATATTGAAAGTTGATCCACTTATTCTTCATATAGCAGCCGGAGTATGTTTTTTAAAACTCAAATGACCATCACTTTCTTACTTACAGCATATCAATGGTTTCACATTGCTTTTAGGATAAAGGCTAATAATTCTTTAACTTGATCTACAAAATCTTGCATGGTATAAAAAGACCCAAATAGCCAAAGCAATCTTGAGAAAGAAGAATAAACCTGGAGGTATCACAATTCCACATTTCAAGATATACTACAAAGCTATAGTAATCAAGACTGTATGGTAATTGTGCACACACACACACACACCAGACTCATAAATCAGTTGTTGAACAGAATAGAGGGCCCAGAAATCAATCCATGCTAATGCAGTCAATTACTGTATGACAAAGGATACAAAAATATCTAATGAGATAAAGACAGTCTCTTCAATAAGGTGCTGGGAAAACTGGACAGCTACATACAAAAGAATGAAATTGGACCACTTTCTTACACCATACCCAAAATTAGACTCAAAATGGATGAAAGAAGTAAATGTGAGACCTGAAACCATAAAATTAGTAGAAGAGAACATAGGCAGTAATTTCTTTGACATAGGCCTTAGCAACATTTTTCTACATATCTCTCCTGAGGCAAGGGAAACAAAGCAAAAATAAATTATTGGAACCACATAAAAATAAAAAGCTTTTACACAGTAAAGGAAACCATCAACAAAATACAAAGGTAACTTTGAGAACGGAAGAGGTATTTCCAAATGATATGTCCAATGAGGACTTAATATCCAAGCATATAAAGAACTTATACAACTTAACACACACACACACACACACACACACACACACACACACACACACACACACAATCCAATTATAAATAGGCAGGGACCTGCATAGAAATTTTCCAAAGAAGACAGAGATGGCCAACAGACACATGGAAAGATACTCAGCATCACTTACCATCAGGGAAATGCAGATCAAAACCACAATGAGATATCATATTACACCTGTCGGAATAGCCAGAATCAAAAGACAAGAAATAACAAATATTGGTGAAAACGTGGAGACAAAGGAGGGTGGAAGGGTGGGGGGAATGGGTGAAAGGGAGTGGGAGATACAGGCTTGATGGAATGAATGAATCATGGGAATAAAAGGTACAGCATAGGGAATACAGTCAATGATATTTTAGCAGGTCCTATGGTGACAGATGGCAGCTACACTTGTGGCGAGCATAGCATAATGTGTAGAGTTGTTGAATACTATACTATGTTGTACACAGAAATTGTGTATCAACTTTACTCAAACAAGCAAAAACCAAAAGGAAAACCTTCTACCATTTGACCATGACCCAACCCATCTCTTTAACATCATTTAAAATCACTCCCTTGCTCTCTATTTCCAGTAACAGTGGGTGTATGTGATCTGTCAAACATGCTATGATTCGACCTACAACAAAAGAACATATAATGTCCTTTTCCCTGCCATGTATTCTTCCCATTGCCTCCGTAATTTCCACTTTATATTTCAAGTATTTCATTCTCTCAGGAAATCAGTCTCGAATATTCCCCCCTCTCAATCAGATGTGCTCCAATCCATTTGTTTGTCACACCCACACACCAAACTAGGGTCCCTATCTCCCTAACTTACTTAAGTAAGTAAATTTTACAATTATTTCTAGCACACAGTTTTTTAATTTGATGTTGTCATTTGTTTGTCACACCCACACACCAAACTAGGGTCCCTATCTCCCTAAAGTACTTAATTAAGTAAATTTTACAATTATTTCTAGCACACAGTTTTTTAATTTGATGTTTATACCATTCACTTTGCAACTAGTAAATAAAATGTCTTCTGTAAATTTCAGGTATTATGATTGTTTCACTCACTCAGCCAATTTTGAAATGAACACTTACCATATACCATACAAACTCTGTTTTCTGCATATTAAACTATGAATAATACAGTGGCATTCATAGAACCTAGTTACGAGGATTGGCATTTATTGAATGTACATAAAGAAAAGAACATGAAGAAAAATGAATAGACATTAAAATGGCCTTGGGAATATACATACTGAGAACTGAAACCAGCCTAGTATATTAATAATGGAACTGGATATAGCTTTGTCCATAGGTTAAATAATGCTGGCACCAATAAATAATTTAGTTGCTGTTTAAAAAATATTTGTTCCCGAAAAGCAATATGGAAAACCAAGGATAAAGCTTATTTTCAAGACTATGAACTTGCTCATCAAGACTTCTTTCAAATTCCTTGCCTCACACGGACCCCTAATTTGAAGCTATTGTGTTATAAACTCCACTTAATCCCAATGAGTTCCTTACCTCAAAAAACCTACCTTAAAAATCTTCTACACAAGGCCCTACAACCCTAATCCCTATAAATATTCTGCCCTAATTTCCCATTTTGAAACACTGTCAAGATAATAGTCTACCTTACTTTAGCAAGTCTAATAAACTTAGTTTTGCCTTAGCAATAGCATTTTTGTTTTTGTTTTCTCGATGTTTTTGGGAGAGTCAACAGTCAACAATAGTATTGTTGGAAAATATACTTGAATATGGATGACAAGTGAAGTGGAGTGATTTTACTGCAGAGGTGCTTGGGAATTGATAAAATGGTTACCAGTATAGATTCTGCCTTCTAATTTGGGAGGAAGACACCAAGATGCAGATGGGGCCTGGCAAGAATACTATTGGGAGTATTATACTAGGTTTTGATGTGCACAGAGTTACCCAGGGAGAAACAAAAGCTACAAAGCTGTGTTAGGAGAGGGAGACTGGTAATGAACTTCTGTAGATACAGATCTGTTCCACTGAATATCCCATAACTGCCTAGAAAGGAGATGGGTGTGAGGTGACTAATATATATATAATAAGGAAATGAATACTTGGCATGCAAATCAAACAAATCCCTAAATATTCCCATTAGCTTTTGTCAATGATACAGAAAAGAAGTAAGCTAGATTTCAGTGTGTTTGCTGATACAAGATTTATATTCTATGAAGTAGTCATTGGAAGTTGCTATGGCAAAAATCAACTTCCTTGAGAAATCAGTTGTATCTGGGGAAGATGGGTGTAAATTGTACAGGTTTATAGGTAAACATGTTAAAAAGGACTGTGGTTTTAATTTAAGTACTAGAAAATTCCTAGCAAGAAAGAAACAGATGAGAGAAGTTTATCATCTTTAAAGGAAAAAAAATAATAACTCACTGTGATTTGAAAACAATTACAGATGATGACATTCTCTTTCTCTTTCTGTTAATCCTATGTGAAAAGAAGTATGGAAAAAATATTTCAGAGCAGAGAAAAATAAAGAAGATGCAGTAAGTTTATTTCCCTTGATAATGTTTTTCTACAAGTAGCTTTAGTGAAAGAGAAGGTAAGAGAGCAAAGAACAATTCTATGTCAGGAAACCACAAATAATATTCAACAGCAGCTTTAAAGCTCTATGAAAAAAGTTTTAGTTTTTCCACTAAAACAAGAACAATAATTTTCATTTGAAATTAAATGAGAAAGAATGAAGTCATGCATTTATATAACAATTTAAAATAGAGAGGAAAAAGAATTATATGTACGAATGTGTTTTCTTTAAAGATGATTTTCTTGTGCTTCTAAACTATTGTGTTGTTTATTACTATGCTTGCCTTTCAAAATGTGTTTTACTTGGGAAAAAGTTTTCAGATAGCAGTTTTTCAAAGACAATTTCTTAATTATTAGCATTTCTAGAAAACCTTGCAGAGATTTCAAAATTAAAGGAGAGGAATGGACAAGCAGACCTTCAAAATTATTATTATTATTATTTTTAAAGATTTATTTATTTATCTGAGGGGCAGAGGGAGAAGGAGAGTTTTAAGCAGATACTGTGTGAGTATGCCAGCACAGGGCTTGATCCCATGACCCTGAGATCATGATGTGAGCTGGAACCCAGAGTCTGATGCTGAACTGACTCGACCACCTAGGTGACCCTAGACCTTCAAAATTATTAAGATAGTGTATGCCACACAACAGTAATCTTGATGTTTACCTTACCAATAATGAACTCTTAAAGATTGATTTTGCTAGGTCCCACAAGAAGAAATGGTGGGTATTAAGTACCAGCCCTCAATATGGATAGACTTAAAGTTACAGTGTATCAAGTGCAGGGTTAATGATATATCTGGACTTCTTTAAGACATTTATTAAGGTATTTAATAATAACACTGTTGATGGGCAGAATGGAGAAAATGCATCTGAAAGTGTTTGATAGCCTTGAGTAATGTAACAAATGTTACAAGATAAAACTGAATTTTGGTTTTAAAAAAACCTTCTTAAGATTGGAGGAAATGATAGATAAATTAGCAGTGGCGATTTAATTAAGTCATAGGGGTTTTAGTTTATAATAAATTTAATATGAATAAGCTGCATGCTATAATGGTATAATTGTAATTTAGAAAATAAGAAAGATGATATTCTTGTTCTACTCTTCATTTGTCAGAACACATTAAAATACTGTATCCTGTTCTGGGCACCACACTTTAAGAGGGGGAGAAACACACTTGAGAATATTCCAGAGTGAGGAACCTAGATGGTAAAGAAAGAAGTTTGGACAAAATTGTAACATAGGAATCCATAGTTAGGAACTATAAGGTAGTAGCTTTCGGCTAAGTTATTATAAAAGATACTAAAAAATAATAATCTTTTGAAGAAGGAATTGAGTTGTCTGGGAAATATAGTCAAACATATGTTTGTGTGTGTATGGGTACGTATTTTGTTTCTCGTTTGAATTGACTTTGTAAAATTAACATCTTACCTCTCTTACTTTATAAACTACAACAACAATGCATTGTGTTTAAGAAATTGAGTTTACTTAAAGTGAATAACTACTCACCTCCTTGAAAACTACTACTCAATTACTAATTAAAAACTTAAAAACATAGGCAATCTGAACAAAGCATTCTTTTAAAAGTTTTGTAGAGATTTTATTTATGTATTTATTTGAGAGAGCGTGTGAGTACAGGAGTTGGGAGAGGAGCAGAAGGGGAGGGCAGAGGAGGGGGAAAGAATCTCAAGCAGAACACCACACTTAGTGCAAGCCTGATGTGGGGCTTGGTCCTAGGACCCTGACATGACCTGAGCCAAAATCAAGGGTCAGATGCTTAACCAACTGAACCACTCAGGTGCTCCATGGACAGAGCATTGTTTTAAATTTTCTGATTGATTAATCAAATCTCCCAAATTTGAATTGCCCACCATAATATATTACATTGTTTCTAGCAACTTTCATTAATTGTTTTCAAAATATTTAACTTCATTGTATAACTAGACTGCATGCTACAAATGTGATGGATCTTTATAACCAACTGACTCTATTTTACTGAAATTCAGAAATATTGGCTCAAGTTGTTGACTAGAAGAATAATTGCTATAGTTACAAGGAAAATTGAAATTAACTTTTATTTGAATGTAAAATTCTTATTTATAGTGATGGCATATTATCTTTTTGTGTTTTTTTAATGGAAGTATTTAGTGTATATCAAACATTCAGCAATTCAGCATGAAAAATATTGAACAATTCCTGCTTTCTACCCTTCAATCCCTAATCATTTTCTTTCAGAGTAGCTTTTTTTGTTTCATGTTTTTATTTAAATTCCAGTTAGTTAACACAAGGTGTAATATTAGTTTTAGGTGATTCATCACTTACATATAAAACCCAGTGCTCATCACAAGTGCCCTCCTTAATACCCATCACCCATTGGCCTATTCCCCTGCCCACCTCCTCTCCAGCAACCCTCGGTTTGTTCCCTATAGTTGAGTCTGTTTTATGCTTTCTCTCTCTCTCTTTTTCCCCCTCTATGTTCATTTGTTTTGTTTCTTACAGTCTACATATGAGTGAGATCATGTGGTGTTTGTCTTTCTCTGACTTATTTTGCTTAGCATAATACTCTCTAACTCCATCCATGTCATTGCAAATGGCAAAATTTCATTCTTTGTGATGACTGAGTAATATTCCATTGTATGTATATATATATATATATATATATACACGCGCACACACACACAATCAAATTAGTATTTTTGTATCCTTTGGGTAAATACCTAGTCATGCAATTGCTGGATCATAGGGTAATTCTATTTTTAACTTTTCGAGGAACCTCCCTACTGTTTTCCACAGTGGCTGCACCAGTTTGCATTCCCACCAGCAGTGTAAGAGGGTTTCCATTCTTTGCATCCTTGTCAATATCTGTTGTTTCCTGTGTTCTTAATTTTAGCCATTCTGACAAGTGTGAGGTGATATCTCACTGTAGTTTTGATTTGTATTTCCCTGATTCTGAGTGATCTTGAACATATTTTCATGACTCTGTTAGCCATCTGTATGTCTTCTTTGGAGAAATGTCTCTTCATGTCTTCTGCCCATTTTTTAACTGGATTATTTTTGGGGGGGTGTTGAGCTTCAGAATAACTTATTTTTTAAAATTCCTTTTCTTTTGTGGATTTAATTCTAAACAATTTTTAGTAAATCAACTGTAAATTTAGTTTTATATTTGTGTTCCATAGAGGAAGAAGAAATGAACTAATACACACTACCGATCACTACCTCTGCCTCAATTCTCTTACCAACCTGAGTTTTTTCATTCATATCATTATTTTTTTTAATTAATTACACTAATAAACTTTAGCATTATACCTAATTCTCAAGTTTGGGGTACATTCACTTCAGAAAATATCTTGTGGATCTCCACAATTGAAATTAGGAATTTAAAGTACTTCTACTTCAGGGGCACCTGGGTGGCTCAGTCATTAAGCATCTGCCTTCGGCTCAGGGCATGATCCCAGGGTCCTGGGATAGAGCCCCGCATCGGGCTCCCTGTTCTACTGGGAGCCTGCTTCTTCCTCTCCCCCCTCCCCCTGCTTGTGTTCCCTCACTCGCTGGCTGTTTCTCTCTCTGTCAAATAAATAAATAAAATCTTAAAAACAAAAAAAAAGTACTTCTACTTCAGGCCCTGAATTCTGTGTCTACTGTCATTACTTTTCCATTGTGGTCTTGTAATATTTACCCTCAGTTCAAAAAATATCTAAATCTTTCTGATAAATATAATCTAATCAATAAATATCTACCATCTAAAGTTTTGTCCATAGATTGATTCTAAAAAATTGAAGACTTACTTTTACCATATGACTATATAAGTAGAATTTATTGCTGATCCTAGTAATATGAAAGAACTCACAGGAAAAGACATATATTCTGCTACTCAGAGGAACATTTTCCAAGTGTTAAGTTCACATAGATCTCCTTTCTTAAACTTTATCAATTGGTAAATAAATAGTACCAAAAAAGTATACTTCATTTTTGAACTATGAATTTCTTATATGCTTTATGTGTTCACTAAAGTTGCTAATCATGTGTCTTTCCACAGATCGATATCATTTCCTAACTTCCTGATCATGATCTCTATACATTCTCTATTTTCAACATCAAAATCTTAAATGATACAAATTGACAAGTTGGGGGTGGGGAAATGGGCCATAAGGTTTTGGTGAAGGATGAATATATTTTCTTTCAGTATATATTAGAATACCTTTTCTTTTTAGGAGATATTCTGTCCAATGCCCTTGGCTTCATATTCTGACTTAGACCAATATTTTTAAAACATTTGGATAACTATAATTGTAAATGGGTGCATGAGGGGCACCTGGGTAGCACAGTTAGTTAAGCGTCCAACTCTTGGTTTCTGCTCAGGGCATGTTCTCAGGGTCGTGAGATCAAGCCCCACCTCAGGCTCTGCACTCAGCATGGAGTCTGCATAAGTCTTTCTCTCCTTCTCCTTCTGCCCCCCCCCCCACTTGCGTGTTCTCTCTCTCTGAAATAAATAATCTTTTAAAAAATAATAAAAAATTAAAAAATAAATGGATATGTGATATCCTGTTGTACTGATAAATTCTATTATTTCTATCTTCCTAGTGATACACAACTAAGATGTTTTTAAGTTTTGGTATTGTTAATGATATATCTAAAATAATACAGGTATATTACATATATAAAAATACATCTTTTTACATAGTATATCTTACATGTAAAATATAAAATTTTATATCTATATATAATTTCCATTGGGATATTATTTTATTTTTAACCCCAGAAATACACACACTATTCTGAAAAATTAGCATAATGTCAAAAAAGTAAAAGTACTGAAGCAGTAACATTCCAAAGATAATCACTAAAAACAGATGGAGGTACATAATTCCAATTTTTTTGAAGATTTTATTTATTTGAGAGAGACAGAAAACAAGAGAGATCACAGAGGGAAAGGGAGGAGGAGAAGCAGACTCCAGGCTGAGCAGGGAGCCAGATGCAGGGCTCGATCCCAGGACCCTAGATCATGACCTGAGCCGAAGGCAGACACTTAAGTGACTGAGCCACCCAGAGCCCCTCCAAATGTATTTTTATGCATTTACAAACCATATACAAATAGGGATGCATAGCTTGTGTACACATTTGACATAAATTGTTTCTATAGCATGTAATACTTTGTTACTCCATTTTATTATAATAAACATACATTGGAAAAATTTCTCCATTTGGTGTCCCTCTTTTGTTTTAACTTCTACATAGTATTACATGGTATGAATGCACCAAGACTTATTCAAGTATTCTATTGATTTAACTTTAGCTGATCTCTTTATTTTCAGTTTTACTGATAAAGCTAGAGTAAACTTACTTTTAATACTTCTTTGTGAACATGAATAACTATTTACATAAGAGTGAAAGTAAGGGGGCACCTGGGTGGCTCAATCAGTTAGGCATCTGCCTTTGGCTCAGGCATGATCCCGGGGTCCTGGAATTGAGGCTCACATCGGGCTCCTTGCTCAGCAGAGAGCCTGTTTCTCCTGCCTGCTGCTCCCCCTGCTTGTGCTCTTTCTCTCTCTCTCTGTCAAAGAAATAATTAAAATCTTTAAAAAAGAAAAAAAAAAGAGTGAAAGTAAGAGCTAGATATGCTACTAGAAGGTAATTTAAGCCCTACTAGTTGCAAGAACTCACAAAATTTAGCTCCTCTTGTTTTCCAAGCAAGATTATCTACAATAAACCAAATTATGGAAACAGCCCAAGCGTCCATTGACTGATGAATGGATAAAGAAGGAATATGTATACACACAAACAGATATATATACACACATAACTGTGATATCTATAGATAGATAGATGGATAGATAGATAATAGATAATAGATGGATAGATATGTATGCACACACAAACGATGGAATATTACTCAGCCATCAAAAAGAATGAAATTTGCTATTTGCAAGATGGAGGATATGAATGGAGCTAGAGAGTATTATGCTAAATGTAAAAGGTCAGTCAGAGAAAGACAAATACCACATTATTTCACTCATATGTAGAAATTAAGAAACAAAACAAATGAGCAAAGGGGAAAAAAAGAGGCAAACCATGAAAGATACTCTTAGCTGTAGATAACAAACTGAGGAGGGGAGGTCGGTGAGAGGATGGGTTAAATACATGATGGGGATTGAGGAGTGCGCTTGTTCTGATGAGCACTGGGTGATGTATGGAAGTGTTGAATCACCAGATTGTATACCTGCAACTAGTATTACACTGTATGCTAACTGATTGGAATTTATATAAAAAACTTAAAAATAAATAAATAGATATTTTTAAAAAGAAGGTAAATTATTTTTATTATGTAATGAATTATGTAAATGAATTAACCATATTCTGTGACAAAATACTTTTAAAACTTCCATTTTTCACCAATGGTGTATGACCCTTTTGCCAATCCCCCAACTTGCTAGTTCTTAATATTATATGCTTTTGATGTTGCTTAAAACACTAAGTAGAAAAAGAGCAGAAGTGCTTCACCTTTTAGCATGATTTGTCTGTTCAAGAAGAAAATAACTCTAGTGACTGAAAGAAAGATCTCCCCCTTTTCTTTGATGTAGAAAAGTTAAAGAAACTAAGTAGTATCTAGAGTTATTTGTTTGGTTTTATTTTATTATACCCAGAAAGTACAGTTAGGACAAGCTTCTGATAATGAAAAGGGACTGAACAAGTTTGAAAAATAAGAATAACTTATAATTAGCTTAATAAAAGCTAGAATTTATACATGAGATATAATCTATGTTTTATTTTAATATGATTATTTCCTGATTAGGTAGTAATTGTAAATGACAGATACTCATTTAGTATTTATAGTATATTTTATGTAGGGAGTTCCAGTTGTGAACAAGGGCAGTGGTAATTTCCCTGTGAGTTATAAATCTCTAACTTTGGGTAATTAAGCCTTGAGAGTGTTAATTACTATGTTGTAATCCCCTCCCTCGGTCTGTGGATACAGGAACCACAGTCTTAGCAGCTAAGAAGTAAATAATTACAGAAGAACAAATGTGTTTAAGAAGTAGCATATATTGAACAGAGAGTACTCAGTAGATGTTTTTGAAGAAGAAACTCTTAAGAAACAATAGCTGAAAAACTATGTGTACATAACTAGAGTATTAATTTTTTATTCGGTGCATTGGAAGTGTAATTCTGACATTGTATCTCCTGTCTTTATCTTTCATAAACTACCACTGTTTTATGCAGGTTAATTTCCTTAACTATTATCCCATTCCAAGAGAAATGTCAAGAGACCAAATTTCTTCTCTGAGGCATTTCCGATTTAGGACTTTAATTTAAAAAAAAAAAAAAAGACTTTATTTATTTATTTTTTTTGACACAGAGAGAGAGAAGTGAAAGACAGCACAAGTAGGGGGAGCGGCAGGCAGAGAGAGAGGAAGACACAGGCTCCCCACTGAGCAGGGACCCCCCCCTGCAGGGCTCTATCCCAGGACCTTGGGATCATGACCTGAGCCGAAAGCTGATGCTTAACTGACTGAGCCACCCAGGGGCCCTGAGGACTTTAATTTATTTTTTTTAATTTAAGATTGCCACTCTTAAGAACGGGACTTATTTTTTGTGTGTTTTCAGTTGTAAGTATAGTAACAATAAGCAAATACATCAACATTGGTAACACTAATAAAAATAATATATTGTTGGTTTTATTTATTTGTAATATATTACTTTGTAACAGTCACTCTTTTGCATTTTTTACTATTTTATGATCTTTTCTTTTTGTGAATTAAAATGCATTTTTCTTTTTTTTATTTGAGTATAGGTGACATACAGTGTTACATTAGTTTCACATGTACAGCATGGTGATGCAGTAATTCATACATTATGCTGTGCTCACCACAATTGTAGCTACCATCTGTCACCATACAACACTGTTGCAATATCACCGACTATATTCCCTATTCTGTACCTTTTATTCTCATCACTTACTCATTCCATAACTGGAGGCCTTAATCTTCCATTCCCCTTTACCCATTTTTCCCATCCCTCCACCCTTTCCCTTCTGGCAACCATTACTTTGTTCTCTGTATTTATAGGTCTGATTCTGCTTTTGGTTTCTTTCTTACTCATTTTGTTTTCTTTTAGATTCTACATATGAGTGAAATTATATGGTATTTATCTTTCTCTATGACATTTTTCACTTCACATAATACCCTCTCATTCCATTCATGTTGTTGCAAATGGCAAGAACTCCTTTCTTATGACTGAGTAATAGTACACTACACACACACACACACACACACACACACACACACCTTTATCCATTCATCTATCTATGGACACTTTGGTTGTTTCCATATCTTGGTTATTGCAAATAACACTGCAGTAAACATAGGGCTGCCTATCTCTTTGAATTGGGTTTTTGTTTTCCTTGGCTACATATCCAGTAGTGAAATTATTGGATCATATGGTATTTCTATTTTTAGTTTTTTGAGGAAACTCCATACTATTTTCAATAGTGGCTGTACCAGTCTGCATTCCCAACAGTAGTGTCCAGGGGTTCCTTTGTCTCCATATTTTCACCATCACTTGTTATTTCTTGTCTTCTTGATTCTAGCCATTCTGATAGGTATAATGTGATATCTTATCATGGTTTTGATTTGCATTTCTCTGCTGATGAGTGATATTGAGCATCTCATGTGTCCGTTGGACATCTCTATGTTTTCTTTGGGAAAATGTCCAGGTCTTTTCACTCTACATATGTATTATTTATAGTATTTTGAATATTTGAAGATGTAAGAAGGTGGAAATTCATATTATGAAAGGGAAATTTTCTACTTACACATTCTTATAGATGATATTAAGCCTAAATATCAGGTTTAATCACAATTGTTAGTCCTTTGAAAGTTATCAAGGACCATGAAGTTCAAGTGACTCAGTTTGCCAGATCCTTACTGGATGCGACTGAAGACACTTTTCTAATCAATAAATAATGGAAAATTTAACCAACTGTACTTACTGATGGACATATTTTATATTATCCAGAGGGTTAGTTTTCAATGCTGACTTAGCATAAAGTATACTTAGCATAACTACTAGGAAATTCTCTTCCCCCTGGTAGTACTTAAAAACCTTTAATTGTTCCTTCTTAAAGAATTCCCTCGCTAGTCAGTGTTTCCCCGAATTCCAGGTTAACAGACTTAAGATAGATCAACGTATTATTTAGTCGTCTATTTATGTTCTTCTGTGACCTTCAATTTTTTATATTATATTAGAAATTTTTCATATTTAAATACTAAATAATATTTAAAATACCTTTAAAGTTTCATATTTTAAATTGTAATGATTTGTTTAGCCCTTTTCCCTCTTTCGCATTAAACTATGCACTATATTTCATATGCCCCAATGTAATCATCTGTTTTGAATTATGGAGAAAATGACTGAAGTTTACCTGGATTTGGAATAGTTCCAAGTATTTGAATTGTTGTGCAATATTCCACATTATTTTCTTTACAATTTTAGACTCTTTGGATAATAAACACTTAGTTGAAAATAGACGGATTATTTCAGTGTTCCCAGAAATTACAGCTCAGAGTAAATTGGAAGAAGCAAGTACTTTCACAGTGGGATACTTAGGTATAACTTGAAACATACAGATGATAAGTAACCCTTTTATTAAATGCATATCTGGACCAACTTAACTATGATTGCTTTTATAGAGGAGGAACAGTGTGTGATAATGGATAATAAGTTTTTCTAAAGTAGAGATTGACATACATATGATAAAGCAACAGAAGTCAAAATTGTAGGTGACAATCATATTTGTATATAAATGACATATGGTAACAGAATTCTTTTAAACTGTCTCAAGCTCAGTTAACTCATATAAAGGGAATGAATAAAATGTCTCTTACACTTAGCCAATAGGAAGTTAATGTTAAGTAAAATGTATATGCAGCACAGAAACAGTACCTGGCACATTTTAAGTTTTCAGTTATGCTTGTGTTTCCCTGGGTGTGTTTTTTTCCTCTCTTAAAATAGAGTGGGATTTGGGGCAGAGAGCAGTGCCCTTCTTTAAAATACTGTTTCTAAGCTTCTCCTTGTATCTGTGAATATTGTAGATTCTATTTTAACAAAGATGAAAAAGAGAAGATACAGTCGATCTGAAAACTGAGAGGAGGCCCTAGGAAGAATAGAAGAGAAAAATGCCCTAAGTAGTTCTCGTATGAGACGGAAGCAGGCCCCCATCTGTTGACCAGATTCTGAGGCCTTGGATAGGTTCTGTTTACCAGGGCTGATCCCAGAAACATCAGCCAAAGTGGCTGACTATGAGAGCATAGAGAAGGTGGTGAGGGCTCAGAGGGCAGTGTGTGTATGTATGTGTGTGTGTGTGTGTGTGTGGTTAGGGTGGGAAGAATGTCTGTTTTTTGAATTCCAGGTCAATGAGAATGTCTGAAAAATGGATTCCATCTGGTTAGATGACTACATGAAGAAGGGAAGGCTGTCATTGTATATAGACTGGTGAATCAGACCTAAACAAAACCCAGAGTAAAGGGAAGTAAACCTAGGAGAGAAATTTCAGCTCCATAGTAAATGCCAACTAATGGGGTGAGCTTCCAATAGGAAGTAAGGGACAGCAAAAAGGGGGAACCTACCAGAAATGAATCCCAGCTGGAATATTTCAGAGTGACAGATGTGTGAGGCCCTGTGCCACAGCTGGTTTACTTTTCTAGTTATCATTAGGCAGTTGGACACTCTGGGTGAAACCACCCCTTGCATGGACTTCTTGAAGGTTCCGTTAAGGACCTGGACAAGGCTAGGTAATCCATTCACTTTCAGGCAAAATCACCTTGAATATTTTCAAATTAGTTAATTTGATTCTTTTTTGAAACAGTTATGAAATTACTATTTCAGAGTAAGTCTATCTAGTGAACAATATTTTTCAGAAAACTAAAAAAATCAGTGGAAGATCATTGAATTACATTTGTAGTTTCTTTAAAGTTAAAGCTCAAATTATTTTGTAGACATTTATTTATACACAGTTCACAGTGTCTAAACACTATGCACTTAAAAACAAAACTGGACCAGTCTCGTCACAGACCAACTCTAACAAAACACAAACAAAAAACACCCTTAAATTTAGACTTTATGTTCCCCATAAAAAAGAAAGTTACTTAGCTTCCATCATAAAATCACAGAAAACAAGATACATTATTCATCAGTTCCACCAGAGTGAGCACAATGAGAGATAAAGACTTCCAGACTAGGATTGAGAAGACTGAGTTTGAGACAATGATTTAACACGTATTAAGTGATTGGTCATGACAAAATTAGCTAACCACCCATGGACTCTGATTCTTCATCTGCAAATTATTATCTCTAGCCTACTTCCTGCCTGAGATTTTATTCTATGACATTGATCTTCATTTTAACGTACTTTGTTCAAACTGAATGTAGATCAATATTCCAGTGTGTATGTTACTGATAGTCTGAATGCTGGTTAATTTCCATAGCAGAGACATAAAACAAATAGCAGATTATTCCACTTCCTCAATAGTAACAGTTTGCCAATATGCTAGACTGGTTATTGTATAGTCCTTAACATTCAAATTGTTTTATTCATCATTAACTCCGATGAAGATAGACAATCTCACTTCTGAAATCCGTATTTGGACCAGAAAAGCATAGTGGAGTAAATTGTCACAGTGTGTCATTTGACAAAGTTCCATTTTAATCTCTGGTGATTTATACACATACACGCATGTGGAATGTATGCATATACTGATGTATAAGTTAAACGTTAAGTCATGGGCTGCAACAAATTGGACTAGCTAGGCCCAAATCTGGAAACCAGATTTACCAGGCAGGGTGTTAACAGATGCGGCTAAAAGTAGGACAACAAATCCCAATTAGCATTTTTGGGTAGACTAAGGAACTGTGGTCATACTCAGGAAGAAATCTAAGCTTGGGTCTTGGGTCTCAGATCAAATCAAAAAGGGAAGGAAAAATTGTATTGACATAAAATTAAACTGAAATGAGCACAAAAAGAAAGTTAGTTTGAAATCTCAGGCTGGAGACAGGATCAGAAGAAACAAACAGAATAATGACTGATCAAAGAGAGGGCATTAGTATCCCTGAATTCACTTCAGAGGGTCAAATTCTGATATATTTAATTTTTCCTTCTGTGAAACCTTAGAACTGGCAAGTATGCTTTGCTTCCGAGAGTGAAACAGTGCTCTTGGTGTTTATAACAGAAGACTATAGCTTAAATTGAACGTACTGTGTTCATGGAGAAACCTTTGAATATCTTCAAAATGTGTGTGCACGTATCTGTACATTTATGTGAACACCTTCAACTCACTCTTGGACATCGTGTAAAATAATAGAGTATTGAAATTATAAAAATTGCCAGGAACCATTGGATCTTTATTTGGTCACACACTAAAGACTTTCTTTTCTTTGTATATGATACCTGCTGAGTTCCCCACACTGATGATACAAATTAGCAAATTTGCTCTCACTGTCCAAAAGAAGAAACAGTTTTGAGGAGGATAGGCAGATTTCCCCAAGTTCACATAATTCAGGAAGCCATCGAATCAGGACTCAGATTCTAGTCTGACTCCAGAGCCCTTTGTTCCTAATCTCAATACTAATCTCTGTGTTACACTGGGCTAACATTATTTTACCCAAATGTTTCCAAATATTGTGTTAAATCATTTAATACAGCTGCTAACAAACTATCAGTTTAAGTGATTTGAATTTTACTTTGCTTTGCTTATATTCTGGTATAGGGACAAATAAGCAGCAAAGGGAGATAAACCAAGAATTCAATGGAAGAGCACAAAAGACGATAATGTACTGCCAATGCCTAGAGAATATGATAAAATATGCTGAAGCAAGAGGGATGCAGAGAAGAGAAAAAAATTCTCTTTTTTTGCCAAATTTCCTCTTTTCCCTCACTCCTGCTCTCCACTCAGAAACTCTAATTACTTCCTTCTTATGTAATAAAATTCAGCATTTGTATAGTTAAATTTTGAAAGGAAACGAAGTTCTACATGATAGATGAGACTTTAGGACTTAGATTCAGTTCTACCCTGCCTGGCTAAAATTGAGTTGCTTTGTGCATAGAACAGCATTCCCCCCCACCCCACCTTTCTAATTTTAGGGGAAATGTATGATATATGCCGGTCTAGAAGCCAAGCAAAACCATATCTTTATGACATTTTCTTAAAATTATATACCTTACATGCAATTTTCTCTCTATCATTCTTATAACCTGACAGTTGGTTTTACTGACAATAAATGTTTTCAAATTCATAAAATGGGACTTCAGGTTTTAGAGGGAGATTATAATGGAACTAGGAAAATCAGGCAAAAGTTAGTTTATAAATCACTTCCCTTCATTTACTTACATTCAGACCTGGTAAATACTTGATATATAACCAAAGGCCATTGGTGAGAAACTTAGGTTTACATTTGAACTATACACATGTGGCAAATTCATACTTTGAGCTGCACAATCTGCAAGTTCTGAGGAACAGAGAAGGCCTCCACATACAGTGTGGACTAAGCTAGAAAGAGTTAACTGAAGTAATGCCTGATTTGACCTCCCTTGTCCTTCCTTTCATTCATTTAGTTAAATGTGCCAGGTAAGAATGTCTCTATTGGCCAAATACTCAAGGTCGCCATCATGACTAATGGTCATTGTCTGGATAAGGACACTATTGTTTTAAAAGGAATGCTAGTGTTCCTGAGTAAATAGGGAAACATATTATTAAATTGTGTAATTAAAAAGTTATCATACAAATTCCAAAGATGCATAATAAACCAATTTTTTGAATTTACTCCAAATTCGTTAGATTGTAGGCTTATTGAGCGCAGGAATCACAGCAGGCACGTCTCAGTGCCTTACAGAGACACCTATGTAATAAATGCTTTTGACAATAAGTGTTGTTAACAGCTTTTGTTTCTACTTATTTCTCCCTAATGAAAGTAAGCTTTGACGTAAGCTTTCATGTATCTGTAATCAGGTCAATTGATAATAAAGTAATTAGATTATCTGTTGCCGAAGGCAGAATTGTTCATGCGAAAATTGCAGGTTTCCTTGTTTTACGAGGCATTTGGAAAATGTAGGAACATTACTTTGGTAAATTATATCTCTGTGAGAGGTTTGCCTTTAAATTTTGTATTCTCCTTTTCCCTTTCCTTTCTGTTGTTGGTATAACATCTGATCTTTCTAATACATTTACAGGAAGCCTACTGTCTGAAAAACACTGTGCTAATTCTGAGAATGAAATGGACATAATGGACATACAGCTAAGGGCAAATCTAAGACAAGAGGCTTCAGGCTTGAAGGCTTAGGCAGTCTACACGAGCCCCAACTGTACCATTGAAATGTTCCTTTGAGATTAGAACTAAGGGAGCATATAATAACTACCTAATTTTAAGCTGTTAAAAATTAATCTTACTTAACAATTTACAAAAAGATTCTATAGATAAGAATCTGTATTCAAGGTTATGTCATAATCAGATATATTAAAAATAATATTTTCCTTCACCAGGTAAAATGTTGTTACGAAAAATGTCATATGAAGATATGAGAAGGAACAATTGAAGATGTTTCAGACTGCCTTTTCCCCTTAACTGTTTGTTACTTTAAAATATATTTAAGAAGATTTGGAAAAAGAATTAAGATTAAACAAAACCAAATGTGGATGAGAATAGAACTATGAGATCCTGGTACTACGAAAGACTTTGGATAGCCTTCACAACCTTAATTATTATTTTAAAATGACCCTAGAGATAATGATCTGAACATAAGTGCACCAACACTAATTTTCCTTTCTACTTAAAAGCATAATAAATGATATAAAAGACCTTTTTAGAAAAGACTTGTCTAGAATAAATGAAAAAACTTTCTATCCATAAATAGTATGAATAATTCCGGAGAAGGAAAAAGAAACAGAGAGACAGGGAGAGGCAGACAGAGAATATGATCTGCAGATCAATAAAACCGAGATAAGACCACAGTCAGTTACAAATAGTGAAGACTGTGGCACAGGTTGGAACAGGTAGGAGTGGTTCTTAGGAGCTCTAATTTCACCCTGAGAAGACACAAGAAGGGGACCCTGGGGTACTCCTCAGGTGACAGTTTGGGAGTGGCACTTGGACCAACCTGGGCTCTGTGCCATCCTTCTGCCCCTATCTCTGGAAAACTGGCTAAACAGACTCCTAGGCTAAAACTGAAAGTTCAAATTCTAATTTGTGTGCTACAGAAGCAAAGTGGTGTCCTAGGTAGCTACTTGGACTGGATGCAGTGGGACACTTTGGAACCACTGTTGAAAAAATCTTTTCTTCCCTCAGTAGGTATCAGAGCGGCGGGTAATAAACATGAGAGAAAGATAAATGGGATTTATGGACAAAAATGTGTCACAAAACATTTGAGGAAACCATTTCCTTTAAAGAGAGGCAGAAAGTCCCCCAAATAGAACAAGTGACACACAAAGAAAAGCACGTTACTGTCAATATTTTGTAAAGTATGCACTCAGACCCCTTTCTGGGAAAGAGTAGGAGATTGGCATTTTGCCTGTTCCCTCTTCAGCTACAATGATTTCGTATCCAACTCCAAGAACGGTTTTCATTTTTTTGTCTTTCATGTCCATTATGTAACTATCATTTACTTTTCTCCCATTCTAAGTGAATCTCTGCTAATGCATAAAACATACACATGCAATTAACTGTTAATATGTTTATTTATACCTAAAAAGTGTCTAAGCACAAGGAAAACATATTTCTTCAGAAATACTCACTTGTAATCACATTTTGTACATGTAGTTGCCAATTCTCCTCTACCTTTAAGACATCATCTTTGTTAAAACAAAACGAAAAGAAATGAAATAAATGTATGAGTAACTATGAAGGATTTATATTCTTTTATTACAAGATGACAAAGAATCTCTAGCAAAAATTATGAAATAGACAAATTCTTATTAACATTACTTCAGAGATCTTTATCTGTTATTTCTTTACTTTTACTGTAATAAGTTCTAAATGCTCTTTCTACCTCTTTATGAAATCACTCATTACCGGTGCAGTCTGTACTCAACTCTTTCAAATGGGAGAATTTTAACATAGTTAAGTTATATTTGAATATAAATATCTTAATATCCAAAGATTGTTTTTAGAGATAAAAGTTAAATTACAATGAAGAAAAAGAATGAAAATTAAACATTGAAGTTTCAGTTAGCAGGAGATAGGTAAAGGCCCCTGAAAGGTATGAAGCCCTCAAAATTCGTCATAACTTGCCAATATATGATGCTTTGAGTAATTTAAGATTCACTATGAAACCTCTGATTCTAACTTTCTCTTCTGTTTAAAAAAAAAAGTTGAAATTATAGTTACTAATTTTCAAAACTTGTTATCCCTTTAAAGGCCAATTAAATGTCATATTTTAATGAGATGTGATAATAAGAATGTTTCTATACCTAGCCACCATAATGACAGACAGTGATTTTTGATGACCTTTTCTAATGAAGCTGGTTGATAAATAGGCAAGATTGATTAAGTAGTCAAATCAGTCCGTACCGATGACTGTGACAGCTGCAGTGATTTGAACAAAGAGCTATGGAAACATCTACGCTTACTATCTCAAAGATCCCACTTCATAACTTGTCATCCTCAAGAGGTAAATAACACAGGCTGTTTCTTCCATATTTTTATTAAAGACAGGAGTCCAAGTAGGAAATTAAATTTAGGTTCTTTAAGTGATGAATTGTGTAAACATTTATTACATTTTCATCTGAGTAAGACAGCTAAGCTGACCTGTTTTTACAGGGATCATATAAAAGAACAGAAGGCAGTAATCGTGCCTGGATCCGAAGGCTCCATCTGTCTTCAGGATCTCTTTTTCCATTGGCTTCATGTGGAACTCATGGTTGCTAGGGTCGGTAGTGCATATTGAAACTTGATTAAAGTTTTAGATGAAATAGCAAGACCTTTTTATTCTTCACAAACTTGATCCATTTAAGACTTCACAAGCTCTTCTACAGATGATTAATGCCGCTCGCTCTGCCTGGATGGCCGTGTGTTTCCACAGCTTCTCTTTCTACTGTAACAGACAGACTTAGATTTAAATGCATTTCCTAGCTATGTGACCTTGGGCAACTAACCCCATTTCACTAAGCTGGATTGTTTTCTGGTCTATAAAATAATGGTAGTATTTACCCTCGCAGTGCTTTTGTGAGGATAAAAGAGATAATGAATAGAAAGCACAAACACGGGCCTGGCACATAGTAGGAATTCAACAAAGGTCAGTGTCTGGCCTCCCCTCCACATTATTGCAAAAGCTGCTAATATTGAGTCTAGCTATTAATTTTATTAGGAGCGGTTTGATTTGTATTTGCATTGATTCATGGAGCACAAACATTACTATCCTTAGCTTAATAGAAAAGTAAAGTCCTGACTTAAAAACATGGACTTCTACCTATATTTGATTCAGGACAGTCCACTTTTAGCTGGGAACAAAACATTTATGCAGAATTATTCTAGGGAAAAAGAAATCGATACTAAAGAGCTGAACTGCTATTAATTAATTAATTAATTTATTTATTATCTGTCTATATCTCTAGACAACAATTTTGCTCACTCAGTATCTGGTTGTATTTACAATATGTTTCCAGGAGAGAGGATACTGCAATCAATACATGAATGTATTTATTTCCCTAAACTTAAATTCCTTTTAAAATTTGTTACTTTAAATTTCCTCAATTTTGTTTCCATTGCACCACTCTAAGCCAACCCCATTATCTTTTATCTAGGTTATTGAGTATGCAAGCCTAATTGGTCTAACTCGTTCCATTTCTCCTTTAATCTGTTTTCAGTAGTAGTTGAGAGATACAGTCCTGAGTGTTACTGGATCATGACATTTCTTCAAACGACCAAGGGCTTATGCTACAGCAGCACTTCTCCACTTCATTCTGTGGTGCTGTATTTTAATGAAAGATCGTTTCCTTGTGAAGAAAATAATATCCCAGATAGTCAGCTAACTATTTTAAATTCCACTCCCATCCAGGCATTTAATCTTTTCTAAATGTACCAGTCTCCACATACCCCTACCTCGTATTCTGAGCTAGTAATCTGTCTTGAAGTCATAAGAAAAAAGGAAATACCTAAGTCAGAACAGGTACAATTATGTAAATATGACCAGGCTTTCTCTGGTTGATGAACATCATATCTGCACATCATTCTGTTGCTCGTTTTACTTGGTCTGGAAATTCTGTTCTGTTCTCTTCCTGTAGTATCTCCTTAATCCTATCATTGGCAGCTCTAATGCTACGGACCCACATAATCTGTGTGATTCCCTTGTTTGTAAGCAGTTACCCCTGTATCATGTTCTTGTATCACCAAACTAGCAAGTATTTCATTCTGCTTTGCAAGTATCGCTAGATATTTTCCTGCCTGTTTCTCACTAGAAGATTTTCTTTTTAGCACCAGGACAATGCCTTAGATGTCACTTTGTTTTCATAGTGGTTTTCCCTGTGTTATCAATATATTCAAATAATATGAACAGAAAATACATGTCTCTGATGTAAAGAAGACAGTAGTGATTTACTCCAATTCAAGGATCTACATCCAAGTAAAGTATTTTGTCTAGGCCATTTATATTTTGTAAAAATAAATGAACACACCACAGAACATGCACAGATTCCGGATAGTTAATCAGTAACTTAAATACCCTTATGAACCTGGTTGCTCATCTCTGTGGCCATTTTTCTTCTAAAGAAGATCTTTTTTTCCTTAACCATAGGAGAGTATCTGTAATTTAAAATATATGACAATCAGCTCTGCTCCTTTTAAAACTTCTTTTCTTCAATTGAGTGCTTGTGTGAGTTATAGAATAGCAGAACTTCCCCTAAATGGTTGGTTGAACATGATAGAAGTTTATTTCTCATTCTGGGAAATCTGGATGTGAACAGCTCATGGCTGGTTTATAATTCTTGGCAGTCATATGGAACCCAGCCTGCTTCCAGCTTTCCTTCTGCCACTGCTAGTGTTTGGCCCCCAATCTCATGGACTGAGAATGATTTCTACCATCACCTCCATGCAGAGTCAGCTATATAATTTCTGGGGCACAGTGCAAAATGAAAATATGGGGCTCCTTAAAAAAAAAAAACAGGAAAATGATGGAATAAAAGGTACTAAAATATAAAGCCCCTTCTTTCCCCTGTCTTTCTTCTGCAGCATGTGTCTCAGCTTGTTAGGATGGGTTTCCATTTGCTATTAATGTTCTTCTAAATAAAGACAAGTAAAAAATTTAAATTATTAGCACAAATTTTACCAGTCACCTTTATGTTATGCAGTGCTAGTTTTAGATGAAAGATAAAAGCATTTAACTCATATGTGTAGTCACCAAAAGACACAATTCATATTTCACACCTCATACATCCAGAGTGGTGGAAATAGTACACAAAACCAACTCAGATGTTTTTGCTTCATTTTTTATATGTGCATAACCCATGAAAACCCTGTACCTTCCTGTACCTTGCTGATAGCTGAGGGAAGACTGAAAGGAGGAAGAAGTAAAGGTTGCCTTACTTTCCCCTTTCCTTCCAAATCATTGCTTTCAGCCTGAGTGTTTGGGTAACAGTGTTACCCAGACTAAGAAAGGATAGGAAAAGGTTCTCTGCTTCTTCATGCATCTTAGAATGCTGCTGTCTTCTTTCTAAATTTGAAGGGAGTTCTTCTTCAAATACAAATATAGTCTTTCAGAACTGACAGCATTCTCTACTAGTTCACTCAAACATGTAACATGTTTACCTTGTACTCAACTTGCATCTCACTGAACTTCTCCACATTGTCCCCCGAAGTTCTCACCTCATGGGTCATTGAGAATGCTATGTATGAAGAAACAGTGAGCATCTGAAACACACATTGCATGTGCGTCCTCTGCTCAAACACATCCTTCGTTGTCCCACAGGACTCACTCACAGAACATAAGCTCAAAGATACAATTAAAGATTTTATGAGAGCTACAGCAGGGCAATTAATCAAGTGTGGGGACCTTCTGAGTATTAGATCCTATGCGGTCACACTGTTTAAATGGCCACGGAGCTGGTCATGTCTCCATACTCCACTTTGAAGGAGGTTGGACAAAGGAGAAGACAAGGGATGAAGAACTCAGATCAGCTTTCACTCGCTTTTCCTTTCCTTTCGCTCTCCTCTTCCCCTTCCTTTCTTCCTTTCTTCCTTCCTTTCCTTCCTCCCTCCCTCCTTCCTTTCTTCCTTCCTTTCCTCCCTCCCTCCCTCACTTCTTTCTTCTTTCTTTCTTTCTTTCTTTCTTTCTTTCTTTCTTTCTTTCTTTCTTTCTTCTTTCTTATCTTTGAGAAGATACCACATAACACTTCTGTTCAAACCCAGTGGCCAGAATTTTAATAATAAGGCTACAACTAGCTGCAAAGGAGGCTGGGAAACATGATCTTTATTGCAGGTAGCCATGTACTTAGCTAAAGATGACAGGTTTGGAGACAGGTAAGTAATAGTCTGTGCTGTAAGATTTTTTATGTCAAGCCCCACAATAGAGGGGAATTGGTCAGACATGATTTTAGATTTTTACTAGAAGGTTGTTTTCTTAATACTGTCTAAAAATTAGAAAAAAAAGTGAGTGAATATTAACTTTCTAGTTGAAGGCAGCTTGTTAAAAACAAAGAAGAATAACTATATATTAAAATTTAATATTTTGTCCCATAATACCTATTTCTTTATGAGAAAATCTTGCAAATTCTGATAATCTTGCAAGTTGAGTTGCAAGATTTTAAAGTCTGTTCAAATCCAACATTGTTCCTGGGTTGTTACATTTTTTTAAACAGAGTCATATATAGCAGATTAATTAATCTCAGACTTTCGCCATTACTATTTAGAAATGTGGATTAAATTATAAAATCATCCTTTTATTTGGCCCTCACAATAATAACCTTTCAGGGTAGATGCTGTGTATTCATCTTTATGAGAATAAACAGGACACTTTTAGAAAAGAAACCACTACTACAGACAGCTTTCCCTCAAATATTAGCTCTTGCATTTTAATGTCCTTTCTCTCTTTATTCAATTTTGACTTCAGATGTCACTTTCTTGAAGAGAGACAGGAATACAGAGAAATAGAATCTGTATAATTCTGTGAAAAGTTCAGTACTCTGAAAGAACCAGCGTATCTGAGTTCTAGATATATTTATCTCCTGGAAGAGCTGTATTACTTTAGAACATTGCTTTAATCTTTGTGGATATAAAGTTCTCATTTTAAATTAAGGGCTTTGTTTAAGACAATCAATTTTCAGTTTCCGATCTATGGAATTCTTATTTCAAAGGTCTATGAATTTTAATTTATAGTTCATTTTTAATATCTAGTCAATTATCATTCATGTTAGTTTGGTTCTAGAAAGTTGTCAAGAATATTGAATTAGCAAATATTTAAATGATTAAATCATAACAAATCATCAACTCATTCTGGTAGATACTATTTTCTTTCTTTGACAAAAGAGAAAAGTAGATTCAATAGTGTTAAGTTACTTGTCTGAGGCCACCCAACTCACAAGTCCCAGGGTTGGGATTCAAACCTTCCAGCGGGTCCCAGAGCAAGAGCTCCTTGCACTATACTGCACTGCCTCCTACTGTCTCCTTCCTCTGGTCACTTCTGAATGGGGACTGAAACAAGCAGGCAGAGAGTCGTCTTGTCTGACTTCAGGCGGGAATGGGCATGTTAGGAGACTTTTTTTTTTTTTTTTCAGCTTTGCACATGTTCTGAAATGACATGAGAGTGCAGCGAGTATTGATTTGGGGGTTACAAATAAGTTTTAGCAAGTAGATGAATTTGCAAATACAGAATCTGAAAATAATGAGGATCAACTGTATGAACTTTTAAAACAAATATGAAACAATATGAATAATCGTTGTGTTATATCTCATGTTAATACAGTGGTAAACACCATCTGCATTTCAGTGCAAACATGAATATGTATTTTGTGTTCTTGGAAATGTGTCATCAACTAGAAAGGTGTCAGTTCTGCATTTTTCTTTCTCTCCATCTCTCTTTCCCTGTCCCTCTAAATGTCTGCCTGTGCATGTCCACTCGTATAAAAATGTACCAGGAAGATATTACCTCCAGCACATGCATGGCTTCCTCAATTAAATGTCCAGCAAGACTCAGATTCATCTGTTTGTTGCATGTTCTTGTCATGGTGTGATGGGCAGTAGTGGGAAGTTGAGTGGAAGTAGAGGTACAAGTTCAGAGTGTCTCATAGGAAATCTGACCTGACGCTGAGAGGGAGGAAGTAGAGCAGGAAATGCTCCCTTAAAGGATATATGTAAGAGTTAGCCAAGGACAAAGAGGGAAGAAAAGAGGGCTCCAAACAATGGGAACAACATGAAAAAAACCCTCTGGTTTTTAGGTGTGAGCCTAAAGTGTAGGGAGAGTGAAGAAGCTGGTAATACTGAGCACAGATAGTTGGAGAAATGGGCCATGGGGAGAGCATGCAGAGCCCTGTAGATCTTTATTAGAAGAGTGATGGAAAGACAATGTATGTTCTAAGCAGATGGCACTAAGTTCAAATATGTTTTTTGAAAAGGTCAGTCTGTATGCTGAGTGGGTAAGTGATAAAAGAAGGGCAAGAATGGTTTTGGAAAGACTAGTTAGAAGGCTATATCAGTAAATCAGAGAAGAGTGATGGTAGCTAGGACTAAGGACAGGTAGGACAGATGAAAGTAAAATTTGATATAGTGCATGTAACTGATTTGTATATAATTTTATTATATTACCACTTGAGTGAAATGTATCTTTCAGAGGAGAAAATATTTTTGGATGAATACTTACATGTATTAGACAAGAAGTAATTTCTGTATTTTTTACAATTCCCACTTTATTATTTTTAAATATAGTTGACATACAATGTCACATTGTGTTTCAGGTATACAACTTAGTGATTTGACAAATTTATACATGACACTATGTTCACCACAAGTGTAGCTATCATTTGTTCCATTGCATTGCTATTATAGTATTATTGACTGTATTCCTAATGCTGTGCCTGTTATTCCTGTGATTTATTCATTCCATAACTGGAAGCCTGTAGGCTACCAGAAAATAATCAGAGAATTAAAAGTATAAATGATGGGGGTGCCTGGGTGGCTCAGTGGGTTAAGCATCTGCCTTCGGCTCAGGTCATGATCCCAAGGGTCCTGGGATTGAGTCCCACCTCAGGCTCCCTTCTCAGTGGGGAGCTTGCTTCTCTCTCTCTCCCCCTGCTGCTTCTTCTGCCTTTGTGTGCGTGCTCTCTGTCTCTCAAATAAATGAGTAAAATCTTAAAAAAAAAAAAAAAGTTTAAATGATGATTATTGGGGTATCTGCTTCTTGGATTCTGCTCAGGTCATGATCTCAGGGTTATGAGATTGAGCTCTGTGTCATGCTCACAGTAAGTGCAGAGCCTGCTTGGGATTTTCCCTCCCCCTCTTTTGCTCCTCCCCACATGATTGTATGCTCACTCGCTCTCTCTCTAAAGTAAAATACATGATGATTATTGTCATCGATAGAGTATCTTTAATGCCGGGAGGTATTTGGCTATTTGTGGTACTGATACATGATGAGGGTAGGGGGAAGAAGTCTATAGAAGTAATGGTAGTTACCAAAAGCTAAGTTCAATCAAGATCTGTTTTTTATTTTGTAAAATAAGAATAAACGTGTCCATCTCTTACATACCATTTGGCAGAAGTTAGTGATAGCCATTTATCAGTAATATACTATAATCAAAAAGAGTGGAAATCATTATCTTAGCTGCTAATGGGTGTACTGTTTTTCAAAGAATGACCTTAAAATGGTAACAGTTTTATGGTCAGATTTCTCTCCAACTTGTTTAGGACTATTTTTCTTAAAAGTATCACTAAGCCTGCTTGGCATAAGACTGCCATGTGAACCTTGACAGTTCCGGTCAGATTATTAATATTTCCTGTGTTTTCTTAGCAGGAGATAACCTAAGAAAGGACATAGCAGGCATGGGCTCAGCTCGCTTTGCTCCATACTTTTTGTTCAGTGACTAAGCATTCCATTCAAGACCCTAAAATAGAACATAATTCTGCCATGGTGTCTTAGCAAATTGTTACTTACAGGTTTGGTTTTTTTTGTTGTTGTTTTTTTAATGCACCATTGCAACATTTTCTTTTTAGAATGGAAATACAGGAAGATTTCTGATTCAATCCGAAGACAAAAGCACACTCCATCTCAGCATATCTAGCAGATGTTCTCTTCATAGGCAGAGAAAAAACATGGCAAGTTACTGTATCCAGCTGGTTCCTAAATCATTCTGAAATTTTCCCTGTCTACTCCCAAAAGATGTAAATTGGCCCATAAAGAGAACAGCAGGCAACATGACTATAAATAAAGGCCACAAAGAACTCATACTGCAGGAAGAAACTAATGGAAGCTAGGAAAAAATGACCATTGTTTGAGTAAAGTAGGTAAATTAAGACCTCTCTGAATTTACTACTATATACAGAGGGTTTTATATTCAATCAGCCAGGAAGTATTTATCTTTTGCTTCTTTCTTAATCTTACATTGCTTTATTTTCCAATTTTCCAGATCCTTATTTTGACTTTGTCAAAGAGTCTGCAACAACAAAGTGCAGTGAGTAGTTGTGGTGGGCAGAGAATGTGAAATTAAGATGCGATCCTGAAGCTTTAGTTTTTAGTACAACTTGGACAGAATTTAAAAGTCATTGCTCCCATCCTCACACCTAGAAAAAAATGTAAACAAACTGAGAATTAACAGCTCTTCTTAGATCAGAGATTTGAGCTTATAGGTTAAATGTCTGTCCTGAAAACTAGAGAGACAGACAGATGCAGAGAATCACAGCTTATTGGGGAAAAAAGCCCAGGAGCAGAAGACCAAAGCCAAAGATGATACAATATCAGCAGCAACACATTACGTTGTAATTGACAAATTGCTGGAGGCTTACTGTGGACTAGATCCAGAGGAGCCTAATTTGGGGGGCCTCCACACTTTCCTGAGTTGTTCTTCCAGGAGTCCTACTGTTTCTCACCGTGAAGATCTGAAAAAAATCCCTTTGCGCTTAAAGCAGGGAGAGGGGAAAAGAAACCATTTCAAAATAAGGCTAGAGCTCTCTGTCCTCATTAGTAAGTCCTCAAGAGAAACTATTCTATCAGTGCCTAAACAACATGGGAAAGGAGAATTCCAGCCTGCCCTAGCCTTTGATGTGAAGGAAGAAAATTTTTAACTCAAGTCACTACAACACTAAGACCTAATCATTAGAATATAGAATGCTTCCCCCACACTTGCTCTTCACATCAGTAAGGCTCCTATATAATAACAGGAAATTACAGCTAAAATTACTGTAACCTTTAGGCCTTATTTTAGGAGTCTGTAGGAAAAGCAAAAGACAACAGGGGGACAAAAAAGAATACTAGAGGGAATTTTAGCCTCTGACCCTATAGCTACAACAAACACTAAACACGGTGTAACCCTTAGCCAGATGAACACAAAACCTCATACTACAGGCAGAGTTACCTCAGTTCCTTATTCCCAATACATCATGTCTGGCTTTCGACAAAAAGATACGAGGCAAGGTAAAACAAAACAAACAAACAACAAGCAAGTAAACAAACGAAAAAATAGTCCACAGAGACAATGTAACCATCAGAACCAGACTCATCTACAGCAATGATATTAGGATGATCAGATCAGAAATTTAAAATATCTGTGTAATAATGCTAAGAACTCTCATGGAAAAAGTGGGTGACATGCAAGAACAGATGAGTCATAAAAGCCAAGGGATGGACATTCCAAGAAAAAATAAAAAGGAAATACTCCTGAGCATCAGACTGTGGGTCTCCTTGATGCAGCCTGTGGCAGCTTGAGAGCAGAGAACCAGCTTTGGCAAGCTGGAGTCATGCAGGACAGGCATTTAGAAAAGTTTTCTTCCTTTCTTTGCCTGAGTTTTAGTTGAAAGGGCACAGCTGAGGGGCTCCTGGGTGGCTCAATCAGTTAAGTGTCTGTCTTCGGCTCAGGTCATGATCCCAGGGTCCGGGGATCGAGCCCCACATTGGGCTCCCTGCTTAGTGGGGAGCCTGCTTCTCCCTCTCCATCTGCCTCCCCCTCTGACATGTGTTCTGACTCACTCTGCCCCTTCCTCTCTCTCAAATAAATAAATAAATAAATAAATCTTTAAAAAAGAAAGAAAGAAGGGGCACATCTGAAACTGTAACCATAGGAAAAATTATGCTTCCAGAAAACTCTCAAGGAAAAATATTGCAAGCAACAGTAGTAGTGTTGGATCAGGCTCTGAAGGAAAGGGTGGAGAGAGCCAACCAGTTAGTGTGAAAGTTGGAGATAAAGTTCTTCTCTCAGAACATGGAGACACCAAAGTAGTTCTAGATGATAAGGATTATTTCTTATTTAGAGATGGTGACATTCACAGAAAGTATGTAGACTGAAATAAATCATTATTGAAATGGCATCAAGTGAAGCTGCCCCTTCCAGTGAAGTTGCGAAATCTTTCATCATGTAAATAAATTTTTTAAAGATTTTTTTTATTGATTTGAGAGAGACTGAGAGCGAGAGAGATCACAGAGGGAGGGGGAGAAGCAGACTCCAGGCTGAGCAAGGAGCCAGATGTAGTGCTCGATCCCTAACCCTAAGATGATGATGACCTGGGCTGAAGGCAGATGCCCAACCGACTGAGCCACCCAGGTGCCCCTCGTCATGTAAATAACTTCTATGTCTCTCTTTTATAATAAACTAATGGTATCCAAACAAACAAACAAAAGGAAATGCTAAAAATCAAAAACATCTTTGATGGTTCATCAGTAGACTGGGCATAGCTAAGAAAGAATCACCGAGCTTGCCACAGATAAATCAGTAGAAACTTCCAAAATGAAAATGTAAAGAAAAAAACACAGAATATCCATAGACTGTGGGCAATTATGAAAAGTGTAACTATACACAGTGGAAAGACCAGAAAGAGGGTATCAGAAAGAGAAAAAGGAATAGAAGAAATGCTTGAATTAATAATGCCTGAGAATTTTCAAAAATTAGTAAGAGCCATTAACTACGGTTCAGGAAGTTCAGAGTACACCAGCCAGGATAAATACAAAACCAAAACCAAAACAAGACAAAACCCACACTGAGGTATATCATGTTTGGATTGTGGAAAATCAAAGCCAAAGAGAAAGTCTTGAAAGAAGTGGTAGAGGGGCAGGGAGTAGGGGGTGAACCTTAACTACAAAAAAAAACAGGGAAAATAAATTCTTCGGAATTCAGAAACCATGCAAGCAAACAGAATGGGGTGAGAGAATTCAAGTATTAAATATGAAGTGTTAATAAAGAAAACGGTCACCAACCTAGTATTCTGAATCTAGCAAGTTATCCTTCAAAAGTGAAGGCCAAATAAAGACTTCCTCAGACAGACAAAACTGAGTGAACTTGTCACCAGTAAAACTGCCTTGCGAAAAACGTTGCAAGTTCTTCCTAGAGAAAGAAAACTATAGGTCAGAAACGTGGACCTATTTAAGTAAAGGAAAGAGTGTTAGAAAAGGAATAAATGAAGGCAAATCAAAATCTTTTTTTCTTATTCTTAATGTAATAAATACTAATTCAAGATGATAATATATTTGATGATTACAGCTTATGGATATGTGAAATGAATGACAGCAACATTATATGGGTTGGGATAGAGGAATTGAGATTTTATAAGGTACTTGCGGTATCTGTGAGGTGGAATAGTGTTATTCAAAAGTGGATTTGAAATAGTTGTAAATGTCTGTTGCATACCATAGGGCAAACAGTTTTTTTTTTTAATATAAAGGTATAATAACATGCTCTGCATATTTATTTCGTTTTGGTATAGACCCAATAGTTTAATTTGCTACTGTTTCCCTTGCTGAAGAGACATATCTAGAAAAATGCTTCCACAACTGGTGTCAAAGGAGTTACTGCTTACGTTTTCTTTAGGAGTTTTATGATTTCAGGTCTCACATCTAGGTTTTTAATCCACTTTGAGTTTATTTTTGTGTATGGTGTAAGAAAGTGGTCCAGCTTCATTCTTCTGCATGTACACAGGGATGGAGACCATCAATTAAAAAAACAAGGCAGTCTAGTGAAGTGGAGAAAATATTTGTAAATGTTATATCTGATAAGGGGTTAATATCCAAAATATATAGAGAACCTATATAACTCAACATAAAAAAAAAATCCAAATGATCTGATTAAAAATGGGCAGAGACATTTTTCTAAAGAGGACATCAAATAGTCAACAGACACATGAAAAGAACCTTAACATCATTAATGATCAGGGAAAAAAGAACTCTCCCATGCACTCTTGGTGGGAATGCAAATTAGTGCAGCCACTGTGAAAAATAGCATGGAAGTTTCTCAAAAAATTAAAAATAAAATTAGCGTACTATCCAGTAATAGAATTACTGGGTATTTACCCAAAGAAAACAAAAACACTGATTCAAAAAGATACATATACCCCATGTTTATTGCAGCATTATTTATGACAGCCAAGATATGGAAGCAGACCAAGAAGCCCTTGTGGATGAATGGATAAAAAAGATGTGGTGTGTGTGTTTGTGTGTGTGTGTGTGTGTGTGTGTGTGTGTGTGTGTACATAATGGAATATTACTCAGCTATTAAAAATGAGAAATTGCCATTTGTTTCAGTGTGGATAGACGTAGAGTGTATTATGCTAAGTGAAATAAGTCATAGAGAAAAACAAAGACCATATGATTTCACCCACATGTGGAATTTAGGAAACAAAACAAATGAACAAATAAAGAAAAAAGGGAAACAAACAGAAAAACAGACTCTTAAATACAGAGAACAAGCTGGTAGTTGCCAGAGGGGAAGTAGGTGAGGCGATGGATGAAATAGATAAAGGGGATTGAGTGACAAAATGATGAGCACTGAGTAATGTACGGAACTGTTGAATCACTACATTGTACATCTGAAACTAATAAAGCACTGTGTGGTAATTATACTTAACTTTAAATTTTAAAAAAGCATCCTATTCAGTAACTACTTGAGGATTTTTTCCCTTCTCTTTCCAGAATTATATATTTCTTCTGGTGTCAAATTTTTTCCTATTGTTTTTCTCATGGGTAATCTGTTTGTTTGTTTGTTTGTTTGTTTGTTTGTTTGTTTTTCAAATACCTGGTAATGTCTGGGTTCCTATTCATATTTAAGAACAAGAGAGGAAAACTACAGGAGATACTGTATGAAGATAGGACTGTTGGAATAGCCTGTAGCATTTCTAAATGAGAAGGCTTTATTCTGAGGTACTATTACCCTCAGAATCTGCTGTTGTTATCCCAAGATGATTTATTCAATCTCTTTATAAAAGAACATTCCAAGATATTTCCTGGATAAGTAGCAAGAAGCTAGAAATTATGGTGAGAAAGATGATTAGGCTAGAATTTTTCATTTACAGACATTTTCAGTTCTACTTCTCTTTCAATGTGCAAATTATAGCCCTACCATCTTTGAGTTATCAGATTCTTGGCAGATAACATCACAGTTGACTATTTTCTCCTTTGTCTTGATTATGGACAAAGAAGAAAGTAATCTTTTTCTACTTTCTTTTTTCCTGCTGCTGCAGTTGTTTTTCACCCATTAACCATCCCTCCATTAATACATGCTTTCCAGAAATATATGCAAGTCTCACATTTTTTGATGTTGTTCCTCCTGTTCTCTATATAATTAGGCTTTTGTATTTCTTTACTATCTTTTCAGTTGGTTATCAGAAAGAAGGAGATAAATGGAGTATTTTATCATGCTTACCATCTTAAAATGGAGATATCGTATTTTATTCAAGAAGAAAAACATTTGTAAATAAACTATGCAACTAAAAGTTAACAGTGTAATTTAATTTGAAAAAACATTCTGCTTGAACAACCTAATTTCTTCTTTTAAATAATTCTGTCAAGTAGATCATTCCTTTTGCCCTATTTTATATAAGGGAATAAATGGATGAATGAATGAAAAAATAAATGGATGATTAAATAAAAGGAAGGACTGCAGCCCATGGTTTCTAATTCTAAATCCTATGCTGTTTCTTTAAGTTGGTGGTATTTAATGTTTTATTCAAAGCAAACAAAATAGCTTTCTGTTCTACCATCTTGCTAAGCCCCTAAGAAGGGAAAATAAATAATGGCTAAATTAAATTAAATTAGATGCAAAGATTCAGTATTGATTCCTTGAAGCTAATTAATAAGAGAAGAACTTATGAAGATCTCTGTACTAGAAACTGTTTAAGTGTAAAGATTCGCAAAGAAGTGCCTGCTTGGTCGCAGAAGACCAAAGTAATAGAAATCAATAAAATAATTGAAAACACATACGCACATTCAGTTATTGCAAGTATTTTTTTGCAAGACCTTCTAAATCTGGATAGTCTTTGTTCCCACAACATGGTGTATATGTAATGCATTCTCTGAGATGGAAATTATTAGATAAGGCAACTTCATACTCCTTCCACTCCCCAAAGTTGCTCTTCATGGGATTAACAAAAAAATGTAGGGGTAGTAAGTCTTGAGGAGTTGTAAAGGTCATGGATTGATGGATGGCCTGAAATTAATTATTTACATTTTATTTAAAGAGGAAAGATAGGGAATATATAAAATTTTGAAAATTTACAGGGTAAATTGTCACAAAGTACTGGGGATAGAAAAAAGGAAAATGAATAGGGAATGTAAATGTAGATAATAGTCAACTGTGCTATTTTATCAAATATTTTAAAGGCATTTCAGAGAAATCTGAAGAAAGTAGATAATGTGGGTGCCAGTTTTAGTGAAACAGAAAGCAAACAAACTTGTACTTAACATCTGAAGATACGTGTTAGATTTCCAGTGCTCCTGTTTGCTATTTGATTCAGAGTAAGTCATAATTTTTCTGAGTTTGACGTCCACTCCTGTATTACAGCAGAAAGCATAGTACCTTCCTCTTATCAGTGTGAAATTTAAATGTGCCAGTGTATAGAAGAACTTTATAAAATATTATGCATGTTCCAAGTTCTATTCTCACTTGCAGAGTGTGTGTGTCAGCTGGCCTGGATTGATTGCATGCTTGACTCTTGGCCAAACCATGAAACTATGGAACAAATGATTTCTAGTCTGTCAACATTGTTTAGTAGTAATAGTAAAATTTATGATTAGGATCTGGTTTTTATGGAGTCGAGGGGTTGGGGGTGTTCAACAGTTAGGGCCGGTGACATAGACAGAATAGCCAAACATGTCTACATAAGCAGCTCACCACAGAGATCTTTAGCACAAGCAAAATGTGGGCTTCCTGGTACCAAGGTCTTTGGCTGATGGTTCAAGGCCAGATGACAATAAACATATTTTTTGACCTGGCCCATTTGGGGGAAGACCACCTGCACTGGAGATCTCTGGAGCCTTTTCAGTGCATATATTTCCTTTGTTGTTTATGTTTGTACCCTTGACAAAGGAGATCAGGGAGTGAAAACTGTTTGAGTCTTTTGTATCTGCTGAGCAATCTAGTACTTAAAGTGCTTATTGTATAATTAACACAAACCTGATAGATGTCACAGTTTTAAAAATGTTTTTCTGGGTCACACCTACAGTATAATTTGCAATGCTGTCCTGAATACACATGGAGATTAAACATAAAGAAGAAAAAAAATCTTTTTTCTACCAATCAGCAATATATAAAGAAAAAAAACAAAAAATGATTTTCAACAATTTCTAAACAATGTTCTATGATTTATAATCTTATAGTGTTTTATGAAGTGATAGGGAAATTGATGTGCTTGTACATGTAAATGGTCATAATATCAGCTCATTATTCCACAAGTAATTACTGGTCTCCTACAATGTTTAAAGCACTGTTCAAAGTTCTGATACAGAAGAAGATGTCCATTTTGTTTTTGAGTCCTAAGCCTAGTAGAAGTCTGGCATTAAACAAATAAATACACAGAGAGTCATATTACAATGACTTATATGAAGTAAAATAGTTTTCTGAGGGGAAATAATGGTGGACAGTAGCATTTATTTTCCATGATCACTGTCTTGAATCTGTCCGTGAGGAAACAGTGTCTTAATGGCAATGTGAAGAATGAAGAGAAGTAAGCAAAGAAAAGATTGGAGGAAGAACATTCAAGGAAGGAAGGAAAAATGGCTTGTGCAAAAAGCATATTCAAAATTTCTGAATGAAAAGAGTTTGGAATACCCTATGAACCGATACAAGCCCTATGTAATGTATATTCAGTGAGCAAGCAGAAGAATGGTCCTGGGTGAATGAACTAATATTACTGCAGATGTAAAGAGATGTCAAGAAACTAAAAGATTTTTAGACAGAAGGGTGACAACATTTATCATTTTAAAATTTCATTTTTGTTGCCATGAGAAAGATGGGTGGGTGGGTAAAATTTGCATGAAAGGGGAAGCTTGGAGATCAGTGGGAAGCTCTTTTACATAGTCCCAATGAGAAATGGTGGTGATTTAGATTTGACAGATGCCAATGCAAATGGGAAGAAATGGAAGAATTCCAGGTGTGTTTTGAAGGCCAAGTATTAAAAATTTGGAAGTGATTTAGATGAGGGAGATGAAAAAGTATGATTGTGACTGGAGGTGGAAGGGAGAGAGAAAAGATTGAGTCAACAAAATTTAAGGCTGAGGTTCCTATGAAATTTGCAAGTAGAGAGATCAAGTATTTAGTTCACATACAAATCTCAATATCAAAGGAAAGTATAGAGTGAACAAGGATAAGGTCCTTTGGCCAAATACCGTAGCATGAGAAAAGAGTCCAGGAGATTACAAAAAGGAATTTCACTAATTCTGGAAGACAAGAATCTTTAAGAAAAAGAGAGGGCTCAGTTATCGTGAGTGTTGTGATCACCAGTACTTTAAATGTGGAAACCTCTGCATCATCAAGCTTGAAATTATAGCCCAAAACTTAAATCAGGGCCAGATCATACAGTACAAACATATCAACTTACTACTAAAATAGTAGAACAGGAAAGTTGTTCCCAGATGAGCATCAACAGGAAGGTGAGAGTAGAGAATACATTTGACCCCCAAGATACCCATACCACTCTCCTGTCTGCCAAAGGAAAGATTGAAAATAAACTGAAAACAACTGGTCATTCTCCAGCTCTAAAACCATGTCAGGCTTGTTTTCTTGTTTAGCACTTCTGCCTTTAATTTCTTTTGTATCTTTAACCTGTTGTTACTTGTATGTCGCTGTGCAGTTCTACCAACCTGAGCACAGCATACTTCGCTTCAGGTCACGGTAAGAGCTGCACCATCCCTGTTTGCGCTGCTCTGGTACAGGTTGCTGCCTGGTTAGCACATTGCCTGCCTTCCCTTCTTCCTATCACTCCCACCTAGAGAACAATATTGGACACCCACAGTGCAATGATACAGGTCAACCAAATGAAGGAGGATAAGGGGTTACCACACAGTGAAACACATAATGCTCTCACTTATGTTTCCCACATGTGAAATCTGTCCTTTAAAGACCTGACTTAATGCACATGCTTGTATTGTTTAAGTCATAACATTCTCCACTTCTTATTTTTTTATTTTCTTAGTTTTTGAAACTAGCATAAGGCTGTTATGACACACCATATGCACATTATTACCCTCACCGTAGGTGTCTATTGATAGTATGCATTCTTCTATGATTCTAGAATGGAGCAGAAATAGTGTGGTTCGTATATAATCTCGTTGTAACTGAGGAAAATATTGTAAAAAGATTTTATACTATTCATCTGCAGATTAATGTTTCCTGTGTTTTAAAAGGCATGTTACCCAGCAGCAGATGAATGGTATAAAATGTTTAATTAAAGTCAGTCATAGCCTGCTGGCAAGAAATGACCTTACCTTCAACTCAGCACTGGGACCAAAAACATCTATTGTTTTCATTTTAAAGGAATTCAATGAAGAATATTATTTTTTGGCTTAATTCAAAAGCCATTTATTGAGTGCTTATTATATGCAAGTATTTGAGGGGCCTAGGCATTGGGGAGTTTCAAACATGAATATGAGGGCATTATGTCTAGAAGAAGCTCACAGGCTGGTTGTCCAGATGAGCATGTGGCCACGAGCTGTGGGGTATGTCACACCAGGGCAAGTGACATGATAAAGACAGGAGTCACATTGAGGATGTGGTGGGAAGATTTCAGCAGTGCTTTCACTAACGTGGTATATATCAGATGATATGTAAAGAAATGATTTTACTCCGAATAGAAAATAGAGAGGAAGCGTTCAGTCAAGCCAGTAAATCTGCCCGGTTCATTGTGGTGCTGAGTGCATGGCAGATCTTTGATGACTTACCAAACCTCTTCCTCTTGGATAGCCTGATCTCATGAATGAGAGCACCCCTGAGGAATTTTCTCGAGTCAGAAATTTAGCAAGCCCCCTTGATTCCTCATTTTGAGTTACTTCCACACAAAATCTTCTGTCACTAAATCCCACAATATTACCTTTAAATATCTTTCAAAATTCTCCCTTCCTTTTTAACCTCACTGTCGCCACTACCTAGCTTCAGACTGTTCTAATTCCTCATCCATGCTACGCAAAACAGCCTCTTAATCATTCTCTGTCTTTAATCTATTCCTAGCCACAATTTAACTTCTTCATTTGAGCCAGAATGAACCTTAAATTGCAAATATAACTGTGTCATTATCCTACTCAAAATCCTTTAATGACTTTCTAATGCCTTCAAGGCTCTATTTCAAACTCTTTGATCTGATAGAAAAGGCCCTTTGTGATTTGGCCCCAACTTCCCCACTTCGTGTTTCTTACTCACTACTTTTTGCTGTCTAGGGTCCAGTGCTCTTCAATCTTCAAATCAGTCTCTGTCTCTTTCCTTCCTTTTCTTCTCTCAACACACACACACACACACACACACACACACACACACACACACACATGCACGTACACCTTTATATCCAGGGTTCATTTACCCAGAACACTGTCTCTCTTGCCATTTCACTTAGCCAACTCATGCTTTCAGACTCCCTTGTTCCTGTCAGACAGCACATTTTCTGGCAGGTGAAAGCTCTATTTGACCTCTGGAACTTACCTCTAAGTTATATGCTCCTCCTATATGTCTCCATAGCACATTTTTTCATACCTCTTCCATAACACTTATCACAGTCTAAAATAATTTGTTTGATTTTTACTCAGCTCTTGTGATTAATTTGAGAGTATTGTCATATTCAGATTTCTCTGTTTTAGTTTTTATCTCTAGCACTTCATCCATTATCTGCACATAGTAAATGGGAAGCTTCTTAAGTATTAACGAAAGAATAAGCGTGCATAAAGGGATGAAAGCGGTTACCTGTTTTTGTTTGCCCTGAACCCTTTCTTTGGGACCTAACTTTGCCCTGTTGTTGGAACTATATATCCCAGTCCTTCATTTTCTGGATTTAGAGAGAAGCATGAAGTCCAAGCTGTTTCGTATAGGAGATGTCAATAGGTCCTCGATGATACTTCTTAGAATATTTTAGGTAGTAGGCAAGCATCAGAGGTGTCAGATTAAAATTTAGATTATATGATTTAATAAAGGGTAGTGAGGGAGAAATTTAACTTGCTTGTTGTGGTAGGGACTGGCTATGGCCTATCCAGGAGCCCTTCACCACATCATCCATGTTTGGCTCGCTTCCGTTTTATTTTGGTGCCTACCTCTCCCCCATGATTTAAACTTAAATTCCTATCAGTCTAAGCCAATCGTACAGTTCCAGGTTCCACGTCAGTGATTTGTTTAGAGGTCAAGGTAATAGGAGGTAATGTCTCTTGGGGAGTTTCTGAGAAAGATTGTCTGCTCTTAATTAGGAAGAAGGAGTTCTTTTACATGAGGTAGAGGGTTTTGCCTCTTTCATGTTACTGCTGGAATGGTGACAGTCACCCTGAGATGAGGTACACCAGCCTGAGGCCAAAGCCACACATTTGGAACTGCAGAGTGAATAGATTGACAAAAAACTGCATTTTTGATGATGATATTAAGTTGCTGACTTAGCCGCCCTGGGTCACCCGATGCCGAGAATTCTTGGTATGTGAGATGATAAATTGTCCTTATTGTTTACTCTGGATGAAATGTGATTTGATGTTACTTGCAGCTATAATTATCTTAATTGATAATGATGATACTAAATTATTCGAAGTAATGAAATTAATACATTTAATTTGGGTTTTAAATTTTCTTCTTTGTTCAAATCACAAATTGAACTGTTCGAATATTTTGATAACCTTCCCTTTTCTCAAAATTCAGTCCAATTACTTGAATGTTAAATAAAACAAACAAAAGTTAATATAGATGAAATGGCAGGGTATGAGGTGTTGAGAACTAAACTTAGTCACCTGATAAATGTGTGATACATTAAGATTTGACAGAAGTTTCAAATAAATATTTGAGGAAACATGATCTTAATCCAAGCTTCTCATACGATATTCACTTTGAGCTATCCTGCATAAACTCACCTCACTAAAATATGAGTTTAAGATGAAGTATCACGAGCAATCAAAAGTAGTATGACTTAAGGAAATATAATTTTCCAAACACTAAGAAATTATTGACTATGTCATTTCTTTTGTATTTTAAATATGTAATAAATATCACATATATATTTCCATATTATTAATTAATCAGGGCAAATTAAGAAACAATATTTCTTAATTTAAATTTAAATTACTTAATTTAAATTTACTTTATAACTCAATCAGTGATTATATATAATACTGAATATAAACATTAAATTAATTTATGGAACACAAATACATTAATTTAGGTAATTGTCAATTGGGCGTATATTATTTTGCAGGAAATAAGAAAACTAATAATCATTGCAACAAAAATATCCACCTTTGAAATACTAATGATTTTCCATTTGTACACTGAATGAGTTCAGAAAAATTAAGGAAAGTGTTGATTTTGATGACCAGTACCCAAAAGATGATACAGGCTTGCCCACCTCCAAAACTTATATAGTTTCAGGCTATACTCTACCATATAGTATCAGGTGGGACACCTACTGTTTAGTAAAATCAGTAAGAACTGATTTTATCCTCTCTTGATGGACACTTTCTTTGCTCATTTTGTAGTAAGAGTACCAATCATCATGGAAAGCACAGAGTTCATTTTGGAATAAATACCCATGTGTCCTGGAGAAAGACAAAAATGATTAAATGTTGACCAGAAAGATGGTTAAGACATGGAAAATTATTATGAAATGTTACACAGCATTTTAATGATTTTAATAGTCATCCTTATTCCATGTATGCAAGAATAAAGATAGCTGATATATTTATCCTATGAAATATTTCACTTTCTGTTCCCTAAAATATTCCCCCATGCCAAGATGGTGAACTTTATACCAAAATGGCAATTAAAAAAACATGATTTGTCATAAAGAAACTTTTCTACAACACAGATTTTCCATAAAACCATAAAAATGAGGAAGACTGCACATGTTGAATTTTTAACTGAAGTTAGATTATACTTTGGCTGTGCTTGAATGGTTGGAAAACAGAGCATGATTATACAAACTTCTGTTTCAAGATGGCAGATTGAGACCATATATTTATCTTGACTTCTATGTAGTAAAGAAGGGATTCTTTCAACAAATCTGATTTTTTTTGTGAATTTATAGAAGATAAAAAGTGTGTGGCATTGGAAGTAGACTATAGTAAACCTGCAGAATTCTAGCTTAGATTCTTTAGATTCTAGAGTGACTATTAGGGTAATTAATGAGATTCCTATGGAATGTTTCTTCTTCTTCACCTATGAAAATCAGTCCCCCAATAATCATGATTCACCATTGATTATTTGCTAATTTACCATGATAGTAAATATAGAAGGAAAAGTAAGTTTCAGCAAAATAAAATGAAGAGTTCACTTATGAATATATTGTGATTGATACAGATGTGAAGTATCTTTGAGGAGAGACATCCAGGCAGAACCTACAGTGGATGTTTTTGGGGCCTCAATGCCAATTTTAGACCCTACAGGTTCCTAGTTCCATTTCTTCAGTCCTAAAATAAAATGCATTATATTTAACTTGGTCTGGTGAAAAGCTTAAACCATGCTTCGAGATTATTGCTTTTAAAATCTGTCCATGGGGGGGCACCTGGGTGGCGCAGTCGTTAAGCGTCTGCTTTCGGCTCAGGGCGTGATCCCGGTGTTCCAGGATCGAGTCCCACATGGGGCTCCTCCGCTGGGGGCCTGCTTCTTCCTCTCCCACTCCCCCTGCTGTGTTCCCTCTCTCGCTGGCTGTCTCTCTGTCACATAAATAAATAAAAAATCTTTTAAAAAAATAAAATAAAATAAAATCTGTCCATGGGGACGCTTGGATGGCGCAGTCATTTAAGTGTCCAGGTCTTGGTTTTGGCTCGGGCCCTGATCTCAGGGTCCTGTGATTGAGCCCCTCCTCAGGCTCCAGGCTCCGCGGAGTCTGCTTAAGACTCTCCCTCTGCCCCTCCACCTCCCTATCCCTCTCTGTCTCTCTCTCTCAAATAAATAAGTCTTTTAAAAAACTAAAATTAAATCTGTCCATGAATCACAGTTAACTGGAATTTAATTCTAGAATTTAATCCTGGATCTTGCTCCAGAAATTCTAATTTGGTTAAGTCTGATAAATAGTAACCATTCAATAAACATTAATGAATAGATGGAATGGAATATAACAGATGAATGGAAGAACAAATTAGTGAATGGAATGACATAATAATCTGTACACGTGTATTTGTACTCTTAGGGAGAGTAGTTTAATATAGGTATATATACTAGGAGTTATTTTTTCCACACAGAATTTAGCTTTTTATTCAATAGAAATGAGGGTTGTTACTGCCTTCTTTGATGTCTGCGTTATGAGTTGAACCAGAGCATCTTCCAGCATAACCAAGTGTTGAAATTACCAACACTATTTACATCCAGAGAGAGCATCGTTACAGCTTGTAACCTGAAGATACTAGCAATCTGATTGGCAACATTTTGTGAAGCGGGCTCTAACTCAATTAATTTCTCTTCAATCACCATAATTGATGAGTTCTCACATAAATTCTCCCTTTTTTCTTCCAAAATTACCTTGTCAACAATAAAGGCAAGGGACATATGAAAGAACAAAGCACTTTTATAAGTTCCAAAGATTCTGAAATGATTCTTATCCCCTCTTGGTAGACACTTTCTTTGCGCAGCACTTCTTTTTAGTAGCACATCTGACACTGGACGTCTGACCTCTGCTACTCTAATAGTTGTTAATGGAAACCTCACCTCATGCAAAGATAAAATGGATTTTTGGCAGCTGTGAGAGATTATGAAGAGTAAGACCAATCTTAGTTGGAATAAGAAGAAAAGAAGGCATCTGTACCTTAAACTCCTCAGCTGGTTTTCATTATACATCAAGCCTACATTTATTACAAAGAGGGTAGCCAAGAGACAGACATTGATAGGTCTTTGCACTTAGAATAAGAAGGCCAGTACTTGATAAATTCTACTTTTCATCTTGACTTGAGTTCAAATGACTCTTAAATCTGTTTGAATTATATAGCATGTATCTGGGAAACAAACTCAAGAAGACCTCTAATTTTGTCCTTATCTGATTGGTTTGCCCCTTATTTTTATCTTGAGTATAGTGAAATCCTAGTTCTTCCAACTCATTAAAAGAAATAAGTGGTTCTATAAATCCCTAAAGTTTTATAAATAAAACTCATTTAAAATTGGTTTTATGATATGCTTTATATATTTATGTTTAATATGGTTTTGTTTGATGTCTTGAGAATTTACAATATGACCAAACAAAGAAGAGGGTATATGCATAGTCCTGAAATAGGAACAGCTTTATATGAGCCTAATTTCCATAAGTAGAGAACAATTGCATTAGAATTCCTAGGGTCATTTTTTTGTTGTGTTTTGTAATGTTTGTATATTTAAATGTAAGAGAAATAAAATGCTGGCTCTTAAACATTTTCTAAAGCATTAATAAAGCTGTAAGTCTGGAATACATAATATTTTAGAAGTCTAGAAGAGGGAGGACAGAGGGCTTATACCTATATATGTAAATCAAGGGAATAAAATAATGCAACCTACAGATTTATTCGTATCACATATTTGAGTTCAAAGGAAGAATGGTAGTTTCAAAGGTAACATACTTGGAGAAATTTTGAGTTACTTTGAGAGAACAGCAAGAGAAAATGAGGACACAGAGCATTAGGAAAAGTCTATTTATGAAGAAAACCAGTTCCATTTAATTCAATAAAATTTAACAGTTTAAATATATATGAAGCTTATTATATGCCAGGCATTGTATTGCATAAATATTGAGCTGGATAATAGGACATGACCCTATAATCAGTGAGCTTATAAACAAATGAAAGGCTAGAAGGGTACAAATGATTTTCCTTCCTGACAATCAGGGTGGTGAGACAATGGCTAAGCTTCTAGAATTTAGTTTTTTTTTTTTTTTAATTTATTGGCAGATCATGTATTCATGTGACTCACATGAAAAAGATATAAGTAGGTATTTAGTGAAAAATACTCTTTTTGTCTCTGTTCCCCTTAATTGCAATAAACTCTTAGTTACTTCTTATTTATCTTCTAGAGAATTTTATTTATATATGGAAGCCAAGATAGATATATACTGTTTTCCCCCATTTTTACAAAAATTGTAGCATACCATATATATTTTGGTTGTTTGTTCTACAAAAGATGTTGAAGATATTTTCATACTAAGGATAAAGAGCTTCTGTTTTTGCTTTGTTTTGTTTTCCATATGTGTATTATTCCACTATATGTTTATGTCATAATGTATTTAATCACTATTGAGGTATATTTAAAAAACAACAGGGGAGGGGCACCTGGGTGGCACAGCGGTTAAGCGTCTGCCTTCCGCTCAGGGCGTGATCCTGGCGTTGTGGGATCGAGCCCCACATCAGGCTCCTCTGCTATGAGCCTGCTTCTTCCTCTCCCACTCCCCCTGCTTGTGTTCCCTCTCTCACTGGCTGTCTCTACCTCTGTCAAATAAATAAATAAAATCTTTAAAAAAAAAAAAAAACAGGGGTGCCTGAGTGGCTCAGTCAGTTAAGTGTCCTACTCCTGATTTTGGCTCAAGTCATGATCTCCAGGTTGTGAGATTGAGCCCCGAGTGGGGCTCCACAATCAGTGGGGAGTTGTCTTCTCTCCCTCTCCTGCCCTCCCCCCACTCACAGACATGCACTCTTTCTCGCTCGCTCTCAAATAAAGTAAATCTTAAAAGCAACAATAACATTACTGCAATGTATAACTTTTTCAACGTTTTATCACATACCTGCTGATATATTTGTATGGTGAATTTTTATATGAAATTGCTCAAAGGGCGTATATGGACGTAACTTCGATAGTGTTAGAGTGACTAGGGTTGCTCGTCAGTGTTACTGTTGTTCCTCTGAGTAACAAGTGAGTATGCACTTCTTTATCCCTTGAGTGACATCTAGAGTGACCTGCCATTTCCTGAGATAATTATGTAGCATAAAGGATTAATAAATAATCTTTATTATTTTAGACACTGAGCCTATTATGTTTCATGTAGATAAATATTTCCAAATTGCCCTTTATAGGGAATATACCAATGTACATGCCTACCAAAACCATAGTCTTTAAAACATTGTTGATCTTTTTATGTCAGTCAGGTTTTTAAAAGTTGAATTACAATGGAGTTTTCATTCTCATTTTCATTAATTATGTGAGAGAAATTTATCTTTTCTTATATTTCAAAATGACTTGTATGTCTTCTTGTATGAGTTATCTGTTCATTCTTTCCTATATTCAAATGAATAATTTTGAACACCTATTATGTAGCAGCCATTATTCTAGGTGCTAGAGAAATTGGAAATGAACAAAGTAATAAAACTCTTGCGTATTTAAATTTATCATTCTAGTGCATGTAGGAAAATAAGAAACGATTTAAAAAATGCAAGTATTTGAGGCAGGGATTACTGCCATAGAGAAAAATAAGGCAGGAGAGAGAAAGAGGCAACTAGTAGGATGAAGCGGTTTGCAATTATAAAATGTAATCTGGAAGCATAGAACAGAAGGAAGTGAGGTGGGAAGTCACGTGGATATTCAGGGAGAACATTCCAGAAAAGAGGAACAGCAACTACAAAGCACCTGATCTAGAGTACACATGGTGCTAAAGGAGCTGCAAAGAATAGTGTGTCTAGGAAAAAAAAAATGAGTGAAGCAAAGGTTCTAGATGAGGGCACAGAAGGAACCGTTCTAATTATACAAAGTCCTATAGGTCATCGTAAGCATTTTAAAGACTTTGGTTTTTATGCTACTGGCAATGATAGACCAGAAAGGTAATACGATTTATGCCTAAAAGGATCATTTGAATGTTATATTCACATTCCATGGATTAATATTATTGATGGTTTTAATATTTTATTTCTTATGAATTTGTAGCAAGTCTGTATATATCAGGGAAATAGGCCTTTTGTCACATGAGTGGCATATGCATTTTTGTCTCACTTTGTCATTTGTTTTTGTCTTTTTAGAAGTTTCTCACTGTCGTCTGTTACTTTGTGATGCAAGAACTGTTTTTTTTTTTAAAGATTTTTTTAAATTTATTTAGTTGACAGAGATAGAGACAGCCAGTGAGAGAGGGAACACAAGCAGGGGGAGTGGGAGAGGAAGAAGCAGGCTCATAGCAGAGGAGCCTGATGTGGGGCTCGATCCCGTAACGCCGGGATCACGCCCTGAGCCGAAGGCAGATGCTTAACTGCTGTGCCACCCAGGCGCCCCAAGAACTGTTTTTAATACAGTCAATATTATCGGAATTGTCTTTTCTGATTGCTGGATTTTAGTTAGACTTAGCTTCTCTACTCCAAAGTTATAAAATATTCTTCTTGGTTCATTCTTATTTATCTGTGATTTCTCCCTCACCCACCTTTTCCTTTAAATATAAAAATCTTTGGTCCCCTTGGAATTCATTGTTGTATGAAGTATGGAGCTATCTAACTACCTTCTCCCAGGTTGTTTTTCAGTTGTCTTAACAATTTTTATTTAATTTTATTGAATGGGCAATATTTTTCTGACTAGAATTTAGACAAAAGTAATATATTTCAAATTTAACCTTTGTAATGTAATATACTCTATTAATCTATACTATACTTTGTAATATTATTTGTCCAAGCTTTTATATCCTTTTCCGTGTATGATTTTTGTCATTTCTGTCATTCTACATTGTTATTATAAGTTATTTTTACATTGTTTTCTGTGACTCATCTCCCAGTTGATGGTCTATTAGTAATTATATTCAAAGCTCACTACCAGTGTACTGTGATTTCCCAGTTATTCTTTCATTGGCTGAAGTTTTTTCTTGAACTTTTTCCTTAAATAAAGTTCATGGAAATAGCATTCCCTGATATCTTATATGTTTAAATTTTTCTTCAGTTTTGATACCTAAAAAGCATTTTTTCTGAATTAAAATGTTCCACTTTTGCTTTCTTTGAATATCTTTAAGATGTTTATTCTTTTTTTTTTTTTTCAGACATTGGATTTCACTAGACAAATTTAAGGCCATCGTCATTTTATTTTCTTATTTACGTTATTTTTAACCTACCTGCCTAGAAGGAGTAATTTGTTTAGTTCTAAAATCTAATACTTTATCAATATTTTTCTTAATGTTGATAATAATGGATTAAATTTTATGGCATATAGTACCCTTTTATGTATAAACTCGTTCTTTTATTTTTAGAATGTTTTTAGTATTTAAATAATTAAATATTTGTTCTGCAAAATTATTTTGTTTTTCATTTTCAAGATTACAAATATGCATATGCTGGAACATCTTGCCTGCCTTGGATATCTACTTTTTTTCCCTCTAATTAATTTATGAACTGCTTTTTACAAAAATTTATTTCAGTTGCCCTTATTTTCCTTAGTTGTGACTTCTGTATCCTTTACTTTTTTTCTGAAGTGTCTCTATTTATGTCTGTGATTAAAAAAAAATCTTAGAGTTCTACTAGGTTGTGTTTTATCACCTTCTCATATCTCATTATTATTTCCCTGAGTTTTTCTATTTTTGTCTTAAGGATTTTCTCCTTATAGGATTTCACATAGTTATTTTAATACATTTTTTTCCCTCTGTGTTCATCTATTTAACGGTATTATTGTTCTAGTTAGTGTTCTTCATTTGATAATAAATTTTTCTCTTAATTTCTTCTCTTTGTCTTATTGCATGTATTTCTAGGCACTGTGCTGCTTTGTGATTTCTAGTTAAAGCATATTTTAGCGTCTTAAAACCAGCTATCTAAAAATATTTCTTTTGTAGGGAGTGGTCAGGGTAGTATTACAAGATAATTGTTTTCCTTAATTTAAAACATATCTTTGTGAAGAAACTTCCTTGCAAATACTGTTGTGTGAATGATTTTTTCTTTTTGATACCTCTGACTCTTGGGTTTCTCCAAAACTAAGTCAAGGAGTTTCTTGACATTACCCATTTGCCTCAGTTTTCATCCGTTTTGCTTCCTTGAGGTGTGATGCACAGCTTCAGAAATAGATTAATTTTAACACTGTCCCCTATTCGTCTCTGCTTTCCTTCACTTAACATTCTTACCAGTTGGTGTTTGTATGAACTAACTTGCTTTTACCAGCCCTTACAAATAGTATAGACATATTTTCTAGTTTTGCTGAAAATGGAGTTCAAGTTTTGCCTTCTTCTATTTAGAGATTTCTATGAAAAGAGAGAATGTCTTAGCTTACACAGTCATATTCATACTGGGAGTCTCATTCATATTTACTTATCATCTAAGGCTTATATGGAAATGTAGAAAGTTTACATTCCAATTTTTCTTTTCCTCTCTAAGAAAAAAGACAGGAATCTTTTTAGGAACAAAAATACAGAACTAGTAAAATTTCCAGCAGTTAAGAACTAGCAAATTATTTAGGTTTTCAATACATAAGGTTTTAGATTGTTTGACAACCAGTTACAAATCAGTCTCGAAACATGGGTCTAAGTTACTAAGCCTGAACACTTAAGAATAAATTTATAATAAATTTAAAGTTAAAAAATAATAAAATAAAGTTGTAATGTGATAAAATGCTGATGGATAAGTTTCATTTAAAAATTCTTGTCTAAAAATATAAAAAAGGATTAAATGAGACCTGACCAACTAATTTAATCTACGTTAAAGCCACCTCATCTTCCACTCTGAGTCACAACATCTGGCCATTGGCAATGAAAGTTATCAAATAAGTACAAACTACCAAATAAGCTAAGCTGAGGTTATATACTTACTAATTTATTAATTCACTTATTAGTCATTCATCACATATATACTCATTCACCAAATAATTTCATACCACCCATTGCATGTAGCTGATTAAGCTACTTATGGCCGTGCCTTTGAAGAACATACAATCTATTGGAGAAACAAACACTAAGGAGATCATTGAAAATGGTTGAGCTTTATTTTCCTAGGAGAGGATTAATAGGCCTCTGTTTTTTTTTTTTGTTTGTTTGTTTTGTTTTGTTTTGTTTTTGTTTTTGTTTTTCAAAAGCTGGTTTCAAATTAGCAGATGATTTGTCCAACAGGGGGAAGGTAAGTGTCCGAAGGAAAAGGGAAGTCCTAGATAATTCTATTTTTTGAGACCCAGGGGATAGTGGGTTTCAGGTGCGTGGACACCTGTGTTCTGCCACAAGGGCACTGAGAACCTGATTGACCCCAAAATGCAGTATTGCCTCACCATAGGAAACTAAACTACAGAGGGGAAAACAAAAAACAAAAAACAAAACAAACAAAAAAAACAAAACAAGAGCTGTAGAGATTCTGGCAAAGAGGAAATAGATGCCAAGGATGCAAAATGTGCTTCAAATAAACCGTGCATTTTGGAAAGTAAGCATTTCCAAGGTAACTGCAGTGGGCTGAAGTCCTGATGACTTATCCCAACATTTTTAATGTTCTCTTTTTTTTGAAAGAGAGAGAGGGGGGCTCTCTACAATGACTCAGAATTGACTTCCAGCCAACCCCGGTAAGTATAGGCTCAGCCAGTCTTGATTTGATGTAGAAAAACCTATTCCTGCAACTCAAATGTCATGCAAAAAATATTTATTGGTCACCATAGAGTGACATTTAATGTGTCTGTTTCTACTTAGTAATGGATTCTTTTGTAATTGGCTTTCTAAGAAATCTCTTCTCCTTGTAACAAGTTGGGTATAAAGCCCACCCCCCTATTATAATAGGCACAGAGGTCTGACGCAACGAACACATGGCAAAATGCAGTGCTTCCACTGGCATTTTACTGATAAACCAAAGTAACAGATTCACAAGTTTCAATGAGCAAAATATACGTCTCAGTTTTTGGAGAGACAAAGCACTGAGCAAATGGAAAATGTTGCTCTTAACATGTAATAAGTACCTGGGGCAAGATATACTGCAAAGCATATTGGAGAAAAACTTTAAAATGCTGTTTAGGAAAACATGGTGATTTAATGAAAGTTTAAGCAAATGTGGATGGAGAGATAGTGAAATCTCTCTCAGTAAAGTGAAACTAGTGTCACCTAGAAGTTTACCTGCTCCCAGCAATTGAGGAAAACTTGCATCAGGCTCCGTATGTCATAGCACTCTTCGTTTCACTATTTGTCACCCCTGCTTTCATCTTCTGTCTCTGCTCTGGTATTCATGTGAGATGTTTAGAGATCAACTTCCACCTGAAAGTAGAATTTTAGTCCTGAATGCTGCACATTGTGTCTCCATGTCTTATTTATTTTATAACTGGAAATTAGTACCTTTGAATTCCTTCCCCTACTTTACCCTTACCCCCAACTCCTCCCTTCTGGCAACTACCAGGTTGTTCTCTGTATTTATGAGTCTGTTTCTGTTTTATTGTTTGTTCATTTGTTTTGTTTTTCAGATTCTATGTATAAGTGAAATCATATGGTGTTTGTCTTTCTTTGACCAATTTCACTTGACATAATAGCCTCTAGGCCCATCCATGTTGGTGCAAATGACAAAATCTCATTCTTTTTTATGGATAAGTGACATTCCATTATATATGTCATATATATGTCACATCTTTATCCATTTATCTGTTGATAGACACTTAGGTTGCTTCCATGTCTTGGCTATTGTAAATAATGCTGCAAAAAACATAAAGGTGCATATATTTTTTCAAACTTACGTTTTCTTTTTTAGTATGTTTGTTTGTGTGTTTGTTTGTTTTGCTACTTTGGGTAAATACCCGATAGTGGAATTACTGGATCATATGGCATTTCTATTTCTAACTTTCTGAGGAACCTCCATACTCTTTTCCACAGTGGTTATACCAGTGTACATTCCCACCAAGAGTGCACAAGGGTTTCCTCTTCTCCACATCCTAACCAATGCTTGTTATTTCTTGTCTTTTTGATACTAGCCGTTCTGGCTGGTGTGAGGCGATACTTTATTACTATTTTGATTTGTATTTCCCTGATGACTAGTGATGTGGAGCATCTTTTCAGGTGTCATTAGCCATCTGGATGTCTTCTTTGGAAAAATGTCTATTCAAGTCCTTTACCCATGTTAATGGGTCAATTTTTCTTGGTATTTAGTTGTATGTGTTCTTTGTATAGTTTGGATATTAACCCTTTCTCAGGTATATCATTTGCTGATATCTTCTCCCATAAGTAGGTTGCCTTTTTGTGGTGTTCATGTTTCCTTTGCTGTACAAAAGCTTTTTATTTTGGTGTAGTCCCAATAGTTTATTTTCGCTTTGTTGAGGAGACATATCCAGATACACGTTGCTAAGGCCAGTGTCCAAGAGATTACTTCCTGTGTTCTCTTCTAGCAGTTTCATGGTTTCAGGTCTCACATTTGTGTCTTTAATCCATTTTGAGTTTATTTTTGTGTATGGTATAAAAAAATGCTCCAGTTTTATTCGTTTGCTTGTAGCTGCCCAGTTTTCCCTACACCATTTATTGAAGAGACTATCTTTACATTGTATATTCTTGCCTCCTTTGTCATAGATTTACTGACCTTGGGCTTATTTCTGGGTTTTCTATCTTATTCCTTTGGCTTATGTCTGTTTTTGTGCCAGTCCTGCATTGTTTTGCCGACTACAGCTTTGTAGTCCATCTTGAAATCTGGGATTGTAGTACCTCCAGCTTTGTTCTTCTTTCCAAGACTGCTGTGGCTATTTGGGATCTTCCGTGGTTCCATACAAATTTTAGGATTATTTGTTCTAGTTCTGAGAAGAATACTATTGCTATTTTGATATTTTGTTGTGGATTGTGTTGAATCTATAAATTGCTTTGGGTTGTATGGTCATTTTAACAATATTATTCTTCTAATCCATGAGTGTGAAATATTTTTGTGTCATCCTTTATTTCGTTCATTAGTGTCCCATTTATTCCTAGGTATAGTTTTATGTTGTCTTTTGTAATATTTTTGATGGTTCCATTTTTCCCATATTCTATTTAATAGGAAAAAGAGAGAGAGAGAGAGAAACATTATTCTTTTTATTTGTCCCTTTGCATTTCTAATTTTGCAAGCGCTTTCTTCCTGCTTGTTTTTTAATGGCAGCTTCATTGTTTATTGTTTATTGGCTGTTCATGTGAGGCTTTGAACCTACATCACTCCCTTCTGAAAGTCTTGTTCCTGAAATCTCTTTTCCTTTACATTCAGAGAGACTTACATAAGTAACGGGCATACTAAGTGTTCTTTAAAGAACATTCTCATTTTCTTCGGCAGTGTTTCAGAATATCTGAAAATTCAGTAGTGGAGATAAATTTCTCTTTCTTTGAATTTAAAAATAACCTCCTGCAAGCCTCTTATGGTTTATCGTAACCACTCTTTGTTTTAAACGTTAATCAGGATAAGTGCTACTCAGTATCATAGTAGATTATTTAATATCAACCCCCCCCTTATATTCTTGAATTTAAATATAAATCTGGAAATGGCATTCTATGTGCAGGGGAAATTCCTTCCAGAAGAAAAAGTAAAAGTTCTGAAATTACTATTTGTTCCTAAGAACATGAATCCTAGATTTTTCCTAAAATTTTCTCTTTGGGGAGTGGTATTTTGCATTGTGAAATAAGCTTTTTAAAAATTTTGACAGAGTTTCCAGATTTCATTTTAAAATTCATATTAAATATAGATAAATTGCTATTTTTATGTACCTGGGAATATTTATAATTAAATTAAAATTTTAAAATAAATGCATTAAAATGTCTTTTCCTCATACTAAAATTATTTTGCTTTGGAAGTATGACCCTGGGGACTGTCTGATTATTACCTAGTATTTAGAAGACAGTTTCGGGACACCTGGATGGCTCAGGTGGTTGAGCGTCTGCCCTCGGCTCAGGTCATGATCCCATCACCTATTTCACATATCCTCCACCCACCTCCCCTCTGGTAACCATCAGTTTGTTCTCTTTAAGTTCAGAATCTGTTTCTTGGTTTGCCTCTCTCTCTTTTTTCCTTTGCTCTGTTTATTTTATTTTATTTATTTATTTATTTATTTATTTATTTATTTTGCCTTTTAAGTTTTTATTTTAATTCCAGTTAGTTAACATACAGTGTTATATTATCAACTATCATTATTATGCACGCATACAAAGGAAATTATAAACAGAATATTTGGGTGAATATACATAAGACACCTCTTCACATTCAGAAGTGGCTGTTCAGAGTGATGTTTTACTCTGAATCATTGATATCTCTGTTTTTTCACACATTGTTTCCTTCCGGGCCTGCAGTTCTACAGAGAGTGCTACACTATTGTCTGTTATTTTCTTCCAGCTCTCTGACAACCGTTTTGCAATTTGATAATTAATTTGATTCCCACACCTTCTGGATCTCCTGGCAGGTGTCTGTGGAAGGTTTTCAAACAAAAACTTGGGTCCATGGTCCTTTCTCAAATGTTCTTTCAGTAGTTTTATCTAAGTGTGGAGGGATTACGCTCCTCTGGTAATGCCTTCAGGAAAATATCCAAGTCACTACATTATTCTGTGAGGTTATTTTTTGACTGATGAATTTCTTTAACCCTCAGGCAGTATAAACTACTCATGAGTCTGCCTAGCCAATAGCAATTTTAAGCTGTAGCCCAATTTTGGATAAAATATAATACCATATGTATCTGAGACTCAGTGAAATATAACAATAGCCTTTTGCCAACAGCAATGTCATGTAGAAAACAGTCTTCTGCATGGTAACCAGCAGTCAGTGATACTAGATATTCAAACCCATTGTTTGTAGCAGCAACCACAAGAGCAAAAAACTGCCCTTTGCTGGCAGTTCGGAAACCCATATGGAACAAAAGGAATGCTCTGGAATGAGCTGAGAGTCTGTGATTTGATTGATGGACATAAACCAAGAAGTTCATGCTTAGCTGGTGTTACAGCTAAGCTTTTGAGTCCTTCTGGGTGCAGCACTTTGGAAAAATACTATAACATTTCATTAAAACACACCTAATTTTTATTGCAGTTCCATATTTACATATCACAGCAGTGTGACATTTTAATTCCATTAAATCATACTACTTCTTGAACAATTTGCAATAATATTTTCTACTACACTTCAGATTTTTATTTCTTTTATTCTGCCTGTGACCAAAAAAAAATCTAGACAAAGCCATAAATACTTATTTTCAATTATATTATTTTACTATTTCACTTATTTTTTTTTCTTTTGGGTTCTTTGGGGAAATTTGTTGAGTCTTAAAACAGTAGAGCTCTTAATACATCATACAATAAATTATGAAAGTATAAGTACCGAAAGTTAGAAGTAATCTTTATAAAGAAACATTTTATAATGCAACTCTTCTCAGGGGAGGTGATGGGGCTGAGTATCAGATGAGAAATAGAAGTCACTTGGGAAACTTTAAAAAATGCCTACCCTGCTTTCCATCCTTCGAGATTAATAATTAGCATATCTTCGAGATTAGTAATTAGTATGTCATTAGCATGTCTAGAAAGAGGGGCAAGCATGTCTAGAAAGAGGGGCATAAAATCAATTAAGAGATCCAGATTTATAGCTTAACTTTTCCCCTCTGATGAGATCCTCTCTTGTGTTCTTTTGCTTTATTGTGCCTCACAGAGGCACCAGAATCATGACTAACATTGTCGGGCAACATCCATCTGAACCACCCAGAACCCAGGCATGAAACTAAATGGGTTTCTTTAACTTGGGATCATTCCCAACACTTCTGGATTCAAATTAAATTAGTTTAAGAATAAAAAGAAAATTTAGGGGCGCCTGGGTGGCGCAGTCGTTAAGCGTCTGCCTTCGGCTCAGGGCGTGATCCCAGCGTTCTGGGATCGAGTCCCACATCAGGCTCCTCCGATAGGAGCCTGCTTCTTCCTCTCCCACTCCCCCTGCTTGTGTTCCCTCTCTCGCTGTCTGTCTCTCTCTGTCAAATTAATAAAATAAAAAAATCTTTAAAAAAGAAAAAAAAAAGAAAATTTATTGGACAACTATTGAGAGTTTATTGGGCAGAGAAAGAACTGTAGGATAAGGGGCAACTTTGGGACTTTAGAAAGAGGGAACTTGCGTTGCCAGAATCTCTCTCTCTCTCCCTGTGTCTCTGTGTGTCTTTCTGTCTTTTTGTTACTCATCTATTTGTTGCTCAGTTCTGTTTTTCTTTGCCTAGATGAATTCCCTCCTTCTGTACTCACGTTCTCACACAGGTTTTATCACAAATGGGGCAGCTTTATATTCATATCCTCACTCTGTGACTTAAGAAGCAATGGCGTTTACTTCACTGGGTTAAGTGGAGAACAATCTTGGAAATAATACTAGTTGGCCAGATAATGTTGCATGCCCTCCCTGTGTGAAATCTGGTGGACAGGGATACTAACTGACCTTGCCTGAATCACATTCCCTCCTCTGTGATCAGGGGTATGTGACCAACCTGTTACTGAGGAAATGGCGAAGGGAAGCATGTCAAGAAGACTAAAGTAGTAGTAAACCCAGGGAGTTTAGGAAGATACTTGAAAGATTTGTTGAGAATAGTATAGCCCACAATTTAGAATTAAAAAAAAGTATCCATTTTATTAGAATTAACATAATTGGATAACACTTGTTAAGCTAAGACATGAGATTCCGGTAAAAAGTCCCAATTTCTTCTTCCCTCTCCTTACGAGTCTTATCTGGACTCTTTAGCTTCTTTTTAGGATGTTCCTTGAGGCATAGTTCACTGCGGGATATATTCTGTCATTCTATGTGGTCCCACAACTTTGATTTCTGTATAGTGAGTGGCATCTAGTAACTAATTTTTGACCAGCATCCAGTGACTTTTTCTCTATACCGTGGTCCCATGAACGTAGAGTTTTATCAGTCTCGTTATTTAAGAAAACACTTCACCTAGTTTTCTGTCCTAAAATAAAGTCTGTCATCATGAAAAAATATGGGTACTGTGGCAATGCCTGCATGTCAACAAACAGGATCATTTTTCTTGCTTGCCCGTGGTCTGTGCCTTCAATAATGGCAGCTGAATGCAAAGTATGCTTATTTACTCAACTTAAAACCCCAGCCAGATTTAGACTCGGTTTGAACATACCTCCTATTTAGAAAGTGCGTGTTGATCCTTTATCCTTTATCTTTTGATATTTTGTTTGCTTTCTCATTACGTTAACAGAGTCTTTCTTTCCTTATATCTCCTTACCTGAAACTCCTTCACCTTTTTAAATGTATAATTTGTTGTATTATATGTTTATTTGTAGTGTTACTTTTAGTTAGAATCAGGTTACAAAGTTGTGTCTATTTTAAGCGGTTTGTCCATAACTCTGCACCATGCTGTGTTATTTTAATTGACAACTGTACAATAGTACCAAATGTTCAGGAATATATATATCGTATTACAGAAGAAAGGGCTGTTACATACACTTAAATGACAGATATTATTTAATAGTATACAGATTAAGTAAACATCACAATATATTAACAAAGGTAGAAATGGTAGCACTGTGTTAGCAACTTGGCATATAAAGATGAGCAAAGAGCATCATGACTTCCACTCTAATGAAGACTGTGTTCCATTATTTGAGTATATATCAGTTAGTCAAACAAATAAGCATAAAGTTTCAATGGTGAGAAAGGTTTTGGAGTGTATGAGTTACAGTTGTTATTTTAAAAATTAGGGAGTTATTGGCAATGCAGGAGACAAGGAATTATATAGCAAATGGTGTCCTTAAATCATGTACTATCTTCAAACCTATTAATTTTTAGGTCCTGCCATCTATTGGTATGGCTAGTCAAATACTGGTCCTCTACTTATTCCTGTTAAATTTAGGGACTTCTTAATACATAACAATATTACAAGTATGGGATATGGTGTCGTGCAGTATATTAGCTTTTGAAACTCCGTCACTTATTTTCATTTTATTTTTGTTGTTTCTTATTTGTATCCTACTTTTGATTTGTAATACCAAATATTACATATCTCTGAAAGCCACTTTAAATCACGTTAATTCCTTTAAAACAAGGCAGAAAGTTTTAAAAAATACAGTAAAAAGCATCAAAAGATGGGTAATTACCTTATGACAAACTTGTGAAACTCTTCTGCAGTTTCCTAGCACATTTCTGTATGTAGAGACTTGTAGAGCCTCCAAGTTTTCAATAGAGCCTTGGAATAAATCAAGAACAGAAAAAAATTATTTCCAAGACAGTCCGTTGTATGAATGTCTTAGATTCCTTGCATATACCTCAACCTGAATTTTGTATGGTAAAGACAGTTCCCATATGCTTCCGCATGGTGTTCCCTGAGTTACTCTTAATGAATGTTATCTTGTTGCCCAACATTTGGAATGGTTCATGTGTGATACTGATGGAGCTTCTCAAGATGCCAGATGTGCCATCTGTGTTAGTTCAGGTTGTGAAAATCAATTTATTTAATTTTGACATGGTTAGTGGTTTGGAGAACTTTCATGTGGGCTTTAATTTAATGCCAGTTTGGTCTGAGTTTCTGTCTGCCAGTCTCTGAAAGAACATGGTGGCCTTTCTTTGTTTATAGAATTTAACACATCAAACATCACTGAATGGAGTGCCTTAAAGAATAAGAATATGTAGAAAACTTTCAGTTATATGCTACCTTTCCTTATCAATTGACTTATTTTAAATCTGCATATTTTTAGTAATTAACCAAATTGATTCATGTTTGACTTTTTCATATATTTCAATATTTCAGTGATAATTAAGTTATTAAAATTCACAATGAAACATATCTAGGCCCTTTTGATGCATAAGAATATAACCAGGGGCACCTGGGTGGCTCAGTTGGTTAAGCATCTGACTCTTGATTTCCACTCCAGTCATGATCTCAGGGTCCTGAGATCAAGGTCTGCATTGTGGAGTCTGCTTGAGATTCTCTCTCTCCCTCTCCCTCTCCCCCTCCTCCTGCTCTCTCCCTCTCTTTCCAGATAAATGGATAAGATTGCAGCATCTCTGTCTTTTCTCTGTCTCTTTCTCTTTTTCATTCTGAAAACAGAAGCTAACCTACCCCTTTAAATAGGCATGGAGAAAATGTTGCATGGCTTAAAACTGTTCTTGATTTTTATGTGGAAAAAGGAAGATGAGCAAAATATCTTTACCTAATTTTTTTTCCCTGAAACCAGTCAAAAAGAAGAAATAACATTTTACAGTGCAAGCCACAAACTACAAAGAAGAGCTGCCAAATACATGACAAGTAGACCCAATGAAGGGACAGTTTGGAGAACATATGTATCTCAGTAGATCTTTGGCAGCACGAAGAGTTTCCCAAAAGTATGTTTCGTGACCCCAGTGTTGTCAAATATGTGACTTGGAACCATAACCTAGGAGTAAGTATCAGCAACAGAATTACCCCTAGGTTTCATGCCATGATACAGTATAGTAGAGGAGGAGAGACTGAACAACTATGGAGGCAGCAGAATGCCAATGGGCACAGAGGTAGAGTGTAGGTAGAGTAGATAGTAACTAGCTTTTGAGCTGCTAATCACAGGTAGCTGAAGGGGAATACCTAATTGTTATATTATTTCACAGACACACACACACACGCACGCACACACAGGTGCACAAAATGGCTTACTGACTTCAATTGTGATTTAAGCTAATTTCCTGCTCACTCAAAAGCATGGGGGCTATGGAGAAAAGCTTATTGGGATGACTGCATAGAAGAGATGATTAAGACCTTATAAGAGATGATTAGGACTCCATACATGATTTGAAGATTCCTGTATTCCCAACTAACTTCTGTGGCCAGTCTACATATTATTCGTCAAAAACAAAAAACAAACAAACAAAAAAAACCCTCCAAAAGTCTCTTATTTTAAAAAATAGCAATCAGAAAGAGACCGAAAGGAAGCTATTGTTGGCTACATAGTAAAATGGAAATTTTCATCCACTCACCTGAGTAAAAAGAACCTGAGTAAAATATTGTTTCAATATTTTAAATGCATCATTGTGTTGGCAAAAATAGAAAGATACCAGATATAAACCAGTAATTATCAGTAACTACATTAAATATAAACAGAACCAATGGTCATTCAAAGACAAAAATTGTCCGTTTTAAACCAAGTGATAACGAATTACAAATACCACAACCGAATACTGCATTCCGAATTCTTCACTAAATATTAGGTCAATGGAAGTTTGAAATGTAAGGAAGGTTAAAGATTTTTTTGTGCAGGGATGCCTGGGTGGCTCAGTTGGTTAAGCGTCTGTCTTCAGCTCAGGTCATGATCTGAGGGTCCTGGAATCAAGTCCAACATTGGGCTCCTTGCTCAGTGGGGAGACTGCTTCTCCCTCTGCCTGCTGCCTCCCCCTGCTTGTGCTCTCTCTCTCTGGCAAATAAATAAATAAAATCTTAAAAAAAAAAGGTTTTTTTTTAGGCAAGCATTAAAATTTAAAAAACAAAAGTAACACATCAGACATAATTGACATAACCCTACACCCAACTCTGACAAACTTCATACCTTCTCAATTACACGTGAAACCCGTATCAAAATTGATTATATGCTTTGACTTAAGGAAACTCTCAACAAATTTCATAGGATTGAAATCATTCAAATCTTTTTTTCTGATTATGGTAGAACTGAGCTAGAAATTTAAAAAAATAAAAAGTAAAAACAAAAGTGTAACTATGAAATGCCCAAATATTTGGACATTTATAAACTTCTAAGTAAATGATAGAAAAAAAGAATAAAAGAATAAGTATGAAAATATTTTAAAGTGAGTGATAACAAAAGTAAAGCATATCACATGTTGTAGTATGAGGCTAAAACTGCTTACAGAGAAATACATAGCCTCACTTGTATATTAGCTGATAATCCATTATATCGAATTAAGAAAAAATAAAAGGACAGTATTGAACCCAATGACATTACATGAAAAGCAATGAAGAAGTGTATACTTCAAAAACATTGATAAATAAAAATGACAGAGAAGAAATAAGCAAAATCAAAAATCGATTGTTTACAAAGACAAAATTTATAGACATTTGGCCAGTTTAACAGATCAAGGAAAAAAACACATTGTTACAACAAATCTTATGAAGGAATTGTTAAGGATATTAACGGTATTAAGCCAGGAAATATTAAAGTAGGTTAAAGTGATGAATCTTATAAGTTTGCATCTTTAAAAAACAAACATAAGAAATAGAAAATCTGCATATTGCTATATCATTTAAAAATTAAATCACTGGCTTTGTTGAGTTCTCTGGGAAGCATACGCTAAAGCATTGTTGGGTTTTTAAAAAGTTTGTTGGAAAAGGGGCACCTGGGTGGCTTAGTCAGTTAAGCATCTGCCTTCAGCTCAGGTCATGATCCCAGGGTCCTGCAGTTGGGCCCCCCATTGAGCTCTGCATGGGGCTCCCTGCTCAGCAGAGAACCTGCCTCTCCCTCTCCCTCTGCTCCCCCTGCTTGTGCTCACTAGCTCTCTCTGTGTCAAATAAATACATAAAATCTTTAAGAAAAGTTTATTGGGAAATAATAATTGGGAAAACATAAGAAAGAAAGCATAAATGGTCTTATATTGTTTTACTGTTGAATTCTACCAAATATTTAATGAAAAAAAAAAAAAAACAACAACAACAGGAATCTTAAACACTTCCAGAAAATAGAAGAGAGAGTATTTTCCAACTCATTTTATGAAGCCAATGAAACCATTGCCTTCAAATGTGACAAAAACATTACAGAAAAAGAAAACTTAGACCAATATTTTTTTCATGAAAATATGCATAAAATTCCTTAACAAAGTGTTAATAGAGATAATCTAGCAATAGAAGAAAAGTTAATACATCATGGCCAAGTGGGTTTCATTTTATAAATGCTAGGTGAGTTTACCATTCAGAAATTGACCTCTTGAATTTTTCATATTAATTGATTATAAGAGAAAAATTATATAATTATTTCAATAGATACAGATAAAACATTTTATAAAACCCCTATTTATTTTTTAAATTTTTTAAAAGATTTTATTTATTTATTTATTTATTTATTTATTTGACAGAGAGACAGCCAGCGAGAGAGGGAACACAAGCAGGGGGAGTGGAAGAGGAAGAAGCAGGCTCTCGGTAGAGGAGCCTGATGTGGGGCTCGATCCCAGGACTCCAGGATCACACCCTGAGCCGAAGGCAGACTCGAAACGACTGAGCCACCCAGGCGTCCAAATATAAAACCCCTATTTAGTGTCCATTAATGTTAAAACTTCTCATCAAACTAATGAAATGAAAGTTTTTTATTTATAAAGGGCATTTACAAAATGTCTCTGAATGTTCTGTAGAAACAATGAAGCACCTCAATCACTATTCAACATCATTACCAAAAAATAATTTGGTACAACAGGCCTAAACATAGTAGTTAAAACTACACATTTTCTAAAAGAAAGTGTAAGTGAATATCTGATTGACTTGTTAGTAGATAAAATTTTCTAAGACAGGAAACATTAAGCAATTACCGCAAAAATAATAAAGTAGACATCATACTTAAAAGACAGATTGACCAAGAAAGAATTTTTGAGACATCTTTGGTGCAAAATGGTGTTTTTATTAAAGCACAGGGACAGGACCTGTGGGTAGAAAGAGCTGCAATGAGGAGTGGCCTATTGTATACTTTCAAGTTGGGAGGGGGTTAGGGATAGCAGAAGTCTCTAAGGAATTTTGGAATCAAGGTTTTCAGGACCTTGAGGGGACTAGCTGTTGTTGGGAAAAGGTCATTTATCACTGTCTAAAAAAATCTTAGTCATGAGACCCTTCAGATGAATATCGGTGGGTCATATGCTTGGGAGATGATTGCCAACATGTATCTTGGAGGGTGTAGAGATAAAGCAAGTTTCCAAAAGAATTTGTATTTATTAAAGTAGGCTTACAGGATTCTGAGGTGGGAGGCGGGGGGGTCTGGCTAGGATTGCCTTTTGCCCTTAGCAAAGTGTCAACATCCAGGCAGTTGAGTCCCTGGAGGACTGTCACTCTCCCTTTCAAGGATGTGTCAGTGGGCTGTAGGTAGTAAGGAAATTTAATAATTTTTCTTCTGCCTTTGCTTCCTACATCAGATATCACACCAGTGGTGGGGAGTGGGGACACAAAAACTTCTAGTCATAAAAAAACCACTTTAAAAATAAATTAATAGGCATGATACAAGTGAAACATTCACAAAACATATATCTGACAAAGGACCGCTATCCAGGGTAAATAAAAAACTCTAACAGTAAAAATACAAGCAGCCTAATAAAAAATGAGTAAAGACTTAAATGGGCACTTTACAAAGGATGTTATTTTACATAGGATAAAAACTATATGTGTTTAATTTCATTAATCATCAGAGAAATGCACTTTAAAAACATAGTAAAATGCCACTATATACTCCCCAGAACAACTAAAACTAAAAGATCAACAATATTATATATTGTCGAGAATGGGGAGCAACTGGAACTGTCAGAACATTTTTCATGGGAGTGTAAAATCATACATTTATTCTATAAAAAAGTTCTGCATACATTAGTATACATGTACCTATTAGTCCAGTAATTCCAGTCCTACTTATTTGCCAAACAGAAATAAAATACATGTCCATAAAATGACTTGCACAACAATATTCATAAAAACTTTCTTCATAATAACCAAACATAGAACCACATCAAGTGTTCACCAACAGCAAAATGGGTAAAGTTTTGTATATTTATACAATGGAATACTACTCATTAATAAAAAGCTTCGAAGTTTTCAAATACACGCCGTCATATAGTAATCCCAAATCGTATGGTGAGTGAAAGAAGACAGAGGGTACATACTGTTTATTTTATTTATATAAACTTGTAGGAAGGGCAAAACCAATCTCTGGTAAAGAAAATCAGAGTACTTGCCTGTGAAGGAGTGGAAGTGAGGGCAGTAACTGACAGGAGAGGGGTGTGAGGAAATTTTCTGAGATGTTGGTATTGATTTATATTTTGATGGGAATTTGTGTTACACAGATGTATGCACTTCTCAACACTTAAACCTAGTGGTAAACTTACACTTGTGCATTTCCATGTACAAGTAAATTTTACCTCAAAACAATGTGTAAAACATTTAATTCTGCTTTAATGACACGTATGCTGACATGTTGAGGGTTAAAGTTCTGCAACCTAGTTTCAAATGCAATACAAATAAGATGAATCAGATGAAGAGAGAGATGCAGAGTTGTATAAATTATAAACAAATATAATATTGTATGGTTTATGTGGTACAATATAGGCTTTTATATACAGCTCTTTCAATTCTTTGTGTATGTGGAAACGTTTGTAATAAAACATTAAAAAAAGATTTTAACCTGAGACTGAGAACAAGCAAGGAGATATACCATTATCAATTTTTTTACTGAAGGTTCAAATCAGGAAAATAACGGGCAGAAAACAACATAATGAATATAGTTGTAAAGGATGAAATATTTCTCCTATTTTTCATAACAACATGATTGCATTCCTGGAAGAATTTAGTGGGATATACTGATAAAAAATACAAGAGTTGATAAGTAAATTTAATGAGCTGCTATAATTCAGATTAAACTAAAAAATTCAGTTATATTTGCATAAATGTAGAAAATGAAAAAATATATTGTAACAACATATATGTGGGTATGTTTATATATACAAACATCAAATACCTAAGAAAAGTATATTTACTCTAAGTAAATGTGGATTCAAAGTAATCCCAATCAAAATCAGAGCGTGTTTATTGTGAACATTGACAAGCTTATTCTAAAATTTATTTGGAAATAGAGAATGCTATGATTTCCTAGGGCAACTTTGAAAAAGAACAAAGCTAAAAGACTTTATACTAATTTTAAGATTTATTTCAAATCTACAATAATACTCAACTGATGAATCATTGAACATTATATCAAAAACTAATGATGTACTATACCTTAGCTAATTGAATTTAAATAAAAAAATTAATCTATAATAATCAAATGTGTATGATAATGCAGAAGTTTTGACCATTTGACCAATAGTCAATGACAACATAACTTTCAGAAACAAACCTACAGTCATATGATTTATGGACAAAGTCATCATTTTAAGGAAATTGGACAAAATATAGTCTTTTCAATGAAAGAAGTTCCTGTGAGAAAAAAAAAAAAAACTTTGAAGATGATTAGCACCATAAACAAAATATTAAATACCAAATAGACTGCATTGCTAAATGAGATGGTAATACAATAAATTTTCTAGGAGAAAAAAAATATTGTCATTGTTTTGGGATTGCTCAGCTCTCTTAGGACACCGCACACTACAAACAATAAAAACACTGATATCTGTCTACATTGATATAAAGAAGTCCTCTTCCCCAAGGGAGACCTTTATGTAGTGAAATTATGTAGGGTGAATAAATCTGGAGATCTAATGTACAGTATGATGACTATAGTTAATAATACTTTACTGAAAACTGGAAATCGCTAAAGAGAGTAGATTTCTAGTTCTGCATCATGCACAAATTGTACTGATGTCAGGAGAAGATACGTTAATTAGTATGACTACAGTAATCATTTCACAATATATATGTATATCAAATCATCATGCTATACACTGTAAATATATGCATTTTTTATTTAAAAATAAAGACTCAAAGTTAAGATGCAGAGTGAAAGACATCATTGGTCATAGATAGAATCAGCAAAATTTTCTTAACTAAAATTACGTAATTAACTCCTGAAATTAAGAGAGTGAAAGAGAAAGAGAGAAACAGAAGGAAAAGAGAAAGATGGAAAATAGCAATCATGAAAACAAAGAGAACTAATATATACCAATTTCTCACTGATAAATTTGAACAGCTAATAGAAATTAATTATTTTCTAGAAAAAGCATAAAATGTCTTACTATAAAAAGATAAAAATTTAGGTTATCTCAGAAAGTTTTGAAAGAGAAATTATGTCATAAACCATGAAAATTTCTGGCAGGAACAATGGTTGTTGGTTTTTTTGTACCTTCTTGAGTAGTTAATGAAGTGTTCTGTATGTAGTTAATTTATCCAATAATATTTTTTCAGCACTTATTAAAAACAAGGTACTTTAAAAACTAGGAATGAAGTGATGAACAGATTTTATATGAGCCCTCTTTTTGTGAAGCTTTACGCTCTAGTAGTTTAAAGGGATAAGAATTAACTCATCACTTTTAAATCGAATTAATTAATTTAATTAATCATAATCAAATGAATACATGCATATGAATAAAATTAAATAGTACAGGCAAGACTTAGATGAATACTGTCTCTGTCCCTTTCATCTGTCCTCATTCCCTCTAATAGTCCTTGTGGGATTTACTTTTAATTTTTTTATCTTCGTGGTAGGTGGTAATAACTGCAATACCTTCCCAACTTTTTCTGAAGATATCAATTAGCATTATTTTTAGGGTTTTTTTTTTTCTGCTTTCTTAATTACTTCTGTTTCCTCTGAAGTAATATTTTGGCAACTGTTCAACATAATCTTTAAGCTTGTACAAAAGTTTGGTAGCCACTGTTAGGCCTTTATATTTAAAATAATGCAACATAAAAGCTGACTGTGAACTACTTCTGTGGGTTAGGTGTCTTGATTGGTAAGTCTTCATTTGAGAGTAAATGAAAAGAAAGCTGATATTTGCATATTTAACTCAAAGTAGCAAGCATAGATACTTTGGTGTAGCGCATCAGGTCTGCATTAGAAGCCCTAGTTCTCCCGGAAAATCTGTGATTTTTTTTGAGGGGAGTGGTTTTGGGAAGTTGATACTTGTTGCCGGTTAAGACTGATGGTTAAGTTTGAGTGGGTAATGAGCAGTGTCAACTCTTCCATTTACAAACCTTGAATTAATCCCTGTTCCTTGATACCCATTAGTTTACTTCTACCATCCAGTACATTTAACTTTTCTGAGTCAAGGTCCATTCAAGGAAAAAATTCATCTAGCGCTTTTCTGGGCAGATTTTTTTTACTTCTAGGTTATGATCTCTTCTCCCTCTTTGTAATCATGGTTTCCTCAAAACTTTCCTTTAATTGCCACACCTCCTTTCTCCTTCTAAATGTCTCTGTCATTTTTTCTGTGTTATTAAAAAAAAATGTCAGCTGATGATTCACATTCATATTCTTCCTGGTTGTGTGTTTAATTTATATAGTTACCATTTTTATTCATTTCTATCATTTTAATTGAGTTTTATATGAGAGAAGAGATTATACTGTTTCGAATCAGACACATTTATATTCTTTGACATAGATTACTTTTGATTTTTCATTGTTTTGTAAGGAATAAGTAATTTATAATAAAATTACTACAGCTCAGAAAATAAAGTTATAACTTATATATGCAAAATTTCTCAAATTATGTAACACAAAGTAGTCTATAATCAGAACAATTTAGGAATCTTGTATCATTAGCTATATAATTCCAATTCCTTATCGTTTGCTTAATAGATAGCAGGCACTCACTACACACTTATTGGATAAATAAAAATAATACGGAAGCATTATTTTGAGACATGTTTTAAAAAATCCTTCATGTCACAATGCAGTCTTTTCTTAATTAAATTTGCGCAGTCTGAGAAGTCTGGAGCTATTTAATAGAAGTAATTCTAGTAATGTACCTTAATAAGGTGGAAGCCTTAAGGTCAAACGTGAGTTTTCATTTTTTAAAATTCTTCCATCAACTCTAAATACAGAGAAACTGACATAACAAAGTTTTACAAAAGATATTTCCAATAAAGAAAAGCTGTGTAATTATGCAAAGAGATTTTCCACTAAATGGGATCAGGAGAAGCTTAAAATTAAACTTTCCATTTAACAAGAGCAATGTAACTGAAGACATGGTTTTAAAAATCCATTAAGTCACTTTGGAAAAAGGCAGTAAACACAACTTCTGGAGACTAGTGAATTCCATTTGGCAATCTATATCATTAGTGATAGCATTTCCATTAAATTACATACATTCATACCCTGTTCTACATCCTTTCTTACAAAACACAATTTACACAAAGTTGTTTTTGCTTTATTCCTAAGCATGTGCTTGAAAGGATTGCAACAAAAATGAATACTCTTATCTATAGCAATTTACATTGGAAGAAGTCATTTATGTCAGGACCATTTAAAATGCAATTTATTTTTCATTGTTTCATTAAAGTGAGGTTCATTACAGTAATGTTACTATATTAGGATTTTCAAAAAATCAGAAAGAAAATAGTGGGGAAGTGTTTTGTTAACAAATTTCATACTAAATTATAGAAATGGCAAGCTATGCTATTAATGTGTTCCTATTTGTTTTCCTTTTTTTAATGGTGAGAAGAATTGGTGATTCATATGCTGTAAGAAGTTAGCACGCCGTATATAACATTTCAGGTTAGATCGTGTGGGTTATGGGCATTTTTTTTTCCATAAAGCAGAAGCTGATTGTCTTAGCAATACATTTTCCCTAGAGCTTTTGTGTAAATGACTTATCAACTCACAGTGAGATGACCCTCTATAACATTAATGATATTTACACGTCTCTTAATTTGATCATAAAATATTACATGGTATTTTAAATTCTTGTTGTCACCAGTAGTTGCCTGTGGTCTGAGAGAAACATCTCCAATATGCCATTTTATGTATGTTACTTACTATAAAACTTATTTTCACACGGTTAAAATCCAAAAGCTTCACTTCTTAGTCATACTCTGCAAATGCAAATGTACTTTCCAAAGTTCCGTATCTGGCACTCCAGTGTCACTTCTGTGTGATCTAAAAAATAGTCCACTATACTGACTTTGCAAAAGATTAGAAGTTAATGGTTGGGGCTTCATAATAGAGCTTTGAAATTTTATTAAGGCCAGTATATGGTGACATATTTTCATTCATGACTTGAGCAGTGTATGGATATTAACTATAAAAATAGTTATTGTATTTAGTGCTAGATCACCTTTTTCCCTGCAGGAAGCCCCAGGAAGGGAAAATAAATCACAAAAGGTAAGCGTTAGCTCTTACACACAAATAAGAACTCAGTGCAATAAACTATAGTTGATGGTAGTTAAACAATTTATGGATTGGGAAACAATGCTGGAGAATGAAATAATTACCCTACAGCTTAATGAAAGTTTCTTATTTTTCCTATTTCCAATTAAAGTGCACATTTATTCTATAACATCCCTAAATAATGTATATCTAATTTAAGAACAAAGTTACTGTCTGCTTCTGATGTCCTTTGAAATAATAGTCATTTTAGTTATGCATTTGACAACACATAAGAATAATAAGTGTATATATTAGAAGGTTATTTTCTTTTTGATGAGATCATAATATGTTATCTGTACTTTTATGTAGTTTTATTAGTAGTTATAGAAACTACAATCTTCACTGTTGTACATACAATTCCTTTCTATATTTTGCGTTCAGTTCAAATGTAAGTACACGATTCAAGTAACTGGTTTGTTGATTAATAATGAACCAATGATACTTGATTTCTTACACTACGTGATTCACTTATACCATTCTACATTTATTATTTAAAGAGTAGAAGAGTGAAAGGATTGGCTTTCCCATAAATGTCACTACACTGAAGACACAAATACAGACAGTATTACTCATCACCATTTACCTTATAGTATAATTTTCTGACAAGGACTCAGAGGTTTTTCCTGTGGTAAATATAGCCTGTATGGAGTTTTAGTTACTTTGGTATTATCCAAGAAAAGCAATGAAATACTGAGATCTTTTATATATTGAGCCAAAGATAAGAAATGCACATGTATGTGGTATGAAGTTTATACCCTATTAGGTCTCTGACTTCATTACCAATGCTCTATCAATCATATGGGGAGTTGAGTTAAAATACCAAGTGATATGTATTTAATATAAATACATATTACTGCCAATAAAAGGGAAATTAGTGTGAGCTGAGGTAATCTAGGAAGGCCTCTTGGACAGTATAGACAGACAATGGAAAACAAATAGAATGGCTACCATTTATGAACATTAATATGTAGTTTATTTTCATAGCAACTACATAAGTTGATATTATTATTATCCCTATTTAAACATGGAAAAAATGAGGCACAGAGAGATTAAGTAATTTGTCCAAAATCACATAGGTAGTGTTTGTCTTCGTTCAGGCTGTTCTAAGAAACTACCATAGACTGAGTGGTTTATAAACACTAGAGATTTAATTCTCAGCTTTGGAGATTGGGAAATTCAAGATCAAGGCACCAAAAGATTTGGTGAGGGCCTGCATCCTGGTTCATAGACAGCTGTCTTCCTGTGCCCTCATATGGTACGAAGGGGCAAGGAAGCTCTCTGAGGTCTTCTCTTTAAGAACCCTAATCTCATTCATGAGGGCTCCACCCTCCTGACCTAATCCTTGCCCCAAAGACAGAACTTCTAATACCATCACATGGGGGTTAAGGATGCAACATATGAATTTGGCATGGGTGGGGGGACGCAAACATTTAGTCCATAACAGTGTTGAACTTGGAATATTAATCCCAGGCACTGTAGTTCCAATCTGGACTGTCTTGCAAGCATGTAAAGTTTGAGTAAACATGGCTCATAGCTCACCATTATTTCAATCCTGTATGATACACTCCACGAGTAAGAGAGTTATTCATGATCCTTCTCAGGATACTTTTTCCTTATGTGTGTCTGGGGTGTGTGTGTGGTTAGAAATTATTCCTAAAATTTATGGATTATAATTTCCTTTTACATAAATTTTAATAAAACTTTTTGCTGAGGTTGCATTAGTTAATATAAAACTACACAAATTATGTCTTTCCTTGTAGAAATAAATTTTATATTTTCAAAGAGTCTTGATTACATTTTTTAAAAGATTTTATTTATTTATTTCAGCGAGAATGAGAGAGAGAGAGAGGGAGCATGGCTGGGGGGTGGTCAGAGGGAGAAGCTGACTCCCTGCTGAGCAGGGAGCCTGATGCGGTACTCAGTGCTGGGACTCCAAGGATCGGAGCGGAAGGCCGTCACTTAACCAACTGAGCCACCCAAGCACCCTACATTTTTGAAATTGGAAGCTTGTTATATTTTATTCAGGATGAATGAAATTTCTTGAAAGTAATATGTACATAATAATGGAATTTGCATTGAAAATTGTTTTGTTAAAGAAAAATAGCTTCAGTACAAACAGCACTCTTATTCTCTATAATATAAAATAATAATCTTTTTAAAATGTTCTAAAAGAACAGTCCTTTTGTTAGTACAGAGCTTCAGAATATTTTTATCAATGACTATAAATTAAGGTATTGTAGTATCAAACTTTATAAATCAGGGAGGTATAAATTAACAATATGGAAACATTCCCTAGTCAGGTAATAAATATCTGTAAGTGAAATGAAATGCACTTCTTATCTATACCCATTATTTTTATTATTCCATCTGTCAAAGTATTTTTCTGGCAGAGAATTTTAAAGAATAGTAGGATAAATGAAAATACCTACAAATAATTTAAATGTTAAGATGATGTATTGATAGAATTGTATTTACCATTCCAGGGTTTGCATCCTACAAGAGCGAGAGAGCAGAGGAACATTTGGGATTTCTTTTTTTTTTTTTTTTTAAGATTTTATTTATTTATTTATTTGACAGAGAAAGACAGCCAGCATGAGAGGAAACACAAGCAGGGGGAGTGGGCGAGGAAGATGCAGGCTCCTAGCAGAGAAGCCTGATGTGAGGCTCGATCTCAGAACGCCGGGATCACGCCCTGAGCCGAAGGCAGACGCTTAACGACTGCACCACCCAGGCGCCCCACATTTGGGATTTCTAATAACTAATAACTATATCCTTTTAGAATGCAGCTGGGGTATACATATTAGCCCATCAGTTTCATTGCAGAAAACAGAAATATTCAAAAAAGAATAAGCAGAACAGGAATTAGTACAGGGATTTACATACTATCAAATTATTTGGAGGCCCGCTGGAGGATAATTTATATGACTGTTACTTGGCTATTAAATCTAAACTGTAGGGCAATGCAGAGGTGAGATACAAAATTATACCCCCAAAAATGGCATACATTTTTTAGTCAGTTTTGGCTAATGTTATTGACTGAAACTGCTAAATAACCCAACCAGTAGAAATTTATTTAAACATCATTATAACAAGATATTTTCCAAAGTGATCAAGGGATAAGATGATGATTGATGATGAGGATACAAAGGGATTGCTATGTGAAAGGTACCATTCTTTATGTAGAACATTTAATTTAATCCTCACACCAACCCTGTGAAATAGGGAGGCTAGGATTTTTCTTATTTTATAGAAATAAAACTGAAACAGAGAAATTAACTGAGTTGCCCATGACCACAGGCTAGTAAGTGGTGAAGGTTAGATTTGAACTCAAACAGTTCATGGTTTTGATTACTGTTTTCTACTAGATCCTAAGTGAAAAGACCAGACAGAAATACATGAATTAAGTAAAAATACAGAGGTTATTTAATTCTTAAAGGACAGAAACTGTAGATATTACTGATAATTGTGTCAGAACCATAAGACAATCTGTGGGCATGTGTCACTTTATCTCCTGGGGGCAGTGTGTGATATATGAAACTCCAGAGACAAGAGAAGGGCATAGCACGTTCCTACCTTTGAAAGGCATGACTGAAATTTGAATGGATGCTTTCTGACTTCTCTTCAAATTCCATTGCCCAGAAATTATTCCATGATAGCAACTACCTTCAAGAGAGGTGGCAAATGAAGTCTTTATTCTGGGAGACCATGTGCCAATTTTAAAATCACGTTTTGCTTGAAATATAGGAAATGCATATGGTATGATATTAACAATATCCACCATACTATCTGAATATACATACTACCAGTCATCAAATTCTTCATTTATAAAAAGAAGACTATTTTAAAAATCAAATATCACTCTTAAAATAGGAGAAATTATTTGGTATATGTACCATAATTGATTTAGTTCATTTATTACAATTTGAGCTTTCTAAACTGACTGGTCACTGTGTCCATTAGAATGAATATCCAAGAACAAACTGAGTAGGATTTACTAGTATTTATAATTTTTACTTGAAAAAACTGGCCACAGGGATGCTGAATACTTCTGCAACTTCACATAGTAAGGAACTATAAAATTATATTTAGATCTGAATGACTCCAGAGTTTTGCCAGTAAACATTACTCCTCTCAATAATATGGCAATAATAAAGACATAAATGAGAAATTGCTTTGAGGGACCCATGGATAAATTTGTTAGGCTATAATAAAATTGTCATGGAAATTTTCTGTTTTCAAAAAATGTTACAAAACTACACTAATTGAAATAGTATGATGTTAGTGTAATGAGTCATTTAGACTCATGGAATGGAATACAAAGTCAAAAAATAAAACCACACATAAAGTGTCAACTGATCTTCAACAAAAATTCCAAGAATATACAATGGGGAAAGGATAGTCTCTTTAACAAATGGTGCTGGAAAAACTGGATAGCCTCATGGAAAAGGATGAAACTAGATCCATTATCTTGCACCATACAACAAAATCAGTTTAAAAGGTATTGATAACTTAAACATAAAATGTGAAACTATAGAATTCCTAGAGGATAACATTGAAGAAAAACTTCTTGACATTGGCCTTGGCAATGATTTCTTGACTATGACACCAAAAGCACAGTCAACAGAATCAAAAATAGACAAATGTGACTACATCAAACTAGGAAGCTTCTGCAAAGCAAAGAAAATAACCAACAAAATAAAAAGGCAGTTTCTGGAATGGGAGAAAATATTTGCAAACCATCAATCTGTTAAGGGTTTAATGTACAAATATATAAAGAACTTCTACAATTCAATAGCAAAAAGCAAACAAACAAAAATTGAGTGGGCTAAGGGCTTGAATAAATATTTCTCGAAAGATATACAAATGGCCAATAGGTGTATGAAAAGATGCTCAACATCACTAATAATCAAATTCGAAAACCATATGAGATACACCTTTCATCAAACTGAAACAAGAGGTGCCTGGGTGGCTCAGTCGGTTAAGCATCTACCTGCGGCTCAGGTGGTGATCCCAGGGTTCTGGGATTGAGTCCCACATTGGGCTCCCTGCTCAGTGGGGAGTTTGCTTCTTCCTCTGCCTCTGTTGTTCCCTTTGCTTGTGCTCTCTCTCTGTCAAATAAAAAAATAAAATCTTAAAAAAAAATGTGATGAGATACCGACTCACACCAGTTAGGATGGCTATTGAAAAAAAAAAAAAAGACAAATGTTGGTGAGGATGTGAAAAAACTGGAACACTTACATACTGTTGGTGAGAATGTAAAATGGTGCAGCTGCTATGGACAACAGTATGGAGAATTCTAAAAGAAATAAAAATAAAAGTATCATATGATCCAGCATGCCCATTTCTGGGTAAATATCCAAAAGAATTTAAATAAGGTCTTGAAGAGATATCTGCACTCCATGTTTATTGCAGCATTTTTCACAATTGCCAAATACGGAGAAAACCTAATGTCCATTGTCTGATGAATAGATAAAAATGGAGCATTATTCACCCTTTAAAAAGAAGGAATTCCTGTCATTTGCAACAACTTGGATGAATCTAGAAAACGTATTAACTGAAAAAAGCTAGTCATAGAAGGATAAATCCCTCACAATTCCATTCATATGAGATACCTGAAATAGTTAAATTCATAGAAACATAGAATAAAATGGTGGTTTCCAGTTGGGAGGGGGAAATTGGGAGTTGTTTAGTGGGTTTAGGTCCAGTGGGTATAAAGTTTCAGTTACACAAGATGAACAAGTTCTAGGACTCCATGGTAAAACAGTGCCTGTTGTACACTTAAAAAATTTTAAGAAGGTAGAGCTCATGTTAAGTGTTCTTACCACACACAAAACAAAAATGAGTAAATAAGAAGGGGCAAGAGAAAACTTCTGGAAGTGATAGGTATGTTTATTACATTGTTTGTAGTTACGCTTTCATGGATATATACCTATCTCCAAACTCACCAAATTGAGTACATTAAATATGTCCAGGTTTTCTGTATATCAAGTATACCTCAATAAACAAAAGAATATAGGGAGCCTTCTTAGAAAAGAAGAAGAAATCTTATATTTTATAATATAACCTCACTTATGGCACTATCTGGATTTAGAATTTATTGTGGCTACAGGTAACAAAAGATTAAACCCAGACTTCTCAGCATACCAGTCAATAATCTTCCTTCAATTAGTCTTGTCTTACTACTACTAAACCAAACTAAGTGTTTTATTTCTTCTTCAATATATTAAGCTCACATTTTTCACATGTTTATAATCGCTACCCACATGGATCCTTTCTCTTCTGTTTATTGCAGTTTAGGAACCATAATATACTAATCTCTGACAATTTAACAAAATTCCTATTATAAAGTAGACATCCATTAATCATTTGTTTAAAAAAATTACAAGATCAATTTATTCCATTCCCCATGAATTTCAACATCAGAGTGACCTACTATTTATGAAGAATTTTCTTCAAATTTATGTTTATTGTCTTAACCACATACAAGGCCTTAGAATTTACCGTAATATTAGAGATTGAAATAGGGAGACATCAGAGCAGCTAGTGCAGAACCTGACAGATACTAGTATCTAAAGAAGTTGGCAGCCTTGTGTAAGACTTCTTGACTATGCATCTGTAATAATTAATTGGCTATAGAAAACTACCAATATTATTGTGGAGTATGATTTTACAAACAATCCAAAAAAGACTTTCTAGAAGAATTTTTTTTAAATGCCAGTGGTTTTTAGTTTTTAGTCTCAGACCTTGTATACAATTTCTGAGGACGAGGCCCATGAGACTATCAATACTGGCTGATTAATGAGTGTTTGTTTTATTTTGTGATTCTGGGATTATTCAGTGTTGTCATATCTCCTACTAAACTAACTATTTTAGTGGCAGGATTTGTATTTTTTTCTTTATTCGTATTTTTCATAGTCTTTCTATAGAACTAATACATTTATTTTGACAGCGTAGCCTATAGGTATAAGCAAATAACGTTTTCTGAATAATTTTTAGCCAGAAGGGAAGTCCCTTTTTACACGAAGCACAAATAGATATTACCAGTTAAATGAGAAACCATCTGAATGAAAGGAGGTAAAATATTTAAAAATTGATTCCCCCATCATTCAACAAGACTGAATACAAAGGAGGGTAACTTCAGATGCTATCTACTGTTCTGAACATGTAGTTCATTTCACTTCAAAGTGAGGAAAGACACAGTGATAGAGAGCAGAGGGCTTGGGGTCTATAAGAACAAAAACTTGCACTTGTGATTAATCCATGTTAATTAGTCTCTTTTCCAAAAATTGTGGCTTATTATTCTTGCTCTGTTTTACTATTTGATAGGTGGCTTTAGAAATCTTTTTCCATTCTCAATAATCAATAAGTAAGACTTGACTCTACATTATGTTCTATAAGTGGGTTCCTAACCAGTTTATGAAAAATCCTTGGCTTAATATTTCATTAATTCCATACACCAGTGTGACTTGGCCTGGACTATCAAGTCTCATTTTTATTTCTTTTTTCTTAATAAAAGAGTTCCAGATAATGACATTGTCATGAAACATGTTCTTATGTCAATCAGGCCATCTAAATTGTCCTTGATAATAGAATTCCTATCATTAGCTCTAATAAATCTAATAGAAGAATAAGACTTCTAAATAAAAATACTATAAAATGCTATTAAGGAAGAGTTTTTTGAAATAATCTAAATAACTGAGGGATATGCCATGCATACAGAAGAATTTAATGATTCAATATTATAATGGTGATAGTTCTTCCCCAATTGATTTGCAGATTCAAGGTAATTACAATAAAAATATCAATAGGTCTCTTATGGAAATTGACAGAATATATCTAAATTCATATGGACATCCAAAGGTGTAATTAGCCCAGACACCGCTAAAAAAGAATTGTGAAGGGAAAGGATTTGCTGTGATAGATGACACAAAATATTATAAATTATGTTAAATTAGGCCAGTATAGTACTTCCAAAGAATATTCAAATATTTCAACAAACCATGCATACACGATGACAAAAATGTCACTGCAGAGCACCAGGGAAAAGAAGGTCCTTTCGATAAATGATGTTGAGTCAATCGGATATACATAAAACAAACTCACACCACACATACACACACACACACACACACACACACACCCCAAACTCCAAGTTGATTGTGCATTTAAATACAGAAAGCAAAATTCTAAAGATTCAATGTAAGAATATATTCATGACCTCAGAATCAGGAAAAATTTCTTAAAAAGGACACAGAAAAAAAACTTACAGGAAAAGATTGATAACATTTACTACATCAAAAGACATTATTGAGAAACAGAAAAGGGAGCCTGAATGTGGAAATATTTGAGGAACTTAATGTACAACATTTCACCAAAAGCGTATCCAGTTGGCAACTAAACAGATGCAAATTTGCTCATCATCATCACTCACCATGAAAAGGCATATTAAAAACACAATAACATGTCCATAGCCCCACAGGGATAGAAAATTACAAAGACTAAAAATACCAGTGATGGTGTGAATGGGAGCAACAGGCATTTTTATACACTGCTTGTGGGACAATAAATTGGTATATTCCCTCCAGAAAAGTGTTCGGCATTTTCGGTTGTGCTGAAACATAGTCATAGTGTAAAACGAGAGACATCCCAGCAGTAAGTGTATACTAAGAGAAATGCATACATATGTAAAACCAAAGCACATGCAAAACGTAGCAGTATTACTTTTTTTTTTTTTTTTTACTTTTTTAAAAGACTTTATTTGAGAGAAAGAGAGAGAGAGCATGAGCGGGGGGAGGGGGGCGGAGAAGGGGCAGAAGAAGAGGGAGAAGCAGATTCCCCACTGAGCGGGGAGCCCTACGTGGGGCTCAGTCCCAAGGCCCTGAGATCATGACTTGAGTTGAAGGCAGATACTTAACCAACTGAGCCACCCAGGTGCCCCCAGTATTACTTTAATAGCTGAAAATACTATCTATCTAGATACTCATACTAGAAAAATGGGAAAATAAATAAGAGACTATTTGTAAAATGTTGATACTATACAGCAATGAAAATGAATTCATTACAGCTATATGAATAGCATAGATTAATACTGTAATCATAATATTGAAGGAAAGCAGCCAGACACTAACATACACATTTTGAATGACTTCAGTTATATTAATTCCCCAAACAAGCTAATTATCCTACTACAGGTTAGGATAGCAATTCACTGTGGGAATAAATCCGGTTATTGATTAGGAGGTGGCATAAATGTAACTTAGTTAATGAGGTCGATAGTCTTTTTTGACCTGGTTTTGGTTATAAAGGTGTTTGCTTTGTGATAATTCATTGAGTTGTACATTCATGATATACATAGTTTTTTTCAGTATGATAAACACTACAAAAATACGGTAAAAAAAAAAAAAAAAACAACCAAACAAACATTTAAACATAATCATATTGACTGATTTTGCTATAAAATTCGGATCCTGAACTTTAAGCAGAACATGAGTTCTTTTAGGCAGTTACATTTTATGTTTTCCCCTCTGATGAGGAGAAATGATCATTTTCTTTGCTGGGTTTTGCATTTTCAATTGCCTTAATCTTAATAAATTACAAAACACTATATTCTGATGAAAGTACAGAGGTTAGGGCACCGGGCTGGCTCAGTCAGTTGAACCTCTGACTCTTAGTTTTGGCTCAAGTCATGACTTCGGGATCCTGGGATGGAGCCCTGCATCAGGCTCCAGCCTCAGCAGGGAGTCTGCTTCTCTGCCTCTCTCCCTCTGCCCCTCCCCCGCTTGCTCTCTCTCTCTCAAATAAATAAATCAATCTTAAAAAAAAAAAAAGAAAGAAAATACAGAGTTTAATATGAAACATAAACTTGGGGGAAAAGATTTAGAATCCTTCATACGGGGTTTGAAAAAGAATTTCATCTAGAGATAAATTGAATTAATGTCATTGCTATAGTATAGCATTACTTCCTGACTTCATTTCCAAGTGTCTGTGGGTGAAATTCTTGTGAGTATAGACAAACTAAACTTCTTAATGGAAAATGCAAATTCCTTCCTTCATCCTCTTCCCTCCTCATTCTGTTCGTCCCAGGGTAGGCACTATATTGCTCTTTCATTTACAGCCTAATTTGCAACAATCCAATAGTATATTAACATTTCTGGTGCTCTCTAAGCCTTCCCTTGAGGTTCATCAAGTTTTCTGCATCCTCTTTGGATTGACTGAAGTATATTCCTTCTTGAATGTTAAATCCAGTTCTTCCATTTAATAGAGGTCAGCTGTTTCACACTTATTTAATTTTTTTAGTTGTTTATGACAACACTTGTTTTCCTAGGAGACTTTCTTTTTTTTTTTTTTAAGATTTTATTTATTTATTTGACAGAGATTGAGACAGCCAGCGAGAGAGGGAACACAAGCAGGGGGAGTGGGAGAGGAAGAAGCAGGCTCACAGTGGAAGAGCCTGATGTGGGGCTCGATCCCATAACGCCGGGATCACGCCCTGAGCCAAAGGCAGACGCCCAACTGCTGTGCCACCCAGGCGCCCCCCTAGGAGACTTTCTTAATTATGTAATCAGCACCCTTTCCCCTGGGCAGACATTGCTGTCTTCATTTAAAAAAGCCATCTAGGGGCACCTGGGTGGCTCAGTCAGTTAGATGTGTGCCTTCAACTCAGGGCATGATCCTGGGGTCCTGGGATGGACCCCTGAGTTGTGCTCCTTAATCGGCAGGGCACCTGCTTTCCCTCTCCCCCTGCCTGCCACTCCCCCTGCTTGTGCTCTCTCTCCCCCTCTCTCAAATAGATAAATAAAATCTTTTAATAAAAACTAAATAAATAAAAAATTAAAAGCCATCTACAGGGATGCCTTGGAGGCTCAGTTGGCTAAGTGTCCTTGATTTCAGTTCAAGTCAATCTCAGGGTCCTGGGATCCAGCCCCTCCTGCAGCTCTGCACTCAGTGGGGAGTCAGCTTCAAGATTTTCTCTCTCTCCTTCTGCCCCTCCTCCTATTCTCTCTCTTTCTAAAACAAATAAATCTTTAAAAAACTAAAAATAGGTGTGCCTGGGTGGCTCAGTCAGTTGGGTGTCTCCCTTACACTTAGGTCATGATCTCAGGATTCTGGGATTGAGCCCCATATGTTGGGCTCCCTGCTTAGTGGGGAATGTGCTTCTCCTTCTGCCTCCCCCTGCCCCCGTTTGTGCTCTCTCTCTCAAATAAATAAAATATTTAAAAAATAATAGAAATAAAAATTAAAAGCCATCTATAAAAGCAAACACAATATAATGTCTTAAAAAAAAGAAAAATCCTGGTTAAATTCAGTATAGTATCCTGTGCTGGATCCTGGGACAGCAAGATGACATTAGTGGAAAAATTAGTGAAGTTTAAGTGAGGTCTGTAGTTCAGTTCACACTATTGCATCATGTTAATCTCTTACTTTTAACAAACGTTCCATGGTTAGATAAGGTCCCAACAATAAAGGAAGGTGGATGAAGGATCTGCAAAACAGATTCTCTGTGCTATCTTTGGAACTGTTTTATATACCTAAATCGATCCAAATAATGTTTAAAAAAGAGGGCCTGGGAATCGAACTATCTGTACCTTGTAATAACAGTTTTTAAGAAAAAAATTAAAAATAAATAATATTAAATTGGAAAGAAACATGTTACCAGATGAAGTAAAATGATTTTTGTGTGTTTATCTTTTCTATATTTTCCTTATGTTCTATAATGAGCATGTAACATTTACTAAATAAAAACATAAACAGTAACATGTGCAAATGCATAAACACACATTTCAAAAAATTCACATAACTTACTAGACTAATCTCAGAATTAATATTTCTGAGCTGAGGGGTTGTTTTCAGAGCAGAGATAATTGGCACAATGTTCTTCAGCCATACCACCCACTCAGTTTACTTCCCCCAGACTCTTGTTGACTCTCAAGCAAGTGTTCTTCTGAGGGCTAAATGTTTAATTTTAACACTATCCAAATCCCTGAAATTTGAATAACAATGGCAAACATACAGAAAAAGTAGAGTTGTGTTTTAACAGCACTGATTCTTAAATCAGTGATGTAACCATAAACTACAGGTAGTAGGCGCTCACGTTAATGTGTTAATACTTGCCATTCTCTAAAGATTATTTCCTGAAATTAGAATATAGTTACACCTCGCTTTCTTTACCAGGAATATAAGTGCCATAAATTACTCACAGCATTAGGACAAAAACTTTATCTTTCTCACCATTGTAGTCAAGGAATCAAGTATATTAATATTTCTATTTTAATCATTAAATATTTCACGATTGAAGATGGTGGGATTGATTATGACTGGAGTTTCTAGAAAAATATCACTTATTGGAGGTTAGTAATTACTAAGATGATGCAAGAATTTGTCTGCAGATACAAACATTGATATGTCTTTAATGAGAACATTTTTGAAACCAACTTTTCAATGATAAGTCAGAAATTCAGCTGAGAAAAATATGCATTTATCATTCTTCCAAAAAAAAAGATGATTAGAAAAGAGTTATAAACACTATTTTCTTATGTCTGTGACTCTGGAGTCTAACAAGGAGAAATGCAGTTTATTTATTTAAATTTCTGATTTTTTTAATGGAAAATAAAGAAATCCAAGTATTTTCTATGTCATAAGAAATAATTTCTTTTGGAAGAGAGTGTTCTCTGGCTCAGGCCATTTAACTTGGACTTAAATGTTACTTCACTTTGCACTTTCTAAATTAACTGTTTTTCTTTTTTTTTTTAAAAATGACATTAAGGATTCAGTTGTGCTTACTTTTTGTTTCTAGACACATCAGCGATACGCTCATCAAATAGAGACATTGCACAGTGTAATTATAGTGGTACTTTTTTTTCTCATTTTATTTTGTTTCATATCCACACTGATCTACAGGCTTTTGTTTCAAACATTTCTAGCTATAGCTCTCCAAAGATAAGTTTCTTTCAAGCTCTGAAAATGAAGAAATTCAAACTTTGTTTTAGAAATTAGATTAGGAAAGAAGAAACAACTAGAACCTAATTTACTGTTTGTTTTAATAACTAGCATAAAACATGAGCATATATTTCTTTGAAGTAGATTGTGTAGAGTGACATTAAATATTTTATCATGAAAGCAGTGTAACCACATATTGACCTCATTCTTTGGCTATGTTCATAGCTGTGTCTACATATCTCCAAAACACTTTGTTTGATTTCTTTCACTGATTTATGGTTTTAAACAGCCCCATTGTTTCAGAGTAGTATAGTAACTTACACCACAGTTACTATAAACATCCTTTTGGCAAAGACTAAATTGTTGCATATGGTTGTAGGTGGTAATGTCTAATAAAAGAATTGATCTTACTAGCAGAAACTTTTGATCAAATCTTTTACTGGGAGTGTTCTACTATACTCTGCTAAAGGAAATGTCTTGTCAAATAGTTCTTTGCTACCATTTATACAGCTAAGAAAGCTACTCAAGTACCTAACATTTAACCCAGAATTTTCTGTGCAAACTTCTCCAGATTCTCCATGTTACTGTGTGTAATATTCTTAAGTGTAAGTCAAAATACTCATGAGTTAAATGAAACAGTAAGTGTAAGAACACATTGTTAAACAAAAAGTTCATTTTTACAATAATACACCATTATAATAAAATTTATTGGCTCAAGTAGAAGCAAGTTAAACTTAAGAGCATGGTCAATTTGGCTTAATAAGAGGTTGATGTAAATCTCATCAAATACATGGGTTGAATGATTGCTAATAATAATATGCAAACAGTGGATGAGAGTAGAGTTTATAGGATATTTTCAAATCTATCTATAGTTCGTGTCATGATATCTCTGCACAATTTATTCCACCAAAGGCAGCTTTAGCTACATATATAGACAAGTAGATTATACATATTTGAAATATTAGATATTATGTGGCTGACAAACAGTTTTGGCTCTAAGGCTGCAATTGAATAATGTATAAGGCATCTCCAATGTGACATTTCAAATCCTTTGAGCCCACTTATCTCTTGGGCCCTTGTTTTCCCATTGTTTTTTCCTTCAACGTAGATACGCTGTAATGACTTTCTTGCAGATTATTAGCTCTGTCCTTTGCTAAATCCAATCTACTGTTAAACTCATTCCTTTAGTTAATAATTTTGTATCTTGCATATTTTAGTCCTAGAATGTCTATTTATTTTTCATGCCTTCACATTCTCTTTGAAATGATTTCATCTTTTCATCTATATTCTTCATTTCTTCTTCTGTTTTCTTAAACTTCTTAGTTAATAGTGCATTTTTAAAGTTCTAATATCCTAACTGCACTACTTGGATCAGTGTTGGCTGCAAGGTTAAAGAATGTTAGAATGTTAAAATATTTTGTATAAATAAAAAAAAATGTTGGTTATAAATAAAAAAACCTGGACTTAAAGAAACATTAAATAATGCATGACCAAAAAGTTATAGTCACTGAGAGTGACATTCTCTTCCTATCCTCAAACATTCTGATGTGTGTGTGGAACTTGTAGCCAATATAAACGTCTGTATATTGATCAGGGGAAACTTTAAAAATCAGCTTCAGGGTACCCGGGTGGGTGGCTCAGTTAAGCACCAACTCTTGATTTCACCTCAGGTCATGATCTCAGCATTGTGAGATCGAGCCCCAATTCAGGCTCTGCACTCAGTGGGGGTTTGCTTGGGATTCTCTCTCTGCCTCTGCCCCTCCCCCTCCTAAAATAATAAATAAGTAAAAACTTAAAAAATCAGCTTCTACCATTAGTATGAGACTCATTTTGAAATCTGCTCTTCAGATTTCCAATATTTATATTCTTAGGTACATTCCAATGAAGGAATTCTTTTTTTTTTAAATTTACCCCTTCACTCTAAATATGTATTTCGTATGATTATTATTTGATTCCTGCCAATATTACCTGCTCAGATCACAATGTCAGTATTTTCATAAATTTTCCTTCTAGATATAATCTTTTAACAATTCCTTTGTTACTGATTTTCATCAGAATTTCCATTGTGCATCCCAGAATTCTCAAGAATTTTTGGTGGAAACCATCTTTAGTGATATACTAAATCATATCTGTGACATTAACACCAAATGCTGTGCTAAATACTTTGCTCTCCTAAAAATTTGCAAACCATGTGTAGAAAGGTGAGTTCTTAGATGTCCTTATCCAGGTAAAACCTACATCAAATACCTGTCCTTGCAAACTTCAGTAGGTAACCAGAACAAGAAAAAGCCCATCTTGCTGAAGGAGAACTAAAATGGAGATGGAAACCACAGGCTGTGGTGTTGGCCTCTGAATCCTTTCAACAGCTATTATTCAGCACAGAGAATATTCAATAATATGATTCCCCCCATTCCTTCCTCCTCCCTTCCTTTCTCCCTCCCTCCCTCCTCCTTCTTCCTTCCTTCATTTTCCTTCTTTCCTTCATTTTTCCTTCTTTCCTTCTCTCTTTCTTTCTTTCTTTCTTCTTTCTTTCTTTCTTTCTTTCTTTCTTTCTTTCTTTCTTTCTTTCTTTCTTTCTTTCTTCTTTCTTCTCTTTCTTCTCTTTCTTTCCTCTCTTTCTCTTCCTTTCTTTTATTTTCTTCATAAAGACACTGTAGGATGCAGCAGACAGTTACAGAAATACACAGGGACTTCAGTTCACATCTTTAATTTGGATTACAATCTTTAAAATCTTCAGTAAATTACTTAACAATCTGTGGCCTCATTTTTCTTGCCTCCATATGGGGCTAATAATTTATGGCCATTTCTTAATACATAGTGCTTAGGTGAATCAATATGAAAAATATTGAAAATGTATAGTGTTAAAAAAAAAATCTCAGAGTCTATCACCATCACTACTTCTGGGTTTCCCAGGACTTTTCCTATCTCCTCATGGAATTCCGTTGTCAAAATTCTGCTCTCCATCTTTCCGTAGTTTTCATTTTCACACAGATCATTATGTTGAAATGGATAAGAGCATAGACTATGAAACACGATTCTCAGCCTCATCAGAAGGTATTATTAGTAGCCAAACTCCAGTGTTGGTTGGTTGCTGGAAGGTTTCCCCCTCCAACTAAGAGAGTAGCTCTGTCTCCTGTTGTGTGGAAATGCCTGTGTGTCAAAATATGTGTTCCTTGCTTACATTAAAAAAATTCATATCATCTGCCTGTTGTCTGCTGTTAATCCTAATATGTTATAAATATGTTCAAAAAGTTCACACATTACTCCATTATAAAGCATTACCTCTTCCATACTAATGTTTGTATCATGTGCTTCACATTCATCTTGAAAATAATAGAACACTGCTTTGTAGCCACGGGGAACTAGGCAGGCAAGTTGTGATGGAAAAAGAGGGGCATGTTAAGTTTCAATCATAAGACTATTTCTATAGAGAATAAAAAGTGTTCAAGAACTTCCAAGTTTCACTCCAACATGTAAGAATTTTGAAGTTCCTCTCCCATTCTCACAACAAAAGGTAAATAAATTGAAACATAATATTTCTTCTTAAAACCGTAAAAGAATTGATGTCACAGAGCGAAGTGCTTCTAAGAAAGCTGGAGAGAGAGACAGTTGCAAAGAATCAGCGCTGTAAGGAGCAGAGCCGAGAAGCAGAAGCTTGCCTCTGGAGTCAGTACCAAGAGGAACACCTAAACCATAATTGATGAATTGCTAGAGGTTCAATGTGGATTAACTTGAGAGTTAAAAAATCTCCAGAGGTGAGAGTGATTTTTAAGGCGCACCCTATGTGAAGATCTAAGATAAATTTACTCATGCTTCTGGCAGAGTGAGGTGAAAAGCAACCACTATGAAATATAGACAGAGTGTTGCGTTCTCCAAAAAAGTACTAAAGTGCAGCCCATGACAGAAATTACTTTACCAAAGCTTTATATGACATGGGAAAGAGCAATTGGCCAACTCTAGTCCCTCTGGCCTTCCAGTCTCATAAAGGGAGGAGAAAAAGAAGATCAAGGCACTCTTCAGAAAAATCACAGCCCAGGGACTCTCATCTACCAAAATAATGAACAAACAAAAAATAAAAAAACAGAAACTTTATTATGAGATTATAGAACACTTCCTCTATCTGTTATCTTGCCACCGTGTCAAAAGATTCCAGGATAGGGGTGCCTGAGCGGCTCAACTATTAAGTGTCTGCCTTCGGCTCAGGTCATGATCCCAGGGTCCTGGGATAGAGCCCTGCATCGGGCTCCCTGCTTGGCGGAAGCCTGCTTCTCCCTCTCACACTACCCTTGTTTGTGTTCCCTCTCTCACTGTCTCTCTGTCAAATAAATAAAATCTTAAAAAAAAAAAAAAGATTCCAGGATAATAGTGTGTACAACTAAGGGTGTTGCAAGACAGACTTCATTTGAGAAAGAATTCCTAGGGAAACCCAAAACAAATGGGAAGGGAAAAAACAAAAACAGAAACAAGGATCCTAGATGAAATTGAATTCTTTGGCACCTACAGATAAAGGAAATATTTAACAGAGTCTAACTTTTAGCAAGATGATATGGACTGAATTGTGTTCCCCCCAAAATTTATACGTTGCAACTCTAACACTCAATGTGACTGTATTTGGAGATAGGGACTTTAAAGGGGAAATTATGGTAATGAGATGATAAGGGTGGACCCCTAATTCAATGTGACTGGTGTTTATCAGAAGAAGAGACACCAGGAATAGGCACACATAGAAGAGAGGCCATGCAAGGAACAGGGAGAGGGCAGCTTTTGCAAGCCACAGAGAGAGGCCTCAGAAGAAACCAAACCTTTTGAACACCCTGATCTAGGACTTCTGGCCTCCAGAACTGTATGAAAGGCTTAAAATGTTGTTTAAGCCTCTTAGTCTGTTGTATTTTGTTGGCTGCCATAGCAGACTAATATACTGATAAACATACATAAAAATCTCACACTAAAGGCTTACGTATATTGGATTCTATTACCTGATACGTTATGCCCAGCTTCCAGCAAACAATTGCCAGGCATGCTAAAGGTGTGTGTGTGGGGGGGGCGGGGGGACATAATCTGAAAAGACAAAAGTAAGCATTATAGACAGACTCAGATATGGCAGAAAATTTGGAATTATCAGACTGAGTATTTAAAATAACTATGATTGGAGCACCTGGGTGGCTCAGTTGGTTAAGCTTCTGCCTTCAATGCAGAAGCTTAAGACTCCTGGAGCCCCAGGATCAAGCCCCTCATCAGAGTGGGGGGGGTCCCTGAAGAGCGGGAAGTCTACTTCTCCCTCTCCCTCTGCTCCTTTCCCCATTTGTGCTCTTTCTCTCTCTCTCACACCCATTTTCTCTCTCTCAGATGAATAAATAAAATCTTTTAAAAAATAAAATAAGATAACTGATTAATATGCGTTAAGGCTCTAATGTAAAAAATGGACAACAATTAAGAACAGATGGGTAAACCATGAAGAGAATGAAATTCTGAGAATTAAAACAAAATTCTAGAAGTTAAAGACATAACAAAAATGGAGAATGCCTGCCTTTGATTGACGTACTAGTTAGTAGACTAGGCAAACTGAGAAAAGAATAAGTGAGCTTGAAGATAGGTCCATTGAAACCTCTCAAATCAAAATGTGAAGAGGAAAAAAAAATGAAAACAAAGGAAAGAATCCCAAAACTTCAAAACAATTACAAAAGATGTGTCATACACATGATGGGAATACCAGAAGGAAAAGGAAAAGAAAAAGGAACAGAAGAAATATTTGAAATGATAATAACTGAACATTCTCCAGCATTAATAATAGACAAAAACAAAGTATAAGAAGCTCTGAGAACATCAAGTAGAATAAAGTCCATAAATATACCCCTAGATGTATCATATCCTAACTTCAAAAAAAGACAAAATTTTGAAAGAAACTGGGCTGTGGGGTTGGGGAGATGGTGGGGACACCTTATCTAAAGAGGCGGGAGGATAAGAATTACATTAGACTTCTCTTCACAGACTATACAAGCATGGAGAAAATAGAATGGAATATTTAAATGTTAAAAGAAAAAATCAACATAAATTCTATATCCAGGAAAATTATTTTTCAGAATTCAAGAAAAATATATACTCTCTTGGGGGAACAAAAATCTAAAGGACCATGATACAAGTAGACCTGCCTTGTAAGAAATGTTAAAATAAGTTTTTCAGGAAGAATGAATATGATGTAAGTCAGAAACTTGGATCTACGTAAAGAAGAGTGTTTGAGAAAGAACAAATGAAGGTGAAATAAAGCCTTTTATTTTTCTTACTTTTAATTGATTTAATAGATCTTTCCAAAATAATAGCAGCAGTAAGTTTGGTAAAATAGATAAGTAAGATGAATGCCAGCACTAATATAAGGCATGGAGGAAGAAAATGGGAATTCTTTGCTATAAGATATTTACACTATCTGTGAAGTTATAATGTTATTTGGAATTAGTAGTAAAGGTATACTGCTAAACTCTAGGGGAATCGCTTAATTTTTTTTAAGTGTAATAGGTATGCAAAGAGAGGGGAGAAATGAAATCTTAATAAAATGTTTAGTTGAAGTAGAGAAGGTAGAAAAATACTGAAAGACTTTTTTTTAAAGAAAGAAGGAAGGCAGGGTGCCTGTGTGGCATGGTCAGTTGAGGATTGGACTCTTGGTTTTAGCTCAGGTCATGATCTCAAAGTCATGGGGTTGAGCCCTCGGCCTCTGCACTCAGCACAGAGTCTCCTTGAGATTCTCTCTCCCTCCCATTCATGCTCTCCCTTTCTGTCTCTAAAATAAATAAATAAATCTTAAAAAAATAAATAAATAAAGACAGGATAGGAAACATGTATGTAATATATATATATATTTATTTATTTATATTTATATTAGATATTAATCCAAATATATCAGTAATCCCATTTGAATTTCAAATATATTTAAAGTGATCATTGATAAATACTTATATTTACATATCTAAATATATACAAATAAAATACAGAGACTGACAACATGGATTAAAAAAAAGACACAACTATATCATGTCCACAAAAAACCCACCTTAAAGATAAAGAGACAGAATAATGAAAACTAAAGGGATAGAGAAAGATAGAGCATAGTAATACAAATCAAAAGAAAGCTGAAGTACTTATATTAATTTCAGACAAAGCTGACTTCAGAACGAAGAAATTTATAAGGGAATAAAGAGGGTTATTACATAATGATAAATGGGTTAGTTCTCTAAGAAGTAATGTGTATGTACCTAATAACAGAGCGTTGAAATAAATTATGTGAGGCAAAAGTAATAAAACTGCAGTGAGAAAAAAAGAAATCCGCTATTTCTGAGACTTCAGCAGAGTTCTATCAATAATAGACAGGAATCAGTAAGGACATATTTTAACTGAACAACATCATCAATCAACTTCTCTAACTTACATTTATAGAATATTACACTGTGTAACAGTAAAAGATACATTTTTTTTTCATATGGAACATTCACCAAGATACACCACATTCTGGACCAACAATTTTAAAAGAACAGAAGTCATACAAAGTATGTTCACACAGACTATGGTGAAATTAAAGTGGAAATCAATGACAGAAAGATTGCTGGAAAACCCTCAAATATTTGGAGACGAAACACCACACTTCTAAATAATACATAGGTCAAAGAGGAAATCTTAAAAGAAATTAAAAATACTTTGAACTGAATGAAAATAAAATACAACCTATAAAAACGTGGGGGGTGCAATAAATGCAGTGCTTAGAGGAAATTTATATCACTGAATACATGTATTAGTAAAGCAGGAAGATCTAAAATCAATAATCTAAGTTTTCATTTTAGGAAACCTGAGAAAAAGGACCATTATAAACCTAAACCAATCAGAAAGAATGGAATAATTAAAATTTGAGCAGAAATTAATGAAACTGAAAAGAGGAAAACAGAAAGTTAATGAAACCAAGAGCTGGTTTTTGAGAAGATCAATAGAATTGATAAATTGCTAGCCAGGCCAACAAAGAAGAGAGATGAAGGAGTGAGAGGATAGACTTTAAAAAACCAGAACAAAAACCTGATATCGGAAATAAAAGAGAGACCATCACTATTGATGCCATGAATGAACACTAATAAGACAATAATGGAATATTATCAACAACTCTCTGTTCACAAATTTAATAACTTAGATGAAATGGACCAATTCTTTGAAACACAATTGACCAAAACTCAAACAAAGAGAAATAGTAGATAATCTGAAGATGCCAATCTCTATTAAGGAAATTTAATCAATATCATAACCACCCAGAGCAGAAAGCACCAGGGCCTGATAATTTCACTGGTGAATTCTGCTAAATATTTAAGGAAGAAATTATACCAATTCTGTATAATCAGTTCCAGAAAATAGAAACAGAGGGAACACTTCCCAACTCATTCTATGAAGCCAGCATTACTGTAATTACCAAAATAATACAAAGACATGACAAGAAAGAAAAACTCCAGATGAGTGTCTCTCATGGACATAGATACAAAAATATTAGCAAATTGATTCCACCGATGTATACATAGAATTATAATCTCCATCGAGTGAGATTTATCCCAGGTATGCAAGGCTAGTTCAACATCTGGAAATCAATCAGTGTAATCCATGACATCAGTAGGCTAAAAAATACAGCATCTGATCATACCATAGTTTCAGAAAAAGCAGTTGACAAAATTCAACATCCACTAACGATAAAACTCAGCAAACTAATAATGGGAAATTCCTCAACCTGATAAATAACATCTCCAAAAAACCTACAGGTAGCCTCATAACCAATAGTGAGAAGACAAATCCTTTTCTTCTAAGATCAGGAAAGAAGCAAAGAAAACCTGTCTCACCACATCTATTCAACATCACACTGGTGGTCCTAGCTAATGCAGTAAGACACTGTGAGTGAGTAAAAGGCAAGCATACTGGAAAGGAAAAAATAAAAGTCTCCTTATTCACAAATGATATGTCTGTAATTTTTTTAAATCCCAAATAATTGACCAAAGCACTCTTATAAATTATGCTATTATAGCAAGTTTGCAAAATACAAAGTTAATATACAAAAACCCACTGTTCTCTTAGGTACCAGCAATGAATAATTAAAATTTAAAATAAAAAACACAACCTAATGGACATTAGCACCAAAAAATAATGAAACACTCAGATATAAATCTAACAAAGGTATATTTATATGAGGATAACTATAAAACTATAATGAAGGAAATCAAAGAATCTAAATAGATATTCCATGTTCATACATGAGAAAGCAGTACTTTTTAGATGTCAGTTCTTTCCACTTGATCTATAGATTCAACTGAACCCCAATCAAAGTCCGACCAAGTTAATTAGTGAAAATAGACAAATTGATTGTCAGGTTTCTGTGGGAAGAAAAGACCCTGGATAACCAATATAATCCTGCAGAAGAAAAATGAAACTTAAGGACTGACCTTAAAGACCTCAAGATAAAGTTACAGCGATCAAGCTTTTATGGAATTGGTGAAAAAAAAAAAAAAAGACAAAGAAACCACAGAACTACAAAATACAGGACAAAATCAAATGTGACTTTGGAATTGGCAAAGAGTTATAGATACAACACCAAAAACACAATCCATGAAGAAAAAACTTTAATTTTAAGAGTTCTTTGTATACTTTGGATAAAAGCCCTTTATCATATGTGTTTTGCAAATATGTATCCCAGGCTTGGGTTTCTTTTTTTGTTCTCTTAATAGAGTCTTTTCACATACCAAAAATTCCAAATTTTAATCATATACAAAATACCAACAATCAAAAAGAAGTAACCCAGTTTAAAAATAGGAGAAAGATCAGAACAGACACCTCATGAAAGAAAATATACAGATATCAAATAATTACATGAAATGTTCAACCTAGTATGTCATTAGAGAATTGCAAATCAAAACAGCAGTGTGATTTTGAAATGACTAAAGTTCTGTCAAACTCTTACTCCTGGTGGAAATTTAAAATGCTTCAGCCACTTTGAGAGACATTTTGGCAGTTTCTTGCAAAACTAAGTGTAGTCTCACCATATGGTACTATCCTACATTCGCGACCTTAGATATTTACCCAAATGAGCTGAAAACACAAATGTTTATAGCAGTTAGAAACAATGAAGATATCCTTCCATAGGTGAATGGATGAACAAACTGCTGCATCCAGTCAATGGAACATTATTCAGTTGTAAAAAGAAATGAGCTATCAAGCCACAACAAGACATGGAGGAAACGTAAATGCATATTTCTTACTGAAAAAAAAAAATCAGTCTTAAGGGGTACTTACCGTCTTATTCCAAGTTTATGACATTTTGAAAAAGGCAAAATTACAGAGACAGTGATTGCCAGGGTATGTTGATGGGGAGGGACGAATAGGCAGAACACAGGGGTTGAAGGGCAGTTAAACTATTCTGTAAGATATTATAGTGGTAGGTATGTGTTCTTACACATTTGTCAAAACCCATAGAATTGCATAACAGGGAGTGAACCCTGATGTGATTTATAAGCTTCAGTTAATAACAGTGTATCAATATTGGTTCATCGGTTGTAACAAATACACAGCACTAATGCAAGATGTTAGTAACAGGGAAAAGGGAGTATATGTGAACTTTCTGAAGTCTGTTCAATTTTATGTACACCTAAAACTGTCCCAAAAATGTCTATTAAATTAAAAACAAACAAAAATTATTCCAGGCAGGAGGGCTGGAAAGACACAAGGCAGCTAAAGTTAGAGTGAAGAATCAGATACCTGGCAGAACAGGACCAAAGACAGACTAATGGGAAGTGAGAACTCCAGATTATGAAAGACAAATTTACGCTCTTGCAAGGAAAGAGTGATAGGAGTAATTCACAGCATCTAAATTTCATGCATGTCCTCTCATAGAATTCTCCTAATGGTCCTCTGACATTGTATACTTCTGATTTCTTAGTTGATTAAACAAAAGTTAATACTGGTTAACTAATTTGTCCAGTATCACCTAAATAATAAGCAGTGAAGACAGAATTATTCTACATTCTCCTATGATCTAGTAATCATCATACAAGTGTAGATGATATGCTAAGCTAATGGTAAGGGACTTACTTTCTACTAAGAAACACACACACACACACACACAGGCCTGTGTGTGCATGTGGAAATGGACGTGGAGGGGGGAGGAAAAGCAACAATCTTGAGTCTTCCTTAAAACAAGCCCCCTGATTTGCTCTAATAATTTATTTATTTTCATGTATTGGAAGAAAGTAAGGCCCCTGGGTTGGCCTAAAGAGGAGAATTTTGGATAAAGTTGAAATATTTTGTATACAAAAGTATTAGAAATTGTGTCTCTTTAGTCAGCGATGCTGTGGGGAGAGGATAAGGATCCGGAACATGGAAGACGTAGAGTGGGCCCATTACACATGAATGAAGGAATCTGGTTGTGATACAGGATAGATCAAATCGATAGTAAGTGGAGATCAGAGGAAAGGTAATCATGTCAGGATCAAGAATTCAGCAGTTTCAGAGATTTGAATTAAGGGTAACCCCTCACGTGAGGACATCAGTGACATTTGCAGAGCGGGTTCGAACACTGAACACAACGTGGAATGTGGCGTCGAGGCTCCAGCTACTCAATTCTGATAGGAAAGTAACGGTTACCCACAGAACACAGGAGAACTTCGCGTCCTCCTTGTGGCATACTCTTGACTTCAAAATTTACTGAAAGCATATTTTATCTGCTTTAAGACATGGACAGAAGCATTTCCTTCTGTGGTCTTTGAATATACCCCAAGGTTTTCATTCACCTTTCACAAACACACATACATAGGGGTGAATTTAAAGTATTCAGCTAAATTTATATACAACCATAAAAACACATTTTCTGTCTTTTCTGTTACTTTACATAATACATTGGGAGCATAAACAGGTTTCTGTTGTGTTGTTCCCTGCTGTGTTCACAATGCCTAGAAATGGACAGAGGAGTGTTAACGGTAAATATTCGTCAAATGATGCTATGTGTTAGGGTGTTTTTCTCTGTAAACTCTATATTCTTGAGCGTCTCTTCCAAAGAAACAGTCTGTTAGCAATGTCAGTTTTTGTTTTTCCTCACTGAAGCTCTGATTTCTTATGCAGGGTCTAAAAATCAAAGCCATTTCTTTCTAGCTCATATCAATTGAAAAGATTCAAATCAAAATGGAGCTGACACATTTGTTAACAAATCACAAGTAGACTGGAATTAACCACAACCCTTCCAAAGCTGTATTGTTTTACACCTTAACACATGTTCAAAACTACTCTTGTTGAAAAGACTCAAAAGAGAAATTACTTTAAAAATCGGAGATCAGGATTTTACAACTCAACATGCAATGAAACACATGTGTTGGCTAAAAGGTCCCATTTTGTCTCATCATTTTAACTTCTATGATCACATTGAACATGAAATGAATGAACCAGATATTGCAGTATCTTGCTTGATGGTTACTACTAGTGTCTCTAATTTTGTTAAGATTATTTTGAAAGGATTGCAAACACATATTACCAAGACTAAAAAGGCATTTTCTTTTGCCTTCTTTTGAAATTGGTGTTAAGGCGCAATTCAGTTGAAGATTGGTAGGGTTAATACCAGATGGTGAGAAGCTATAGGAGTTCTATGGTAAGATTCGACTTCACCAACAATTATTTCCTAAGTACTAATAATACTTCACACATGTGCAGTACTTTCCAGTTTTCAGTGTCCTTTGCATTTGATTCAAGCAAGGTGTACTGAGATGATCATGGATATTTGTGTAATTATGGTAATAACAAAAATAATAGTAATAGTGAAGTTACATTTATTGAGACCTGGGACAATACTGAGCACATTAGGTGATTTTACTCTGTAGTTTTCTGAACATCCTCATAAGGTAGGTGCTAGTGTTATCCCAATTTTATAGATAAAGGTACTGGGGCTGAGGCCATAAGTGACTTTGAAAAAGGTCGTAAAGCTTCTTAGGAAGTAGACCTGGGACTTGAATTCAGGCAAGAGGCTGGGCCTTAACGACCAGGTAATTCTGTCTTCTGAATGCAACTTTTAACTACATATCGCCTCTTCGTATCTATCACATGGATGTGATTACAAGTCCTACTTACTAGGAACAGCATTAAGTTCCAAATAAGAAAATGGTTGTCAAAATCATTTGCAAACTGCAAATATGAAACAAATGTCAGTGTTTATGAGTTAAAATTCAACTTTTAGGGTGTTTGTTGGTAATGTTTCTTTCCCCTTCTTTTCTTTTCCATTTTTCTTTTTGGTCTGGTTGATGGCTTTGCTGTGCCAGTGTAGGTGACCGACTTAGGTTTACTGAGTTCCAGTCAGCTTCCCTATGTCCCCTGATACAGTTCCCAGCCGGCAGTTTCCCAGTAAGTATAGTTGTGAATTAATGAACATAAATCCATCATCACTGATTGAAAGAAAGTCAGTGGTGTATGCTGTATTGAAAGTGGGCTGTTAACATTATAGTTGTGTAGGGAGGATAGCATATTCCTTGTTTCATATTTTCATCCAAGTTATTCTTTAATAACTCTGAAACTTTAGAACTCAGATGTTGTTTGTACCATGTGAAAATCTTCATCGGTGTTTTCCCCCCAGAAATTTGTTAAAAAGAACCTACACATTCAAGTTAAATATGGTGAGCTGTCATCAGCTTCTAATTGTAGCATGAGAGTCCTCAGTAAAATTGGACCGTGGAACAAATCACTTATGGCACTTTATTTTTTCCCCCTTTGGCTTTGCATCTATGTTGACAGGGCGACTTAACATGAGTTTTATGCTGGCCTATTTGCATTTGTTGCCATTTTTTTTCTTGCCCAAAATGCAGAAGTCTACCTTGCAGTAAGACCACTAAAAATGAAAACTGAGATCATAAAATGCCTCTTTTTATAAAAATGTTGAATAACAGCTCGCATTGAGGACTAAAACAATGACATGCGGCAACACCTGATCAACGTGTGACTCAATGTCTTATCTCTTTGTCATCTTCTATTAACCTAGTTCCTTTTCTCCTTTTCTCCCAAGTTTAATATTTGTTACCTTGTGGCTGCACACATGTTGGTGATCAGCTAATTTATGCCTTATGTTGTGTATAGAATTTAACGGCTGCCAATAATTACAGTGGTAGACAAACTAGAGATTTTTCACTTCTCTGCTAAAAACTAACCATGTGTTCTGCTTTAAAGCAATGTGGTTTTATTTTATGAATTTTCTGCAAGAAAAATAAAAAGAAAATCAGAACTGTGAAATTTGCCATTATTCATGAAAAATTATCTCTTGGAAACTTGAGCCTCAAAGAAAGGGAGTTTGATTTTTTTTCTTCTTTAATTTGGCTTTAGCACTAGATACGTGCACAGAGAAGATGATATTAGAGTCTAAAGATCCCATCTTTATGTCACATTTTAAGGTGATAGTTCAGTGCTGCCTAATGGGAATCCTGTTACTTAAAAGACCTATTACTGGCTTCTCATTTGAACTCCTTACTTACAGATGAAATTGGAAATTTCAAGCTCACTTAAAATTTGACAAGCTACAAAAGATCTCACAGAAGCTTATTCTTTTAGTCAAACGTATCAGTATTCAAACATACAGTCCAGAGAAAGAAAAAGTTATTTTCATATTAAATTGAATTTTAAAATGTTTTCAGAAATAAACGCATACCACTTTATTTTTGAAAGCCAGTTGATTTATGCCTGCTCCCTCATATACACTCAGTATACATATCTTTAATAACTATTAATTTAACTGTCTAATGAAATACAGTCTTTTTTCCCCTGAATTATATGGAGATCATTTTCTGCTTATGTTTTTTTTTTTTTTTTTTTTTTTTTAAGGTGGTGGAAGAGTTTAGGAGCACATGAAAAGGTTTCTTTTTAAATTAAAATAATTTTATTTGAATTGTTTCTCTTCACATAACAATATTTTAGGTTGCCCAACCTAATTTACTCAGATTTCAAAATTTTATACAATCCAGCTTTCTTTTCTTTCTAAGTTGTTTCTTTATCCTCTCTGTTATTTCCATCTCTGCTTTGCCTTTCATTCTTGGAAAGCTAAATATATTAAAAGGCAACCGATATTTGCAATGTAGAAAAAGCTTTAGCACTACACAAATACGCATAGAATTCAGTAAATTTCAAGGTATTTGTATTGTATACTAAATATGTATAAAGATTTTTTTTCCATTAGTAATTGCACTTGATTACTCTGTTAGGTTGAGTATAAGTTAAGCTGCTGTTACAAAGAGACTCTAACACTGTGTTCCAATATGGAGAAAAATACTTCCCTCCTATATAAGTCTAAATTGGCAGGACAGTTCTGCTGTCTTTACTACTAGAATTCCAATGTTGCCTTTCCCCAAGCACCTAGAGAGAAAGTCTTTGTCTTCAAAATGATGGCGTCAAAGTTGCTCACAACAGTATTTCCTGACATATAGTCAGCCTAAATGTTTTACACATGGCCATGCTTGCCTACAAGTCAGTTAAAAAATAGTCACTCATTGGATTAATTAGGGAGTTTTATTACAAAGAGGAAAATTGAGAGAATGGGTACTAACCAACAGTTAACAGTCTACCCGCAAAGAATATTTGTCTTCAGAGTTGGGTAAAATGACTGCTTATTTGCTGATAACACTGCATTACTCAGTGTAACACCATTTACTATGTATGAAGAATATTAATAAATAAAATATATACTTCTCTACAATGTTTTACATGGTGAGAAATAAAATTAAAGCTCATTCTTCTTTCTTATTTTTTCTCTTTCTTTTTTTTTTCTGTTATGGTTTACATTCTTGGTCTGGTACTCTCAAAATTACAGCGTATGTTTTAAGCTATTTCCCAATAAACCAGCATTGATTCACAGGTAGCCTAGAAAGAATTAAGACATTCATTTTGAGCTTAATTTTCAAACATAGATCTATTAGAGAAGTGACAAGGCTTTTCATCAAAATTTCATTTAGAGAAATGTAGTATTTAAATATGGTTTTATTAATATCATTAATATTACTAGTAATCATGTTGTATAAAAATCTGTACACAAAGCAAAAATTGTCAAAAATAAACTGTAACTACTGTCAAATTCTTCAACAAAAGACAATAAAATATATACTTAGAAAACCACTAAAACCCTGAGCTAAAAAGCTTAGGGTTAAAGAGTGAAATCACCATTTTAATGTTTATTAATATGTTCCAATTATATGACATACTTTCTCCAAAAGTAATAATACTTCAAATGTGAGTGTTTTGAATATCTTATGATGTAGATTTATTGCTACAATCACTCACTTTCCATTTTTATTCATGTAGATTTTTTAAATCTATAACTAAAACTAGATCCACAAAAGAAAATATATACCTACATAAAATTGTTAATAAAACTTAAACATATTCACTATATGTATTAATAAGTGTTTGACAGTTATAAAATGCTGAATTTTCTTTAATTAGGATGAATAGAGGAGTACAATACTTTATTTAAATTTTTTTCAGTAAAACTATGTTTTTCAAATTTGGATCATCAGATATGTTTTATAATTACATATAATTACAAAGAAAGAATCCTGAGATTCTTTTTAGAACTAGTGTCTTTTAAAATTAAAGTTGTCTTTCATGTGTATATTACCCCAAATCATCAACCCCCTGCCATGACTATAATTAATAACAAATTGTACCTAAAAGTCATTTTTATGCAGAAAACATTATGAGGAAAATATGTAATGTTGTTATAATTTTTGGTGTGTCTTATTAAATAGAATTAAAGAATAAGGCATTTTTTTAATTATGTTATTCTTAGAAACAGAAAAATAAAAAGTGTAGATGGTCTTCCTATTGCAAGTGTTGAAATTTTTTTTTTTTTAATTTCACTTTGTTTTTTGATACATACATGGCATCTCTTATGGACACTGAAACAGAGATGCCCTATAATTTCTCAAAACTGAAAATGGATATTTTCAAATACTCTCAGACATTATTTCATTTGTCGTATTTAAAAAATTGGACAAAGCAAAAGCCTACTAAGTTTAGTAGTGTCATTTACTCAGAGAAACAACAAATTTAATTTATAATCTTGAAACCCTACTGAAAGGAAAATTACAACTCCTAACCTATCAACTATTGTGACAGCTAGCTGATTAATTCAGAAATAATGTAATTTTAGTTTGAAACTAGGGAAAATTATTCATTCACCCTACACTATATTTCATTCATATGCTACTTAAGACGTAGCTACTGATTTTATTTATAGATGACATGAGTTAAAGTTATGTATGGAAATTCAATGATTGTTTCAGAGTATGGAATTTCGATTACTGTGTCTCAGAAATCACACACTTATGAATAAAAAAACCTCAAATTATGCTTGTCATATTTTTCTACTCCCATCATATGTTTAACAATTCTATTATCCAATTCAGAGGTACACAGTAGTATAAGGGAAGGAAATGATTACTTTTGTAACGTTTACTTTTCAAGTAGCACATATAGTTTCTAATAACAGATGGTATAAACAAGGAGAGAAGGGGAATGCTAAGTGTAAATATTCCTAGAAGAAAAATTTAAAGCAAAAATGTATTATGACACAGTTTAAAATTGTATTTCATCTGTTCATCCTACTATCACATGCTGAGTTGATACTTATACCCCACCAGGTACAAAGCTCAGCCTAGCACCGAGTTATTAGGTCAAGATACATTGTCAAGAAAGCCTCGGTCAGCCATGGTGGGTGCTATGACTATAGCAGGAAGTAGCAGTGCTTTCATGACTAGGTTGAAGGGGGATATCTGTAGTGGCAAAACAGTATTTCCTGAACTTGGGCAGAAGTGGCAGAATGAAGAGAAAGCTAAATAAAAACAGTAAAAACCTGAGTTACACAGTATTCGGTAACTAATTATGTATAGAATTGGAGAAAGAAAAATGTGAATATGATTACAAAGTTTCCTTTTGGCAACTGGGGAGATGTTAAATATCATAATTGGATAGTATGCTAATAAAATAATAATCAAAAAATGGGAGAAGAATCATTTTGCCAGTCATACTAATTCTAGTTCTTGTGTCTGTCTTCTTCACGTCCAGTCTTTGATATTGCTGCTGGATTAAGTTTACTTAACTACAATTTTAATCATGCTGTATACTTTAACTAACATGTCCATTTAACTATTCAGAAAGTCTGAACTGTGCGATTTTTCAAGACCCTCAATTATCATGTCTTGAGCTCTTTCTCTTTTTATTTTTAATAGATCTTCAGCTTAATTCCCCTTATTAAATTAAAAACAAAATCCCCCATAGCAAAGTCCCTTGCAAGAGGTGAGCAAGGAAACAAAAAACAGAGCTCTGGTCACTCATTATACATCTAGTTACAAGAGGTGTAGGTCCCAGAGGTAGACAGTGGTTTGAAGTATCAAGTGCCAATTGGAAGGACAGATGCTTATTCGCGTAACACAGGCCAGCTGTAGTCGGGGGAGGTAAAGCATAGCTGTCCTTCATAGGTGTGTAAGCCTTCTGTGTGATACGGTCTGCTCACTGCCCAGCCTTATTTGCTATCATGTCTCCACCGAGTCTGTGCCTCCATCATACCAAACAGCCTGCAGGTACTAGAATATACCGGTCCCTGTGGAAGGTGCAGTAGACATTCTGAATTGAACATGCCAAGAGGAAACTCAGTTTCTCAACACTAATCTTATCATCCCAGTAAATGGAAACACTGTTTCAGTCTCTAAAACTTGGAGTCCGGTTGGGGCACTGCCTTCCTCTCATTTTCCATGTCTGTTAGCCAAGCTTGTTAACGATATCTTCAAAATGTATTCTGAATTGGGCTGATTCTCATTACAGAAGTGCTACTCTTCTGGTTTTTGCACTGATATCTGTCATGTGGATTATCAGGAAAACAACGTTTGGTTTCCCTGCTTCCACCCCTGCCTTGTACAATCCGATCACACTTTGGCCAGAGTTCTTTAAAACTTGAATCTGATAAAAGCACAACTTTATTCAAAACCCTCCAGTCAGTATAAAATCCAGAGTTCTTCCCATGCCCTGAATGGCCATTCATGTTCTTTCCACATCCTTTTCTCCTCCCATCTCTCTTTCAGGTCCTCACTCTCTCCTGCTCACTCACTCCCTATCAGCCACACTAGCCTCCTTGCTGTTTTTTAAGCACGGCAACCAAACTCCTGCCTCACAGTCTGTCCTTACTATGTCTTCTACTCTAAAGCTCTTGTATCCTGTTTGCTCTCTCACTTCCTTCACATATTTACTCAAATATCACCATCTCAATGGACTAGCCTTATAAAACAGTAAGGACCACTTCCCCAACCCCCCTCATTCCTTATACTCTGCTTTTCTTTATATAATTATTCACTACCCAAGATATTTCGTTTTTTAGTCTATTTATTGATTGGTTTGGATAGGTTTTGTGAAAACAGAGCTGTTCCATGTTTTGTTCAGGACAGCATCTACAGGGTCTGGCTTTCAAAAATCACTTGCCGACTAAATAAAAGAATGCATCATGCCTAGCAGTCTGCCTCAGATCTTTGTGTCTCTCTGCCAGCTTTCCCCACTGCCTGGAAAGTTCATGTTCTTCCAGGTCCTGGCTACCCCGTGAACAAATCCTACTAAATCTTTCCAGAGAGTTAGAATACTATCTTTCTTCTGGGGTGTCTGGGTGGCCAATCAGCTAAGGGTCCCACTCCTGATTTCGGCATACGTCGTGACCTCAGGGTTGTGAGATGGAGCCCCAGGTCAGCTCAGGGCTCCTGACTCTGGACTCCAGGCTCAGTTTGGAGTCTGCTTGTTCTTCTCCCTCCCTCTTTATCCCCTCCCCCTGCTTGCATGCACACACGCTTGTTCTCTCTTTCATTCATAGATAGATAGATAGATAGATAGATAGATAGATAGATAGATGATAGATAGATAGATAGTAGAGGTCAGACTCCTCCACTCTTTCCCCTGGTAATCTGTGGTAACCTCTGTGAACATCTTTCATATCTCCAGTAATGCTTAGGTGTCTTTAACAATTTAATATGTCTAAAAGTACCTTGTGGATGGATAACACATTTTACTCATATTTGCACACTCAAAGTACAAGGCTTGGCATGTAGTAAGCATTTAATGATTATTTGTTAAATCAATATGTAAATGGAGATGATCTCTATATGTTTAATATTCTTTTGAAATGTTAATGGATGAAAAACTAAGCCTAAAGACCCCTATTGTGTTCGTTTTATGTCCTTGTCTCTAATAACTTATATTTAATAATACTGACTATAGCAATAAAATAATAATGCCAATGATATTGAGCATTTCTTCTTTATGGGCACTGCTCTAAGGGCTTTTATGGTAATGACTCATTTATTCAATCTGTTGAGTTGATGAACTATTATGATCTTAATTTTACACTTGGGTAATTGAGGTACTGGGGTGTTAAGCAGCTTGTCCTCACTCGCAAATAAGAACACTCAGGTAGTATGCCTCCAGAGCCTCTGTCCTTCATCATAGCTGGCTGTATTGTCTTTCTCACTGTGCAAGGCTATTTTATTTTATTTTATCCCAAGACGTATAAGGAAACAAGTTTTTGACAGAGGTAAATTTTTATGGACTACCAAACTAAATCTCAGAGGAACTTTCATAAGTCTTGAGTGGTATAAATCTATTTCTGTGGTTTAATATTTTTCATAAAAAATTGTACTTTATTGGTTTCTGATGTGTATGTATCTTATGAAGGCACATTCTGTATGGTCGGTTGTCTCATTAATTTTAAAAGCTTTATTTTATATCATTTTAATTTATCGTATAATATATATATAAGATCTTGTAGTTAATTATTTACTTACAGCTCAAACCAGGAATTATACAGATATGACTGACAAGGTCTCTCCCAGGGGCAAATGTAGCTTATTCTTTTTTCCTATAAAATATTTTTAAAGAACAATTATATTAAGAGAAAGTTCCTTAATACATTCATATATAAGCATAACTTATCTTGTTGCATTAAGTTGTTCTGAATAGGACAAATTTGAGTGGTACATATGGTCATTGAAATAATTCCCTAGATTTTAGCAATAGGAGCCCTATTATATTTAACTTTACCTGGTAATTACCATCCTATGGAAGCAATTGACAATCACCTTAATCACTCACATCATCACATTAGAGAACAGTTGAAAAAAGAGAGATGATGACATATTGTATTTAGAAAAAATCCAAAAAGTATGTATATAAAAATTATTAGGTTAAATAGGTGAATTGAGCAAGGTAGCAATACATACATTTATCTTTATATGCATATATAAATGTATCAGTTTAGAAAAAGATTTATTATATATTTATTATATTACAGTTGACCCTTGTACAATTCAGGGGTTAAGGGCATTGAGCCCCCATGTAGTCAGAAATCCCTGTATAGCTTCCAACTCTGCAAAACTTAACTACAAATAGCCTACTGTGGACTGGAAGTCTTATGATAACATACACGTTAATTAACACTTATTTTATCTTGTATGTATTATTGTATTCTTAAAGTAAGCCAGAGAAAAGAAAATATTAAGAAGATTATAAGGAAGAAAAATACATTTACACTATTGTGCTGTATTATTGATACTGTAAGTTTATGTCATCTGTTTACAAGTTGAATCATCTGTCTATTAGGACTTACATCAGTATTTTTTTGTTGTTGTTAGAACACTCAGCAAAAAATGTTTTTTAATTGTTTTCTGGGCTTTCATTTTGCTGTTCTCATGGTCACTCATTTTGGCCTCTACTTTGAGTGTCTTTCCTTTTTAAAGAAACAAGCTGCCTATTTTATTTTTTTAATTTTTCTTTTACCCTTTTTTCAGGAAGCTCTATGCCAAATGTGGGTCTTGAACTCATGACCCCGAAATCAGTAGTCTCATGTCTACCAGCTGAGCCAGCCAGATGCCCCTAACAGTTTCTTATATGATACAAAACACTGTAGATATCCTACGTATTACTAATGCTATATATAAAAAATGTAAAGGTAATGTGAAAAAGAAATTCACATTTCTTCAAAGGTACAACTATTAATGCACTGATAATGAAAAACCAGCAACATAATTGCTTTATGGTAGCCTAGCCTATACACTAATGAATGAGTCATGATAAAATGTTTAGGGCATACAGTATTATACTCATAATACAATATTGAAAAGAAACATTATTACATTATTTAAAAAAAAAAAAAACACTTACCTGTGAGGATTACCTGCTACGCATTTTCTCCAATAATGAAAGAGAGAGGCATACTGTATAGTAATGTAATTCTTAGAAAGCAAAGTTATAAAAGTCAGAAACCTAACACATTATTAATTTTATATTAAGTATCAATCACCTTATGCCTAAGTAAGGATTAGGCTATCTATCTCCTTCCACACGAGTCTTGCACATGGTCTCCACACGATGAATACTTAGGCAATGATGATGATGACACAGTTCCTGCAGTAGTAGTAGATTTTCACATGAAGACACACACATACACAACAGGTAAGTTTATTAGCTATTTGGCATGGTGATTATTCTCTATTCATTAAGTGATAGTTGTTGTCATAAAGCTCTTGATCCCCAGCATCTTCATGTTGACTAGGCTGAGGACGAGCAGGGGTTGGTCTTGCTGTTCAGGAGTGGCAGAGGCGGAAGATGTGGAGGTGGAAGGGGAAGCAAGAGAGGCAGCCACACTCCATGTAACTTTGGAAATACATCATCATTTCTGAGTTTTCTGGTTTTTCGTTTCTCCAAAACTGCCTCTACAGAACCAATCCTTCCACCATTTGCTTTAATACCAATGCGCACATCATAGAAGGGTCCTTATCATCCAAGAATTTAAAAGAAGTCGTGAAGAATCCAAATCCTCCTACCAGATTGTCTAATGTCAATTTGTTTTCTGACACCGCTGCTTCTCCGTCGTCTTCCTCATGGTCTGGTACTGGTTCAGAAGCACTCATATTCATCAAGTCATCTTCTGTTCAGTCCTCTGCTGTGGTGTCTATTAGCTCTTGATTTTCTCCGAGATCCATATATTGAAACCCTTCACCTCTACCTTTTTTTTTTTTTTTGCCATATTCACAATCTTTTTCATGATTTTTTTTTGATCGGCTCTGTCATAAATCCTGTGAAGTCATGGACAACATCTGGACACAGTTTTCTCCAGGAGGAATTTGTTTCAGGCTTGATGGCTTTCACAGCTTTTTCCATAACAACAATGGCATCTTCAGTGGTGTAATCCTTTCAGACTTTCATGGTGTTTGCTCTTATTGGTGTTCTCTTCCATGGTGTTGACAATGCTTTCCAAAGAGTACCATGTGTAATGAGCCTTAGAGGTCCTTATGACCCCCTGATCTAGAGGCTGAATTAGAGACATTGTGCTTAGAGGCAAGGAGACCACTTCAGTGCCTTTGTTTTTGAATTCGTGGGGTTCTCAGTGGCCAGGGGCATTGTCCAATATCAAAAGAACTTTAAAAGGCAGTTTTTCACTGGTCAGGTACGTTCTGATTTCAGGGACAAAGCATCATTGGAACCAAGCCAAGAAAAGGGTTCCTGTTTTCCAGGCCTTCTTGTTGTATTACTAAAAGACTGGCAGTTGTTTATCTTTTGGGGGCTTAGCAGCTTTATAGATAAGGGCAGTCCTGATTGTAAACCCGACTAATTTTGCACGACACAGTAGAGTTAGCCTACCCCTTCCTGCCCTAAATCCTGGTGCTTGCTTCTCTTCCTTACTAATGAATGTTTTTTGTGGCATTTTTTTTCTGGAATAGGGCAATTTTGTCTGCATTAAAAACCTGTTCTGGCAGATATCCTTTCTCCTCAATGATTTTCTTAATACACAATTTACTAGAGAGACAAACTGCTGATGCAGAGAGAATTAGTGTCCCATGGTGTTTTAATTAAAGCAGATTCTCCCAACTCTTGATTTCAGCAATAGCAACAGGAGGTGGCTACAAAATTATCCAGTACTATGGTGTGTACTACAGTTAATTTTATGCTGTTATTATTTAACACTACATCTTTATATTTGTTTAGAACTCTGTCAAGGGCCATATATAGTCTGTAAGTGTTTGTGTACATAAGTTTTTTTTTTTTTAAAGATTTTTATTTTTAAGTAATCTCTACACTCAACATGGGGCTTGAACCCATGACCCTGAAATCAAGAGTTGTGTGCTCTTCTGATGGAGCCAGCCAAGTGCTCTTTTAAGTTTTGATAAATTTTAACTTTTTATAATAGGTTTGGGTATATTTTATGGTACTAAATGATAAAAGAGATTAGTATTTATATAGATTTTATGCATTCATGACATACTTTTTCCTTAATTTTTTGATATTTCTAGGCTATTCAGTTTGTGTGTTTTTTCAAATTATCACAAATCTCTAAAAATATTTCCAATATATTTATTGAAAAAAACTGCAGAAAAGTGGATCCATGCAGTTCCAACTGTGCTGTTAAGGTCAACTTTATCTTTATATTGAGCAATAAATTTTTAGTAAATGTAATATCTGAGACTATTTTTAAAGTTTCTTATGGAAAAATTTAACTATATAAATATGTAGAGACAATAATAATAATAAACATGTACTATTTGTTCTTATCAACTCATGGCAAATCTTGCTTTCTCTATAACTCTTGCCAGTTCTTGCTATTTCTGGTTTATTTTGAAAAAAATGTCAAGAATCATATTGTTTCTTCTTTAATATTTAAGTATGGTCTGTAAATAAGCCCTCATCTTGAAACATAATCATATGTCTATTATCATACACAAATTATTAAGAATACTTCTTAATATTATGAAATATCCAGTAGTGTTGAAATTCTCTGATGGTTTCAAAATTTCTATTACAGAATACTTGTTAGAATCGAGATACAAATAAGATCCATATATTAAAATTGGATTAAATAAGATTTCTCTCATAACTTCAAGCCCCTCTTTTTCTAAACTTCTGTGTGTGTGTATGTTTTCCTAGAAGTTTATTTGCAAAAGAGTTCAGGCGATTTGCCCTGTATAATTTTCTGGAGTATGAAATTTGCTAATTGCATCCCTTTGGTATTGTTTAGCTTGTATTCTGTTTCTTATGTTCCTTATAAATTGGTAGTTCCATGTAGAGGCTTGATCAGATTCTGGTTTAGAATTTGGTTATAATACTTTGTAGGTGACATTGTACTTCCATCCTAAGATACATAATACAGGAAGTTAAAAAAAGTAGAATGAAACTACTATGTAACTTTGCCTCCTAGATTATTCTGAGATTACACTGAATTCATTTATTGTTGGCCTTATTCAAAGTACAAAGCTTCAGTTAAAATATGTTTTTGTTGAAAAAATAATAACTTAAAAAAAACAAAGTACAAAGCTTCTGTTTTGTTTTATTGAAAACTGACTAAGATGTAGTAAATTACGTTAATTTGCTAGGAAATTATTCAACATAAGTGATCAGGAAGTCTAATGTCTACCTATTTGCTTTTTTTAAGTGACCTTTATTTATTTCGTTAGCTATCAACAAATCTTTATAATATCGTACATATATTTAAAAATTATTTTAATCCTTTATTTAATGCCTGAAAGCTCTAAGAGAGGAATGTTGAAGCATTTGGAATCTCAGGGATAAACTGAGATTGTTGGTCATTGAGTTTTCTTTATAGCTCCTTTTCAAAGCAAGTATAAATCCTGAGATGCCATTGCTTACGTTTTGAAAATGTCCAGGATAATTATATGTCTATCTCTGAGCTTGGATTTCTTCTACTTCCAGATTATTAATCATGAAAAGTTTAATTGTGAAAAAAATAAGTTGGAAAATCATTTAGGTCCCCTTATTAGTAATTCTACTCTGATAGATTCAATGCCATGTGTGTGGTCACCAAACTTTATTAAAGAATTCTATATATAGTCACTTTGGATTTTTTCATAAGTGCTATTTACTGCCAGTTCCAAATGGATCTTGATAATTTGCGTGGTTTATTCTCGGTGTCACTTGGAATTAAAGACTTTTTAGCGACTACAGATATGAAACTGTATTCAGAAAACAGTCTGCCTAGTGGTCCAAAGTGCTACATCAGGTACACAGCAAATGCAAAAAGAAATGGAGTTTGAAAGTCTAAAAACTTAAAGATAGAAACAGAGAAACTGACAACATAGAAGCGGGTAGATGAAGAGAGAACTATAGAAGATGCAGAAGTAGGGAAATCAAGACATTTGCTTTACGCTGCAGTGGAGCATAAGAAATTCAACCTGTAGATGAATTAAATTTAGGAGCAGTTTGAAGCACAAGGATATACGGATGTAAAAGAAGAAAGTGGGATGAAATAGGAAGAAAATGCAAATGAAAACGTAAAGACCTGCTGTCCAGACTGGCTGACACAGGTAGGCCTACATTACTGGGGTTTCTGGCTTTCCCCCTCCCCAAATCTAAAACAACTCGTCGTCCTAGTTTTGGGGACCCACCTTGACCTTATGTATTATTAAGTAAATAGAGAAACTCTTTATCAAAATCTCTAGAACAAAACCTGTCTGACTCCCATTCATGTTCCCATTCTGCATTAGGGACTTCTGCCATATTCCTAAAACCTAGTCCCTGTATTTTCCCCAGTAAGTGGCAGGCACTCTCTCTTTCTCTGTCTGATTTCAGTCATTTTTATAGCTCACAGAGCAGAGTTTGTCTGCCCCCGTGGCTGACTCCTGCTACTCAGCAGCATCTCATGTGAGATCCCTGCCTGTTTCACGCCTGCCTGTCTGCTTGCCCATGTAGTTATAATATCACCTAGCCCTGGCCTTCCAGTCAGCGCTGTGGAAATCCCTTGTTGGTATTTCTCTGATGCCATGTTCTGTTTTCATTTGTTTTAAATATTGTGTTCTGCCTGCCAGATCCGATTTCCACCTGCACTTGTATCTGTCCTCAAAGACTTGTTTGATTTGAATATTCATCTGGATCCAGTTTGAAAGTGTCATCCCTTCTTAAGATGGCTATTTTAAGCCACTTAAAGAGTATGCATAACTGTGGTCAATAAAGTGACCATTTCCCCCATTGTCCCAGGAAAGGATCCATGTTTTGGCATCTCAGTGACTGTGAATTGGAAATGCTGCTGCTAGAGGAATTGCCCTCCCACAAACATCCCCAGAGTAAACTCCACACTGGTTGTCACGGTGTACAACCACTGCCCTATTTCTCTTCCAGTTCTCTACCCAACCTGTTTCTCTCTCCCAAGACCCTGTCAAACAGTTGCATGTGAGTATCTGCAGGTCCATATAGGAACAGAGTATTTAGAAATCCTTATACCTTCCCTTCCCTTGAACTGATGCTTGGAATGGGGTAGAATACTGATCCAGCTGCTGCAATTGGGGCTGGGGAAGAAGGATGTAAGGACACTAGTGTCTAGCAGTAGCTATGACCTGAATCAGAATTTTAAGCATGCGTCCATAGAAGCGGTGTCGCATGTTTGTGTATTTACTAATACATTTAGTCATCCAACATATATTTCTTATATACTAACCATGAACCAAGCACCATAATGAAATAAAAACTAGCTTCTTAAGTATTATTTTTCTACTAAGGATAAATTACAGATTTAGTAGACCTTGGTGATAACAAATCTGGCTGCTATTACAGTACAAATTCTTTTAAGTATTTTTTAGAGATTTTATTTATTTATTTGACATAGAGAGCAGAAGCAGGGAGGGCTGCAGAGGCAGAGGGAGAAGCAGGCTCCCCACTGAGCAGGGAGCCCGATGCGGGACTCCATCCCAGGACACTGGGCTCATGACCTGAGCTGCAGGCAGATGCTTAACCGAGTACGGTACAATTTCTAAGGGAAAATTCATTTCAAGTTCAACAATCAGTCTATCATAGACTTGCTAGAAAGCTATTACTACAGCACCCTGACTTACAATTGTGAGTTATGGTGGAATTGGGGTCTGAAGTTACATTCTTGTGCTTATTTATTGACACCATCTAATGTTATAAGTGGTTTTCCATTAGAGAAATCATGTTGAAGGAAATATATAACTCTTCTTATAAGGGCTACACATACATTGGTGGAGCTTGTGCACTTCATGATTCTGAGGGACACTATTCAGAGAGATTGCAATGCAGTTTTTGCCTCTTAGAGTTATGCAAGGCCTAATCAAGAGAGCAGAAGAGATTCTTGCTGCCTACCTGACCCTTATCCTTACCTTGATCTTGAAAGTAGTGTGTGTAGACTACAGATAGTTACAAAAATCTCAGGGTTTGTTGTTCATTTATTTGCATATTTTACCAAGCATCAGCTGATAATTTCTTCTTTTCTATATTGGTTGCTTTTCTGAATAACCTGATGTTCATGTATGAGACAGAAAAAATGCAGACACCAGATCAGTTAGCTCCAGTACTGCTGTTTTTCTTAATATAGACTCAGCTGTGAACCATCATGAGACAGTATCCCCAGTACCTGGGGAATTGAATGCATCAGTCTAAAGGAGGAACTTGGGAGAGGAATCAAAATATCTACTACAGAATAAGAAGTGCTTAGGAGGGAGACAGTATAGTGAGAGCATTTAGACAGAGTAACATCTCAAATACGTGGTCACGGGTTTCCGGTACTTATTCACACTGGTGCTGGAGAGAGTGAGTACTGGGGACTAGCATCAGGCTGAATTCAGGCGTAGCACGAATGCGTCAGTTTCATCGAAGAAAGTGAGCAGCGCAGAGTCAGGATGTTGGATAACAACAGGTGATTATCCAAATATCTGAGCTATAGTTGTCTCTGGGGAGAAAACTGAGCAGCTAAAATTAAGGAGTGAACTAGAATGAGACAATTTTATTTAATAACTTATTTGGGAGAACTCTGGGAACAAGGCATGTTATATCAATAAAGGGGAGAATAAGTGAAGATGGAGGTGAAAACGAATTTCTCAGGCCTTAGATCTAGTCTAAGATGTGTAAATAAAGGGCAAATTCAACTTGATGATGAAGGTAAACTACCACTGGTCTCAGGGAGGCAGGGTAGGATGAACTGCACTGCCGAATACTTTCCTGCCCTGTTGCATTGGTGGGGTCAGCTGCAGGGCTAGAAGCAGTAGTGGTTTGATCCATCTCCAAAGAGAGGATATGAGTTCCTCATCTTCCCTCCAACCTACTTTCCCCTGAGACCATTCTGCTTAAATGAACCTCAGCAAACAAACATACCATCTGATTTTAGTATGGCCAACAACACCACACAGACCCAACTGAAAGAGCAGTAAGAGAATTTGACAGCTGAAGAAAATACTCCTTTCTTAATTTCCTATAGGTGAAAGTAGGAAAGTTTGAGCCCTTGGGCTCAGTAACTTCCAGAATTCTCAGGAGTTTTCTCAGGAGATAAAATTGCCAGGTAGGAAAGAAAGGCATCCGTAGTATGTGAACAATATGTGAGAAGGCACCTCATTTGGTATTAAAAGGAATATGATTTCATTCTGTACCTCATGTAGTAAAGTGGTTTTATGTGAAGATTTTAGCTCTAATGTCTCTGCTTGGATACAATTTCTTGATTATAGTACAGGGAGGTGAAACAACACAACTGTTCGGATGGGGAGACAGAAGACTGGTTGAGGGTCCAGTGCAAATTCTGGGCTGAGGGCTGAGTTGTACAGGTATTAGAACAGACTATGCAAGGCTTACTAGAGAGCTGTTGGTTTAGGAACAAACTCCAGAAACTAAAGGTAGAACCATGTTGGGAATTCTCGGAGTTAAGGCCCAGATACAGAAGAGAAACCACTTAATACCATAAACGTCCAGCTGAGAGTCCAAAAAGGCCATAGCATTGAAGTAAGTACTGTGCCCTAGAATTAAACCCACTCTAGGTAGACACTTAGAAAACCTCAACAATATGTTTATGAAACTCAGAGTTTGGAGGTTGAGTCCTGCCAAATTAAGGAGGTTTGGAAAACAGAGGCTTTTCACAGAGGAGCCCTAACAGAGTGTAAACTGAGCCTTTAAATTTTCAGGGTGATTAGTCAGTAATTGCAATACACACTAGAATTCAAAGTGATACTCTTCAGAGGAATATAACAGAATAGGGAACATTTATAACATGACTTATGCAATGTTTAATAATAAATCAAAAATTACTAGGCATTTTTAAAAAGTATAATATGACCCATAGTCAAGGAAAAACAGCAATGAATAGAATCTAATCCCAGGGTGACCCAGATTTTGGATTTAGCAAAGAAAATCAAGAAGTTAGTTCAATAAAAAAGACATTCCAATGATACAGATAGTGGCTAATTTCTCATCAGATAACATGTCGGAACAAGGAAGACTTCTTTAAAGTGCTGAAAAGGCAGTCTATTCAAAATTCTATTTCCAGTTAAAGGATCCTTCAGAAACAAGGATGAAATAAAGACATTTTCAGATAAATAAAAAGCAAGAAAGTTCATTGCAAGCAGATGTGTACAATAAGAAATGTTAAAGAAGGATCTTTGGGTTGATGAGAAATGATACCAGATGAAAACTTGGTTCTAAAATTAAGAAGGAAGATACTAGAAATGGTTTAAAAAAAAAGTGGTAGACGTAAATTTAAAATTAGAAAACTGTTTAAAACAACAAAATAACATTGTTAGATGGAGTTAAAAATTTAATATGACAAAGTAGCACAAAAGATGGGAAGATGATAAGCATGAAAATGAAATTCTACTGTGACAAGATAGTTATAAGTATAACGTGGTGCAATACTGTTAAGTGGTGCAATATTGACTCTAAATAATGGAGAAAGGGAACTTCTTCTGTTTATATTTTGATAACATAAAATATCCAGGGTATCCAATATCAAGGACTATACAAAATCTCTTCATGATAAGGATAATCAAAATATTGTAAACAACCAAAGGATTCATTGTATACCAAAGAATAAATTGAGATCTTAAATCTTTTTCCTTTCTAACGTTGAATTCCTGAATATTATCGTTGTTACTTTAGGTTCTGCAAGATTACTTTTTTATTACATAAATAGACAATTTAAAACTAAAAATAGAATGTTATTTTTTTCTAGCTAACGTCAGTCTCTGATGAAATTTGAACCAGACCAGTAAAGCAGTTTAGTCATTATTTAAATCTGCATGGGCCCACTGTTAGAAAACTTCCACATTAACCCTAAGCATTCTTTAAAAAGCCCATTTGTTGGTAGACAGAAGGAAGGCTAAAACGCACGTGTGACAGGGTTGTAAATATTTCTGTTCAGAAAATGAAATCAAGACTCAACTCTAGTTGAGGAGAACACGCCAACTTTAAGAGAAGTTGAAATTTTGCACGGCCTACTTATCACTGGTTTCCTAAATGACCTAGGGTAAATAGAAACAGCCTTTTCATGTGGCTGCTCTGATTAAAGCAAGGTCTGTAAGTTGGCAGTACATCATCTGACATTTCAAAGCTTAAGTGGAAGCTGGGGTTTCTTTTCCTTCCAAAAAATCCCCCTACTCTTTATATGTGGTCTATCTGAGTAGCTGGCATACGGTTATAAAAGTCACTGGGCAGTAATCAGGAGTGCACTGGTCCTTATGGCAGGCATCAACTTGGTTCCTGCCAGGTCTTTGAACTACAAAAATAAATAGAGAATAGAAGTGCATTGTATTGGCCAAGCCTGAGGCCCAGTCATCTGTCTTGGAGCATGCTCTGGTGAGAGTGTTTAACTTGGATCCCTTCCATCACATGTGGTAGCTGCAAGAGTGAAAAAGGAGAGGAAAAGAACAATGTTAGGTGGTATATTTAATAGTGTGTTGGCTTCACAATTCTCAGGAAACTGTTACTTGTATTTTTCTCTTCGCAGCCAGAGTTGGGATTCTGAATGAGTGGATGTGTGCTGTGCACTACCTGATTCTATTCCCTCCACTCTTGTCCATTGTTTTACCAAGAGCTTTAATAGCAGGCATAACTATTCCCCCAAACACGGTCTACTAAAGAAAGGAAGCTTAGCTATAGCAACTCGGAGGACAGTTATTTTTTTGTATTCAATTTCACCAGCAGCCTTGACATCCCTGAATTAATGGGTCTCTTTCACTCTAAACCTGAAAGTTTGAAATTCGTGGTAACTGGATGTTTGTTGTTTTTGGCTAAATGATCCTCTTCTATTTCTTTTCAAGGCCAGTGTAACACAAACTAAAACAATTTAGGCTCTCTCTGCCTTTTCATTCTTCTAAGTTTTCTACAATAAGAAAGGAGAACCTTTACTCAACCGCACTGTGCTCATAATAAACTTGATTAAAAAAAAAAAATACCTGTGGTTCCAGGAGTGGATTCTTTGTAAAGACAGTGAAGCACTCAGCTGTTCTATATTAGAAGAAATTTTGCTTGTTTTCACAGCTGAATTATCTTGCTTTCCATATTATCAAAAAGAGTACTAAGAAAATCAAATAAGAGATTTTCAAGGGATTTTAAAGGAAAAAAATATATAGCTTTTTACAGTTAAGGTTTTAGTTGCTAGCACGTTTTTTTCCCTAGATCATGTAGCACATATTTTGTAACCCTCATGAAAGAGCATAAAATAAATATGTCAAGGCTTCCTGTAGAAATGCGTTCATTCAGAGTTGCCAAAATAAGAGAAGCTGTCGGATTTGCCCAGACAGATGGTAAGATAAATTTATGAGCAAATTTATGTAAAAATACCAAGTTTAAGGGACTATGTATCAGAAGTGAGCGATTTGTCATGGTACAGTGACTTTTTTTTTTTTAACTATTGATCAAGAATTGTTTGGAAATTGAGATGTATTGTACATAGTAGACATTTTCTTAAGGTGATAGTTGACCTTAATTATATTTGCCACAATTTGTACAAAATATGAAGAACTTCCTAGCCAGCATCATTAGCCAGTTTTTAAAATACCTTTTGAAACAACCCTTATAATATTACAAAAATGCATTCTGTATGTTTTAAAATAATTCTAAAGTGACACAGATTGAATATTGCCAAATTAAAACATTCATTAATTCATTCAGTTAACAAAAAGGCCCTACTATGGACTAGGCTCTCTTTCTATGTCCTGGACAGATAGTGGTGAGCAAAAAATAGTCCTGGCATTATTGAACAAATATACTAGTTTAGACAGGAAGATAAGAATAATCCTGATTGGGGTGCCTGGGTGGCGCAGTCGTTAAGCGTCTGCCTTCGGCTCAGTGCGTGATCCCGGCGTTCCGGGATCGAGACCCACATCGGGCTCCTCTGCTGGGAACCTGCTTCTTCCTCTCCCACTCCCCTGCTGTGTTCCCTCTCTCGCTGGCTGTCTCTCTGTCACACAAATAAATAAATATAATCTTTAAAAAAAAAAGAACAATCCTGATTATAGTAGGCAGTTTGAAATTATTTTATTCATATACACTATAATTAAATTTTCCAAAAAAATGGATTTATGGTAAAGCTGAAAACTTACTATGTGATGAAATGATATTTTGAGTGAATGAGAAATATTGGCCATAATCTTAAAAAAAAATCTGAATTATTTGTGAAAATGTAATTAAAGAAAATCAAAACTCACAATATTTTTGTATCACTTTAGCTTATGTATTTTCATGATTTCATGATTTTTTTTGCTTTTTTAAATTTAAGATTTTGTTCAGAAACTCAATATCTCAACATAATAGCTGTTTAAAAAATTCTTACTGTACATACCATAATATATACTTCATCCAAAACAGCGTTATTCAAAGCCTAATTCCCAGCAGAAACAATGTAACACATGGGGGGTATGTTTCTGGAAAAACAGAAGTGACTTATTCTACTATGAAATAATGAGAAACGTTAAAATAAAACTTTGAGGTAAATAAATATTATTCATGAAAGTTATTCCATAGCTAATGAGGTTAATATCATCTTTAGCTTAGGCTCAACAACTAGGCATTATTATTCTTTGCTAAAATTCAGCCATATTAGAACTGTAAATTTAGTTAACTTTTAAAAAATATAGGAAGTCAAAGTCTGTGCAAAGGAAATATTGCAATACAATTTCCCTTGAAGAAGTTATCCTCATTGCGGTGTCAGTTATATTTCTCATTAGGACTGCACTTCAACATTGATGTGGATTAAAGAAGAACAATGTAGTCAAGGAGAAACTTGTACATAGATAAGGTTCTTATTGGGTAGCTTGTGATTTTAAGAAATTATATATTCTATGGGGCGCTTGGGTGGCTCAGTCATTAAGCGTGTGCCTTCGGCTCAGGGCATGATCCCAGGGTTCTGGGATCGAGCCCCGCATAGGGCTCCCTGCTCAGCGGGGAGCCGGCTTCTCCCTCTCCCACTCCCCCTGCTTGTGTTCCCTCTCTCACTGCCTTTATCTCTGTCAAATAAATAAACAAAATCTTAAAAAAAAAAAAATTATATATTCTTTCCCAATCACATGATATAAAGCATGCTTTATAGTTTGCTATCATATTATGTAATTGTAGTAATATCTCAATGATGAGCTTTAATTTCTATGATTCAGCATGAATTCTTTTACCTCACAAATTTAGGGTTTCTTTCTCATCTGTAGTCCAAACTTGGAAGTCATTTTTTTCCATTTCTCCCAACTGGGTTGGCAAAACTTCTTTTCTCCCTCTCTCTCTCTCTCTCTCTTTTTTTTTTTTTATTTAAAAGATTTGTTTATATATTTTTAGAGATAGTGCAGGGTTGGGGTAGCAGAATTAGAGGGAGAGAGAATCTCAAGCAGACTCTGCGTTGAGTGTGCAGAGCCTGACCCAGGGCTTGATCCCATGACCCTGAGATCTTGACCTGAGCTGAAACCAAAAGTTGGTCATTCAATGACTTGGCGTCCCTTAACTTCTTTTCTTTCATTGTCATTTAAGCAGCAATGAATAAGAGAGAATGGAAATTGATGTAAAAACAGCAACTATAATCCTCTGTATTCCTGTCTTACAAAAACAAATAAATTATTAGATCTTCTGAAGCAAAGCCCTAAAGCAAAGAAATTTCCAAAAGTGTTGCTTTTCAGGGGATTAACAGACATATTAAATTTCATCAACTGAAAATGTGTCTTCATCAAGAGATACCATCTACCTTTGTCCTTTCCAGTGTATTTACACTCCAACTGCTACATTTAAAGTTTCCATATATCCATTGAAATATGGAAGTACTGTAGATTTTTCTGGACCTCAGACACCTAAGCAAACCTTAAATTGAACCTATTCTAGAGAGTAGGAAGTTTAGAAAATTTTGTTCTCCAAATAAAGCCACGGCCTCAACTCAGAAAGTTTCTGTTTTTAATTTCTCTATTACAGAAGTTGGGCAGCTGGTCAACGGGTTTACTTAAAAACATTCAATAAGACTAACTCAAGTCAAATAGATTCTGCAATTGAGTGATATGTAGGGTAGAAAAGATAAATTATTTGGAATTCTTGAACAGAAGCATAGTGCCTTAACATATAAAGCTTGCTGGTATGAGAAAAGATTTCTGAAGCTTCAAAGAAAGTAAAACAGAATACTGTTCTTTCAGGGCAGTGCTGGGCTTGCATTTTTTTAAATTAATTTTCCATTGGTTAGGCTAACTTACAGCTTTTTAGGGACAGAGGTCAACTTGCATATTCTTTTTCTGATGGGTATGCAAATTGTTTCTGTCCTATGGAAAAGATAACCTGAAAGGTCATGGTTTATTGCCCTGTTGGACATTAACCAGTTTTCTATTTAACTCAGCCCTCTTGCCCTGACAACCCTTTCAGTTGCTTGTATCTGTTTCTCAAATGTTCTTTGTACTGGTGTTAACATATTACCAGTTCACTGGTGAATTAATGAGTTAAAGTAAAAATCTTTTATGTGTGTTCTTTTTTGTAATTGCTTGAGAGTCATGATTTTATCTTTTTTAAAATAATACTTCAACACTGGTAAGAGGATCCAAACTGATTTAGATACTACAACCTTCAAAGAGGTTGGTCGAGACACTAGCACTTTTAATCTGTTGCACTTAGTAATGAACTCACCCAAATTTTATAATAATAAAAGTTAATTTCATTGTACAAAATACACAAAATGCTAAATTGAAGATTCTAATTAGCTAATAAAAGTAAAATAATTATTAAATATTAATTGACCATATTTCTTGGGGGTGTTCATCCTTTAATAATTGAAATATACTACCACAAGAGACTGCACTATTCTCCACACCAGAGCTGTGTCTTTTTCACTTATCAATTCCCAACATTTCCCACACAAGTTGCCTCAGCAAATGTTTGGCAAATGTTGAATTTTAGGTTCTTACTATGTGTGTCACATGTCTTCCAGTCTCGGTTAAATAAAATCAAGTCACTCGAATTGATTTCATTTATGAGACTGCCCTGGGACTCAAATCTGCCAAAAATATTTTCAAAGTTCAGTGAATCGAGAATTCAGAATTTTTATTTCACTTAACCTATATACAGCTTAATTCTCATAATTATTTTCTTCCTTTTGACAAAAGTGAAAAAAAAAGCAAGCAAATGGACATTAGCCTGCGTTAGGAACTAGCTTTGCTACTAGCGTGCTAGATGAATATAAATATTTCATTTCCCCTTGCCTCAGTTTATTGAATTCTGAAATGAAACATGGGAGAGGAAGTTTTCTAAAGTCTCATTTCTGCCTAAGAATCTTTTATGGCTTGTTGACATCTGTTGCAACTTGATCCTGTCTTGTGACAGTGGTTCTCTGGTTGTCGATTCTGTAGTGTTATAAAGTTTAAGAATTTATGTTCATCATTAAGCAGGACAAGTTAAGGATTTTCTGTGTTTACGTGTGTGATTAAGAGGATGACTCAGTACAAAACAGCATTTAGGGGCGCCTGGGTGGCACAGTCTGTTGAGCATCTGACTCTTGGTTTCGGCTCAGGTCTGATCTCAGAGTCATGAGATTGAGCCCTGCTTGGGGCTCCGTGCTCAGCACAGTCTGCTTGTGTTTCTCTCTCCCTCTCCCTCTAGCCCTCTCCCCACTGTGCGCGCATGGTCGCCTACGCTCACTCTCTCTAAAATAAATGAAACAAATCTTTAAAAAAAGAAAACATTTTACCAATTCTCCTGCAGTGTCCTTCACAAGATTGCCTAAGAAATTGATGTATATTGTTTCTGGAGCACAGTCTCATACAGTCCTCAGGATGGCAGGTACCAAAGATCACGGTCAATATTTTTGGAGAAAGTACAAGGAAACAGCATCACAGATTCCTAAGTTTTTGTTTGTTTTCTTTTGTTTTATGGGTCTATGTATATGTGTGTGTGTGTGTGTGTGTGTGTGTGTATTGTGTGTGTATGTGTGTCAACATTCCCCTTCCCATGATTTTGTAAGGCGATTGTGTTCAAGATGAAAAAATTTTGTGACATGAAGAAAAAGTTGCCAGACCTGCTATGAAACCTGAGTGTAGGCAGAACTAAATCCTCACCAGTCATAAATAGGCCTATCAAAAATATTTCACAGATTGAACTGATATAAATACAGCCTTCAGATCCTGCCATACATAAACCAAGAAGTCCTAGAAGCATAAACTATAAAGTCCTAGAAGCAAATATTCCATAGAGAGTTTAAGATTTAAAATAGTCATATTCTAAGAATATGTGAGCTCTTAGTATGTGAGCTTTGTTGTCAGAATTTTTTTCTAGCTTTGTAATGCTGAAAAAATGAATTATATACTATAAATTATTTTCTCTATTTTATTTTAAATTTTCTCCTCTCTGGTGAAGCATATTTTACAACTATGGGAGTGCTCTGACATTTTTCTGGATTTAATTTTTAATATTATTTAATGGTTAATCTTATTTTTAAATCTAATTCTATTTATTTAAAAAGGGGGCTTATTTAACCATTTCTCCATGTTCCTTCTGAATTTAATTCTAGTAGTCCAATAAGAGAAATGCCATACTCGCTCTTCCCTTGCAGAGCTCTATTCCAGGGGTAAAGATTACCTACCTGCCAGTTGTTTTTTCAAACCATTTAATGCAACTGATTTGCTTTAAGGGACCATATGTTTCTGCCTCTTCTGTAGAGTGAATAAGAATTTTATGGAAATGGCGTGTATATGAACCAGTAACACATAGACTCTGTCCCCTCCCCCAAGGTATGTAAATTCAGAAGTTGGATTCAACAAATAATTCAACTGAGGCTAAATAAACCCAACCAACCTCACACCACTAGGCCTCTTACTATATCTGCTTCAAAACATACATGAGGCTTTTTTTCCCCAATACATCTCAGGTTTTCCATGAACTTATTCTACCTATTATAATCTACAGTGAGCCAAAAACAGAGAGTTGTCTGTGCTTTCTAACCTTTGACGTGTAATCCAATTTTCATTTCTAAATCGCTAGGTATGTATTACCTAGAGAATAATAAAAAGATAAGCTTTTTCACATCACTCCCTCCCAATAAATATTTCCTTTAATCATTCTTACACCTATGAACATTTCTCCTGCATTTCTGCACATAATGAGTTTTAATTGATTTTCACAACACATTCATATTTTGCATCTAAAGAACAATAAAAAATAAATTATGTATGAAATCCACAGAGTCCCATAGACAATGATTTTAAATTTGGGACCACATTGTTCTCATTCTTAATTAGAAACTTAAGAAAAATACATTTCTACCTAGAATTTTTCTTAATTTAGGATAAGACAAAAGACTACTTTGGACTCTTATTCTAAACCTTGGTGAAAAAGCTGAAACATTAGTATGGAATGCCTTGTTTATTGTGTTGTTTGGTTATTTCTTTAAATATGTCTTGATATATATAACTGTAATACAGTTAATTAGTTATGCATATATGAATGGAATGAGCTTTATCATCAATTGCATTGTCCTGCGTTGCAGAGGCAGTGAAAAGAGAAACAGGATTTATACGTTGTTTCGTTGTTAGAGTGATCAGATTCCCTTTTCGGTTTTGCGTTTGTTTTGTTTTCCTTTTTGTGAATTAATCAACTTAAATTTCTTACTGCATTTACTAGATATTTTAGAGTATCATAAAGGCAGTGCTCATGTATTGGTAATAAAGTATCCGAGGAGGAAGAATGACGTCAAGGGGGAAGGAGCATGTCAGGGCCGTCCTTTGTCTTCCCTACTGCATGCCCACTCATCCTGACCACACAGCCTGCAGGATTATGTTTATGTCAGTTCATCCCACACACAGTCAGGCTGGACTTTATGACAGCACTAGAGCTCATGCAATAATGTGCCAGTACATAAAAGCCTGGGCCCTTTCTAGTCCCACTACACCGGGCTGCTGTTCCCCTGGGACGCTGGGGCAGTCCTAACTAGAATCCTTCCCCTCCCTCACAACATAAATCTTGGCAATATTGTGTATAGAATTCATGGTTTCCCCATTAAAATCAGATTCAGATTTAGCTCAGTTTGCCAGATCCTTAAATGTTTTGGTTGTTAATGTTAATCTACACACTAATCCCAAAATTCATGACTCTTCAAATTTAGGGAGCTTAAAGTCACCTGGGATGCTGGTTAATAACAGTTCCTGTGTTCACCAGTAGGACTCGAGGCCGCGAGTTTTATCTGTCTCGGATGATTCTGATGCAGATGGGTTTATGGAGGGCAACACTTGGGAAAAACTTCTGTAGGTATTATCAGTCCCATTTCACAGATAAGGGGGCTGCAGAGTCAACGTATTTCCTAAACTGGTAATGAACACAGATCTCTCTGGTTCCGAAACTTGTACCTTCAAAAATTACATGAAAAACATTGTTAGATTTATGTTTGTTTGGGTTTTTTTTCCCCTCATGCTTTGCTTTTGCATTTTAAAATATATCTTACTAATCAGGAGCCAGCAGTCTGATTATTCACACAGAAGTACCTACATTAATCAAATAAATCTGCCTAGCTTTTAGATTAATCAACTATTTGAATTGATCGATCTTTGACTCTAAAGGTTTGTTGAAATAGTTGTGAAGCTGACAGTAGGGAAGTGGTGACTGAGTTTTGTGATTGAGCTCAATATAATAATTTTAATTTATCTGAATTAAACAGCATACACACACAGGTATGCAAATGAAAACAGGGCATAAAGCTGTCTCAGGTAAGGAATCTCAAGAACAGTAACAATGCATTAAGTCAGGGGAATTTAACAAGCCACTTGTCTTCCTATTCCCCAGGTTTTATTCAACAGTGGACATAGTTTACTACTCTGACACGGTGAAATTTAGAGCTTATGTTCTTTGAATATCACTTCAGGCACTTCATATCCTTCCAGATCTTCGAGAGGAGAAAATCAGGAGAATTTTAACCACAGACCAAAAAGAGGAATATTTTTGTAAAAGCTTGTATTGGGATATAAAATCACTCATGATCTCATAAATGAGAAATTTGTTTACTCGGGTTCAGGCTTGTCTTTCCGTTCTAGGTTCCTTGGGTAGACATGTTGACTGGAACAGACTTTTATGGCTGATTATGGATTGGAGTGTCTGGACTTCTAGAAGCTTCAAGTATTTGATACTCTCTCCTAAACCAAAATAAATTTGTTTGGTGATAGTTGCATGTAGTATACCATTGTACTTTTTTTATATCTGAACTTAAAATGAACTCCATTTTTAGCAGAATAGTATTTGAATGAGGAAAAATTATGAAAACTTCCAAGAACAAAATGCCACCCCCCACACCTTAAAACATACACACATAGTTTTGTAAGTATAAGCATGAATCATTATTCTACTTTATAAAGTGAGTTGTTTGGAAGATTGGGTTCAGTGATTATTTGTGAATTAATAAACTCAACACCTTTAATTAACTATTCTCATTTTATTAATAAAAATTTTGAAAAACAATTCATAGTTCCTTTTGGAAAATAATTTTCTTTACAATCAGTCATGTTGACTATTAGCACTCATAACGTTTACTTCCACCAATTTAACACAAATTTAGTTTGAGTCCAACTAGATCCTTGTTCCTTTTAACACTGGGCTATACATAATCTGAAGTCATGAGTTTGGGTTTAACAAGAGCATTTTGGAGAAGTTTAAAAAGCATCCTCTTCTCTTACTTGTTTATGCTGCCAAATATGTTATTGTTTGGCCAAGAGTCTGCAACATGGATATACTTGTTTGTGATGTCATTCTCTGGGCCACTGTAATGCAGTTCTTATCTGATCCTTTCTGCAGGAAAGCTTCAAAATGAATTGTGTTGATCATTTAGTACTGGGATTTTAAAATAATTCATTGATACTTGATTTCAAATTACAACTCTCTTAAATTTGTCTTGATGCTTTTTAGGTTTATTCTGTTTATTCTTTGAGCTCAAGCTCTTGGTTTTTTGGTGTTTTTAATTTTTTTTCTGGCACAGTTCCATTTTAATTTAAAACACTGGAGCCATGGCTCTGGATCTTAGAATGCATACATTGCCTTCCAGATGATAATCTGGTTAAAAGTTTAAGCGGTTTTATGTGTGATGTGATTTGTAACAGTGTTTATAATCATGCATTTTATTGTACTGTAAATGTTCTTTTAACATTTTGTGATTTTATAACATTAGACATTTTCTTCATAAAATTGGATTAGATTTAAATGTAAACTGTATCTATCAGATCAAAGAAAAGAATGGAATATATGATACACATTCCATCTGCTGAGCATTGAGAGAGAATTGCAAGTAATTTGCAAAGAAGTCTCAGTGGGATTAAGGAACAAACAAGACTGAAGACATGTACTCGTATAGTTCATATAGAATTAAATACAATTCAGGGCTTCCCAATTACTTTTGTTGTCAGTATGATTTTCCGTATCTCTTACCCATTCGAAAACAGTGTTCCCTTTCTCGGACAGAATTGCATTTTATTCATCTATTTCATATAATATCTTTTATTAATGATTTTTTTAATAAAAATCATGTTTAATTTTCTCAAAAACTTATATGTTGTTTAAAGAGTCAAACCTTTCTTTATGATAAAGGGTAGTCTTCTAACCCGTCCACACACACACACACACACACAAATCTCATTCTTCATTGCTTCCCAGAGGCAATTATATTTAATTATGTTAGCAGTTATATTTGTTATTTATCTCTGTGTCTTGGGGATTTAGCTCTCTTTCCCACCACATCCAACAAACACACTTTCCTCTGTCCATTCCTATATGTACTTACAGTTACAGTTAGGTCAGTAGCCTGCATACATTATTAGGACGTTGTAGACATGATTCACATCGAAGTCACGTGGACTATTACTGTTACTTTTTTTCTTGAACAACTTAGCGTTTTCCTTAGAGTTGCAAATTCTCTCTATTTGCTAAATTTTCTATGGATTAATCCCCAATTTTATGTACTAACCATCAATCCCAAGTTTACCTCTAGAAGTAAAGTATTTCTCTACATATATTCAAATACATCAGCTGTCCTACAAAAGTCATCTTTTTGGAAATATAACTCCCAGTGATTTCTGACTTGCTCTGATCTGGATTGTTTGCTCTCAAGACCTTCCTTCTTCATCACCTTTTACATCTCTTTTCCTTTTTTTCTTTTTTTAAATGTATTTAACCCCTGTAGCTTTAAATAGTTGATTATTAAGTAAGTAATTTTCTTAAGCCTATCCACTAGCAGTTTTTTGAGAATGATTGCACGGAGGTAAATACTTTTTTAAAACTTCGCATATCAAAACATCTTCAGTCACATTTAATTGATAGTTTTTTAGGAACAGAATACTAGCTCAGAAATAAAAATAAATTCCCTCAATTTTTTAAGGCATACCTCCATTGTCATGCAGCTTAACAGTGATTTGCAGTTCCTTGTATAAAAACATTTCGTTTTCTCTCTGAAAATCATGCTTTGCTCATTGATAATGATGTTCAGAAATTTTATGATTATATGCAGAGGCAGATCCATTTTTACCCATTTCTAAGCGTTTGCTGGGTTTATTTACTTAAACAACAAATCCTTTCATTCTGAAAATAATTTCTTGAATTGGTTTATTTTCCCTCTCTCTCTTTTTTTCCTTGTTATCTCTTGCAAGGACTCTTTTTATTGAGATGTTGAGAATCTAGAACTGGCCCTCTGATTTTCTGATCTTATCTTTTTTGTTCTGTTTTGGTCTATTTTATGTAAGGCTTCTTTCATTTAATTTTCCACTCAATATATTTAGTTTCTATTTCTACTATATATTTTATATTTCCAAAAATTCATTTTTGTTCTCTGAATAGCTCTCTCTCTTTATTACATTCTGGTCTTGCATGGACACATTGCTTTCCTTTATCTCTCTAAGAATATCAGTGGTGGTAAGGTTTGCTTACTGTCCAGTGTATTTCCTACAAGTTCCTTTTTTACTTCTTTATTTGTTTTCATCTATTTATTACATGTTGGAGGCCTCCCCAGATATTTCTTGGTTATAGTTGTCTGTTTACCTTTAAAAATAGTGCATTTAAATCTGATCTGAAACTTTGTCTATATAAGTGGGTCTTCCGAACTGTGGGTCTCCCTTATCGATGAGTACTTATTAGATTCTCTTAGTGATCTGGCCTGATTGCTTCATTCAGAAGCCACCCTCCATCACCACTACCACCACCATGCCAGCAATCTCCCGATTATGGGATGTGATACTGAACGCCTCCATTTTGGGAACAAGAAAAAGGTTGGGGGCAGGACGGTATCTCAATATTTAAAAGGTAAACTTCTACTGAAACCTACCTTTGTGTGTAGTACTTCAATTTTCTCCTTGCCTATTGTCCTCAAGTCCAGAGACAGTACTGTTCTATTCTCTCTATGAAGTAAACCTTCAGTCTTCTGGTGGGATATGGAAGGGTCTGTCTCTTAACTTTAGGGAGTAGGGGAGGGGACATTAAATATTGTTCTAAAGCAAAATTTCCAATTACCTTCCCCTTTTTAGCCACATATTCACCACAACTTAAGAATGAAAGTAGTTGGTTTGCTATGTGCGTGTTTCTTTTATATTAAATGTGTGCACTGTAGAACAAATATATGCAAATATTTCACATGTTTTAAAAATGTGAACATACAGCATTAACATTATGTTTTTAGGAGTTACTCATATTGAAACTTGCACCTGTGGTTCATTTATTTTTCCTTTTAAAAAATACTTTAATTTTTTCTCTTATGATTTTAAGCTTGCAAAATAGTGGAAAAAAATTAGCACGGCTATCTAGTTTACATTGATATAAATTAAAAGGAATTCTGTGAAAACATGGGTTAATGAATGGTTATACTAGAAAGGGAGTGGTATTCTTTAGCATAAGACTTTGTCCTCAGAAGCAACAATGAACTCTTTTGAAATGGCTGGCATCCTATTAGCTGGTGGTGATATAGTTTCCTTTTTTGTTTTGTTTTGTTTTGTTTTGTTTTGAGAATTTTCTGGGACTCTTCATGAACATAAACACAAGAAAATGTAATGAAGCTCAGGTAAATGTGTTATGAGTTTAGGGAATGTTTTGCTTCCACAAATCATAATTATAATACTATTTGATCACTGAAGTAACACATAGATTTCCATTTCAACTCCATTCACAAATTGCATAATTTTCTAAATATAACAACTTGACTGTCTAAAGTATTTTATTCGTGGATTGACTCTATAAGAGGGTACATTTTCCAAAAATAATTGTAAAAAAAAAAAAAAGCTGAGATTTTTTTCACAAAGATGGAATAGATCAATCTACCAATACAGGAATCATAACCTATACCAACAAGGGTTTTTTTTAAAGAAATATACCTTTTGCATATTATAATGAAAGATACAAACAAAAGAAAAGATGGAGAGATATCTTAGAATAAAAAGAGAATAGAAGAATCACCTAATGAAACAATGCAAAGAATGGCTCTTTGGGCACAGAAACAAGAGCCAAAAAGCAGAGAATTGCATCACCAAAGTGCTAAGAGAAAATAAGTCTTATATTAATCTGTAAAATGAATCTTTCACACTTATAGCAGTCTTCTTTTCTAGAAAGACAACTGTCCAGTCTGTATGTGGATTGAGATTCTAAGATTAATATTATTTTGATAATACCCGGCCTCAGAAAAAAATTATCTTTTTTGGTAAGATTGGATGAATGGGGAGGCATACTATTTCGTTTACCCCTGAGAGTTGTAAGTGATTGTTTTGCATAAATATCATTTCTTTACAGGTACTTACCTAAATATGATAGCATGTACTTAATCTGATGGTGTGGATGCCTATGAAACCAACAGAATCTCAGATCTCAGGTTTATGGTTTATGATCATCTCCTACTGATTCAGTGTAATGTGTTATAATTTTGTTTTCTATAAAGCTTTTCTATGAGTATGACGTTATGTAATTTCCCCTGTCAGTTCTTTCCTTGAAGAGCTTATAGTTTAGATAAATGAAGAAAATCTAAACAAAAAAACAGTATTACCAATTTTATAGGGGCTAAAATAAGAAATAATAAGGCACTAAAGAGTGGTAAAGTCTTTACAGAAGGGGATCAAACTTCTTTATACATGAGGAAGTATTTGGGCTGAGTCTTAGGATATGACTATTAGATGGTCAAAAAAGCAGTTTTCCTACAAATACTTTATTGTTAGGCAATATAAAGTATTAGCAGTTTAATGGCCCAACTGAATAAATATCTGTAGAGTTAAACACAAACCGGTAAGGCTTTTAAACAAACAAGAAGTATTACATTTCCATCTACTTATCAAAGCTCTTTTTGGGAAAAATATAAGAAAAAATTGTTTATTTTATCATTGTATTAGGTAAATACAGTTTTTATAATACACATAAAAGTAAAAAAAAAAAAATTACTACCTGGGATGATAAAATGGAATGTATATCCAGAATGTTCATTAAACTTCTTACTTCATTTTGATATTTTCACTTGTGGAACTGGTTGCTTTGATCAAAATATGGAATATGCATATATACTACTGCTATGGTCTGAATATTTATCTCCCCAAATTCATTTGTTGAAATCTTAACCCCCAAAGGTGATACTAGTAGGGGAGGGGACTTTGGGAAGTGCTTAGGTCATGAGGGTGGAGCCCTCGTGAATGAGGCTAGTGTTCTTATAGAAGAAACCTCACAGAGATCCCTCACCCCTTCCACCATGTGAGGACACAGTGAGAAAGTGTCATCTATGATCAAGGAAATGGGCCCTCATCAGAACACCGCCATATTGGTACCTTGATCTTGGATGTCCCAGCATCCAGAATGAGAAATATATGTTCCTTGTTTATAAGTCAGCAGTCTTCTCTGATAGGGAGCAGCCAGAAGGCCTAAGCTAAATATATATGTATTTTTAATAACTGATTGAGTTACTTATCTTAACTCTGTTCTGCAGAGAAAAACTCTATTCCCAGCCTCTGCTATATACTCCATAAATATTTGTTATTACTCAAAATGAAACTAGACCAAGGATGTGTGGTATGTTACTGCTATTCTTTCCCATCCTGCATAGCCTATGTTCTTCTTGTTTTAACTATTCTTTGGCAGACCATTTGGATACCTTCCAACTTTACCAAAAATGTTCTTTCGGCTACATTAAAGATCCATTCTATCCAAAAGTCATATTCAGAATATTGAACTAGTCCGACTTGGGAACAGATCACTCAGAGCAAACACCATCCAATCAGGAAAAAGTGTTTCTGGGACCGCTGTGGCCTTTCCATGCAAACCTGCTGAAAAGCAGGCCTGATTCTAACCGCAAGAGTAGTAGAAGCTATAGAGAGACTTAGACAGTGACATCCTGTATGGAAGAACTCTGATAAGATGATACGCACCTATCGTTTCATTTCATTTTTAGATACAAGGTTTTTTGAAATAAAGTGTTAAGAAACAACCAGCTCAGTTTTTGCAGTTAACAGATACCCTATTTTCTGTTGAAATTCTGGTTTTTTGATACAGATTAATTTATTTACATTTTACAAAGTGGATCATTACCATAAAACTATCATCTGTTAGGATGCAATTATAAGTACATTTAAAGCTCAATTAAGAGCTTTCTGATGTTAATGAAGCAGTTAACAATAGGCAACCTTGCAGAAACAAGATCTGTTAATACTATCATGAAGACAAACTTCCAACAAACTATGCACTAGAGAGCCTGAGCCGGACCGCAGATTGTTTATTGTCAAAGACTTGACTGGCTAATAAATGCTGGCAATGGCTTGAGTGCACTGGAATGCGGTGCAGCTGCTGCATTAGTCAGACTTTCCCTTTTCTGAATGCTATAATCCCTTCAATATTGCAGTAAATATGTTTTCAATATTTATCTGGATAAAAATGTGCTGAATGTTGCAACAGTTTAATTCTGACGTTTGTCACACAGGAAATCTGGAAAAGGCAGAAGGTAACGGCATCTTTATTGTTAAAATCTAACGCAATTCCTCTCTCTCGTACTATAGTACTATAGGAGAGCACTCGGTTAAGACTTTGTGATCACCCTGAGGCAGGCAAACGCCAGCAGTACCGCAGCCAAACATGAGGACTTAGCGCTTGGCTGATCTGATTTAACTGACCCCTTGCCATCCACGAAGATCTGAGTTCGGGCAGGCCCCTATGACTGGTTGTCACGGAGCAGAATATAATAAATGGTTTTGGGGCTTGCTATATTCAATACAGTCCAAATCCTTGACAAGCCAGAAATAGAAATCATTTATTACCATGTCACATATTTTTATTAGGTTTCTCATATGATTATCCAAACTATTGTTAGCTAATCTACTGGATGGTATATAAGGAAAGTCACTGAACTCGGAATTAAGATGTTTGAATCGCATCCCAGCTTTGGCATTAAATTGCAGTAAGCCCATACATCCCTCACAACCTTTCTTGGACTCAATTTAATCTATAAAATGTCAAGGGTGAGTGTGGTAGATCATATCTTTAAGTAACTTTTAGTTCTTTGGCTATTTTTATTCAAAACACCTACATAACCATACAAATGTTTAAATAAATAATAAAATCATGTAATTATAATAAATAATAACAATGTCACTATTAAAATGTAATGTTTACATTTTAAAGCTAAATATTGAAATTATAAGACTAACATAATGGAGAATGTGTGACACTGAATCAGAGAGATTCGTATTACACATTTTGCTAGGGTTGAATTTTCTTGCTGATATGGCAGGAAAATATTGCGTTAGGGAGACATATCCTCAGTTTTGAAAAAAACAAAAACAAAAACCAAGCTTCTTGATTTAAATGCACAGAATTTTTAGTTTCCCAAAAGCATTTAACTGATATTAAGTGATCAAAGTGTTTGAACTTTCTATAATATCACTTAATTTACTTAATCTAGATAATTAGGATTCCCCAGGAGAGATGGAGACTGCAAATAAGCGTTAGTAGCATATTATTATCTGCCAGTCTTTTTTATCTGTCATTTAGACTCTCTGTAAAATTTCTTCTCATTGACCATGAAGGATGAACAACTTTGTCATGTCTCAAAGTAGTATTTGTTGAGAATAAACAAATATAAGACTTACAACCAAGTCAACCTTGAGAAAGTATATACCTCTACAGATCAAAGTTCCTGAACAACCATCTTTGAAAACTAAGAAATTTCTATTACCAAGAAACTACAAGGACCTGATATAATCATTTTTAATTACCTTATTCAAACCTTTGAAAAACTTTTCTCAAGTCAGAGTACTGAACAAACCAACATGACTTTTTTTTTTTTTTTTTTTCCTTCTCTGGTCAGAAGTTGTTTTTCAAAGCCAGTCCTCTGCCATGCATTCTACTCCATTTGGGAAGATCCTGTATCTTTTCCAGTTTTCATTATTTTCTGACTGTGTATTTGATACCCATGGCTGTCACTCTGAAGCCCAACATCCACCGTTAATACTAATTCTAATGGGATTCTCCCAAATGAAATGCCTTCACAACCAAATTAGCAAAATAGTGGTAGTTCACAAGCATTTCATGGCTCTTATCAAATTTGGATTGGTCCTATAGATACATTTTCTTAATAGATGAAAACCTCCTGAGGTCTGTGACTACCCTTGAAAAAATATAATACATTTATTGAGATTATGACTCACATGTTTATATACTACACAATTCACACATTCTAAGTGTGAAATTCAATAGTCTTTAGTATATTCTCAGAGTTGTGCAACTATCACTGCAATGAATTTTTGGATGTTGTCATCACCCTAAAATAAGCCTTGTAGCAATTAACAGTTTCTCTTATTCCTTCTCCAGTGCTGTCAGTCCTAGGCAATCACTAATCTACTTTTTTTGTTTCTAGATTTGCTTATTCTGGCCATGTTTTAGTAAACGAAACCGTGGTGGTTCATGATTGGATTCTTTTAGCGAACATCATCTTTTCAAGGTTCATTCATGTCGTAACATATATCAATACCTAATACTTTCTTACTGTGAAAAAGAAAAAGCTTTCTGTTGTATGGATAGACAGCATTTTATTTTTCTATTTATCAGTTGATGCACATTTGGGTCATTTCCACTTTGGGGCTATTATACTTTGGCTATGGTCATCTGTTTACAAGTTTTTGTGTGGATATATGTTTTCAGTTTTCCTAATTATACATATAAGAATGGAATATCTGGGTCATATAATAATTCCTAGTTTAAACTTTCGAGGAACTGCCATGCTATTTCCAGGGTGACCACGTCAATTTACGTTTCCAACAGCAGTGCGTGAGTTTCCAAATTTTCCACATTCTCATCAATACTTACCTTTGTGATTATAACCATCTTAGTGGGTGTGAAGTAGTATTATATTATGGTTTTGATTTGCATTTTCTGACGCTTAATAATGTTGAACATTTTTATGTGCTTAATGACTATTTGTATATCTTCATCAGATATGGCAAGTTTCCAACCTGTATTTCTCCAAATATTTTTTCTATCCCTTTCTCTTTCTCCTTTTATTCTGCTACCCCTCTTATATGTATGTTGGTGTCTTTTATTACTCTGAAGATTTTTAAAATTTTTTTAATGCTTTTTCTCTTGGCTCTTCAGACTGCATAATTTCTGTGGGTTTTCCTTCAAGTTCACTGGCAATTTCTTTTGCAGTTTGAAATCTACTGTTGTGCCCTTTAGTTATGGTAATTTGCAATTCCAGAATTTTCATATGGTTCTTTTTTTTCATTATTTCTATCTCCTGATTGGTATTCTTTATTTGATGAGATATCATCACCATGCCTTCCTTTATTTACTTAAGTAGGTTTTCCTTTATTTCTTTGAACATATTTGTAGTTTTTTGCATGTTTGTTAAATCTAACATCTGAGTAGTCTCACGGGAACTTTCTGCTGCCTGTTTTTTTCTATGTATGGGCCATGCCTTCCTGTTTCTTTCTAAGTTTTATAAATTTTTGTTGGAAACTGGATTTTTGATAAGATATTTCAGCAACTCTTGATACTGATCTTCCATCTCTAGGGTTTGTTTGCTTGCCTGCTTGCATATTTGTTTAGAGGCTTGGCTGGACTATTTTGAGAAAGTCTATTTCCCCTGTAATGTGAGGCATCTGCTATCACTCCTCAGAGGGTGTAGCCCATCTTGGGCATGTGCACAGACATCCTGATATATCAGTGGTTTTAGCAGGGCTCTTCTTTTCTTTTCTTTCTTTCCTTTCCTTTTTCCTTTCCTTTCCTTTCCTTTCCTTCCCTTTCCTTTCCTTTCCTTTCCTTTCCTTTCCTTTCCTTCCCTTCCCTTCCCTTCCCTTCCCTTCCCTTCCTTTTCTTTTCTTTTCTTTTCTTTTCTTTTCTTTTCTTTCTTTTCTTTCTCATCCTCCTCTCTGTTAGGCTAGCTGCCTCTGTTGGTATCACACCCAGCAGTTAGGATCCACTGATGTCAGCTGATGGCTCTATTGGTTTTAACTGTGCTGTAAAGTATAATTAGTCCTCACTCTAATCCAACTAAGTCTGAGGCCCTGCACAAATAGTTTCTGAGGTCAATCTTCAAGGTTTGTTCTGCCCCCAATGTGGCTTTCTTATCTGTTCTTTTTCTGCTTCTCTCTGATGGTCTAATTTGTGGTTCTCATGGCATGATCAGTGTCCTCTAAATTGCTTACTTCCAAAATCTCCATTGTTTTCCAGATTACCTTAGGCTTTAGTTTCCCCATACTGTTCTAAATACAGTTATTTCCCTGGAGGAGAACTTTGGAGCTCTGTTCTTAAGTCCTGTCTTTACCCTTTGGACAAAATCCCTGAGCCATTGATCCTGAGTTCGGAGCAGAGAGAGTGGCCCACTTCTTTGAGAGTATACTCCGGTTTAATGAGCAAGGCACCATCCAGACCAGTTGCCTCTGGTCTTCTCAGCTTGCGTTTCCCTGCATTGAATCTCTGTTCTAGAGGATAAATAAGGTCCCAGTATTCTCAGTAGTACCACCACTCTATCAGCAAGAGCTGGGTGGAAGAAGGAAAGCCAGATAGAGGAAGGAAGTTCGGCTCTCTCAGTTGGAATTTAGGCTCTGCAGCATGGATCTTGGGGGGGAATGATAAATGTACCAGTTGGAATGATCTTGGGGGGGAATGATAAATGCTGGTTGCTCACCTCTCCCAGGGAGATACTCTTGCACTTGTGGCTGCTGAAGGCAGAGGGAGCCCCGTTATCTTCGCCATACCCACCAAGAGTAGAGATGCTGGCACTAGTCTGGGGAAAAGGGAGCAGATAATGGCTCAAGTGTCAGTGATTATTCCTGTTCTTAGAAAGAGTAGATTTTCTTGAGTAAACATTTCTTCATTTACCATATGCCTTTAGGGCAATATCCACAGACTTTAAAAATGTTCTTTTTAAAAAATTTTCATCAGTAATTTTTATTTTGCTGAGGAGCTAGTCTGCAGATCTCCTTATGCCTCCATTCTAGAAGTGGGTCTTCATGTTTCTCTTTTAGCTCTAAAGTACTTGCAAATAGTTGGTGCTCAGAAAATTAATATCTCAAAAAAGCAAACATTTCTTTAAAAGAATACTACAGGAAACCAATTTAAGTTCAATGTTAGAAAATGTTGGGTTATGCAGTGCTTAGGGTTAGCATTTTCAGAGCCCACAGTAAGTCTTCCTCCATGGAAATCTGGGTAATCTAACTACCAGACAGTATGGTTCTCTGTTACACTCATTCATGTTGTTCAATTCATTTATTACCCAACAAAATGTGTTTTATTAAATTGGATAGTTAATGCTACCTAAGAAAGTAGAGTAGTGGCAGTATCCTTGCACTCACACATCATCCCAGCACACCATACATTCTAAAATGCTCTCAAATTATTAATCTGTTTAAAGTATTCAGGTTACTGGTAAGGAAGTTGTTATTATACATTGGTCAAGATAAAATTAGCTACTTTAATAGGTAAAATCCAAAAGCTTAGTGACCCAACACGTTTCTCAGTCTCATAAAATTAAAAAATGAATTGACTTAGTGACCCACTTTTTAAATTGTTTGGTTTTTTAATCTTCAAAACATGGTTCCAGAGACTACCTTTGAAAGATGAAAGGTCATAAATGATAATGAGTCAAGGCTTTTATGACCAGACTTCAGACTGTTGTTTTTTATCCTTTATATTTACTTTGGAATACCGGAATTCAGATGCATGTCCCATCCGTAATGTAAGGTAGACTGGGAAATACAGTTTAAATGTTATGCTAGAAATCAAAGGGCATATGTTTGGCATTCAATTAACGATCTCGGCTCTTCTGATTTCAGTACATCCATTTCACCCTTTTCCTACATGATTGGTTTGCTAGAGCTGCTAAAACAAAGTACCACAAACTGTGTGACTTAGCAAAAATTTATCTCATAATCTGGAGGCTAGAAGTTGGAGACCAAGTGTTGTTATGATAGCCTGGTTCGGAGGGATGTGAAGAAAAATCCATCCTATGACTCTTTCCTAGCTTCTGACAATTTGCTGGCACTCTTTGGCATTTCTTGGCTTGCCAAATTGTCATCCCATTACCTGCTGTCATCTTCAATTGCATTCTCCCTGTGTCAGTATCTCTGTGTCTAAATTTCCTCTTTTTATAAAGACACCATCCATTGTAAGATTAGGGTCCACCCTACTGATCTCATGTCAACTTAATTAATTTGAAACAATCCTATTGCCAAATAACATGACATTATGAGATACTGGGGGTTAAGGCCTCAATATATGAATTGAGAGAGGGGGCACATTTCAACCCATAACACTACACAGAGAGAACATGCTCATCTTCTTACCGTGAGTAACAGCTGTAACTGCAAATTCTTATCAGTAACTGCAGTTAGCATAAAGTTAAGGTTCATCACTTGATGTAGGGTTCTTTGTATCGGATCCAATATGGCTTCCAGTGTTCCAGTGACCTAAATATTGAAAACAATAAGTTACTATCAAAAACTCTTAGGGTTTTAGATTCTACCTCGCTTGTAAACTAACAAGGTATTCTGCTATTGTGTCATTGACGGTGAGAAAAATTACAAGACTCCTGGGTCGGGGACAAAGATCCATATCACTCATGCCACATCAGGTAACATGAGTTTCATGTTTACATCAATTTCTATTGACATTCCAAGTCCTATGATTGTGGAGTATCCCAGGCTGATGCTGTTTTTACAGTAAACCTGCATCGTGAATGAGAAATTCTGAGCTTACAAAACTCCCGATCTTACAATGACACTAATACCAATTTTGCTAACCTTTGCCCTAGTGGGAGACATTGTTGTATCCTTATGATGTAATAACATGTTACATGATTATAGTCTATTCTTTGCTGTGGAGGGAGACACTATCTCTATCTTCCAAGCTGAAATTCTGCCTTCTGGAAAGAACTTAACATTTTTAGTGTTTTCCATGACCCTTGTGTCTATACGCTGGGATATTTTTTTCCCTTAACATTACTCTCATGGACACATCTGAAGTGAGTTTTGTGAAGTGTACATTCCTCTGTGACTATATAATTTTCATGACTACTTTTGTTAGTGTATCTTTGGAGACCTGAAGTTTATTTTAAGACTGGAACTGTAAAAAAGACTTTTACATACAGACCTGTGCTTTTTGATATTTGATTCACTTAAAAGTTTGGTAAGCTATATTCCCTTTGCTGTATTTTATTTGGAAAAAATAAACAAGCCAGTCTAGTCTAGAAATTTCTGATAATCAAACAAAGTCATGGAGTAGCTCTACCAGATGTTAAAATACGTGACAAAATGCAAAACTCAAAACAGTTACAATGGTACATATATAGATATATCAGTGTAAATTATCTATAAAGTTCATAAATATATATAAGCATATGTGGTAATTTAAAATATAATAAACATTTAATTTAAATTAGTAGAAGTTCTATATTTTTAAATAAGTGTGGTTTTGATAACTCGGTAGTCCTTTCGGAGATATCTCACCCATGATTCTAAAACATGTGTGAATAAATGAGAAATTGAAATATAAGAATATTAATATTTCTATTTAGAATATTTTTTAAGATTTTATTTATTTATTTGAGAGAGAGAGAGAGATGTGTGTGAGAGAAAGCACAAGCAGGGGAGTGGCAGAGGGAGAGGGAGAAGCTCCCTGCTCAGGGGCTTGATCCCAGGAGCTCGAGATCATGACGTGAGCCAAAGGCGGACGCTTAACTGACTGAGCCACCCAGGTGCCCTAGAATATTTTTATATCAGAGTTAGAAATGTCTGTGAGAATATGACCAAAAACTCTAGGTTTCATTAAAGGAAATAGTTGGTTTCAGAACCATTAAAGAAAAAAAAATTCAAGACCCAAGTGCCATAAATAAAATCACAATACACACCAAGACTCTGTAAAATAGCTGTATAATTTCCAAGATGTATATTTTAGGAAAAAACAAGTCATAGAATAGTGTATAGTTTACTAAAATTTGTGTAGACAATATAGATAGGGGTAGATGCTTGTGTGTACCTAAGTCACCTCTTGAATACATAAAAAACAAACTGTGGCTCTTCGTAGGTAACTCTGGTCGAGGAACATGAAGTAGAACACTTGAACATATGTGCTCGTATATTTGCATATATTTTGTATTAAAAATTAATAAACCCTAAATCAGTATTTAGATGTGAAAAACAACAAAAAAGAAGCCCAAAAGTATCAAGTAGAAAATTCATAATTATATCTGCATTAAGTACATATAGTTTCAGTGTCATTGATTATTTACAAAATTGTCTAAACAACTTAACTATTAGTTTATATTGCAGAATTTGACTATCCAAATGAATATCCCAGCACAGTCATAAAATGATCCACATATAAATAATTATATGTGTTAATGGCTCTTCTGATCACTATTGCTGTTTAACAAGTTAACCTCATAACTTAGCAGCATATAACAACCATGATGACTCTAGTTTAGGAATATATTATATTGGTGGCAGAATAACCTGATGAAAGATTTTTTTTTTCTTCTAAGTGTATCTGGGAAGAAGAAGAGGCATTTTTCCCTTGATCCCCTAAAAGAGGACAAGGGAGTCAATGTGCTGATTTGTTTTTGAAGATCTGAAATTCCTTGGTTATGGAGAGTAAAGAGGATTACATTTTTCAAAGAGAAGCTCTGGCTTTTTAAATTCCAGGGCTTTTTAAGGAGTTGGAAGCAGCCACAGCCTAGGAAAGCATAGGACTCCTCTGTATTGAGGAACCCAAGTAGGACAGGTACAGTAACTACAGTAAAGGATCACCCCAGGATGCCAGGTTATCTACACCCTACACAAGCCAAAAAAAAGCTTGGCCCTTTGAAGGGCACCAGTAAGTAATCTCTAAGTTTTTGTACCATTCTCCCTTAGAGTGTTTTGTCTGTTTTTCTTGAAGCCTCAGGCTACGTGGTACCAATTTGTTCTCTGTAGGGGCTGGAGATTGAGTGACTAAGGTCAGCCATGCAGGTGTTCATCCGTAGCTCAGTGACCATCCCCAGTAAAAACCTGGCAACGCCAAAACTCCGGTGAGTTTCTCTGGTTGGCATTACTTCATACATGTTGTCACACGTCATTGCTGAGAAGTTAAGAACTGTCTTTAAGATTCTTCCAGGAAAGGACACAAGGATGATTGTGCCTGTCCCTTTAGGGACCTCCCTGTGTACCTTTACCTTTGCTGATCTCAATCTGCATCCTTTTGCTATATTAAATTCTAAGTATAAGTATAATAGTTTCCTGACTCCTGTGAGTCCATCCAGTGAATCATTTAATTTGAAGGTGGTCTTGTGGATATTGAATACAGTAATGTAACAAAATTCAGCATTGCGGAAGATGGCTGGCCTCAGCAGGGCAAGGTGTACATATATTATAGGGGCATAATCCTATATGTGGTAGCCTCAGAAGCTTAGGTAGAAGTACAAGGGAGCTGAATTTAGCAAATCTGAATGGGTCACATTGGTTTAGATAATAGACATTGCAATGGAGACCATGATGAACTGAAGACCAGCGACATCTGTACCAAATTACTGCACCGTATAAAACTGCAGAGCTAAGAAGGGAGAATATCCTCAAAATAAAACTAAGCCGAATTTTTCATTAGCCAAGTAAAAAGGACCTTAAAGCTGTTATGACAAAAAAGAAAAAAAAATATGCCTTACTTAAAGATATAAATAAATTAAAATCAATTAAGCCTGGTTACTCAGCATTACCATTTGTTTTATTGTTTTTACAAATATTCTAAATTATTCAGGAATTTAATAAGACCTGGTTGATAATATTACTACTATTTTGCTAAATACATAAATGTTAAGCTGAAGGCATTTTAGCCATGCATCTCAAATCATATTGTTCAATATAGTAATTTTATTTTTAGGAATATCTCCAAAAGCAATCAAAAAGCAATAAATTACAATAGGGAATACTCAGATATATAAATATATTCATACACACACAAAAATAAGTAAATAAAAAAATAGATAAATTTATCACAACATCATGGAAAATATCAAAAATTGAAGTATACCAAATGTTGATTTGTGATTAAATGTATAATAGATTTTCTTGGTTCAGTATTATTCATATATATATTAGTATATATATTATTATTCATATATATGATAGTAACATATATATATATATATATATATAGTAACATAGAAAATGATTAGCATGTTAACTCAAGAAGCAGAATATGGAATTGCATATCTGTTTTATAATTTGTTAATATTTAAATTGGTAATATACTTAGAATGATGAAACCGTACAAGTTATGAAGCTCATAGAATTGTTTGGAACAATAAAATTATTTTAATTACCTTGGGATGGAGCAACGTTAGAAATAGCAAAAAGTATATATTTCTCAGAGACCTATTTAATCCTTTCAGTTTCTTGTGAATTAAAACACACAGGTGTGCACACACACACACACACACACCCATACACAGACACAAATACTTATCAAGCTAAGAAAATATTCAACAGTAGAGTTTAACATATTGTTCTATAAGAGAGAAAGAAATTCATTTGTCAGTGAGAAAGATGCTTCATTAGCACCTTATGCAGTGGGAGATTGGGCAGCAAGGCGAACCCGGGAGCAGATAGCATTGCCTCTTTTTTTTTTGCTTGCTTCCTTCTTCTATCTTAATGTATTCTCTATTTAGTGATTGAATAACAGTAGTAGCTTTTCTCAAACTTCCCTGTCTTAATCATTAGATAGCATTCAGACTTAATGAAAACATTTCCCCAGAAGACAAAAAGTTAACATAAACAATTTATCATCATTCCCACTGGTCAAACATAAATGTTTTCTGAATTGGAGATGGAGTTTTGCCATGGATTAGTGAAATTTACTATATGGCAGAGGCTGTGCAGTTGTAAAGCTGAATAATTTGTTTTGTGGCACTGTAGAAATATTTATTTTGGATGGAATGTAGTTTTCAGGAAAAGAGAAAAATGCTGACCAAGTGGAATACATGCTGGTTTCAGGAGTGAATGTTAATAGAAAAGAGCAGAAAATTCTTTAAACTTAATTTTACTCCTATGTTATATAGTCATAAAAGGCAAGGAGTCCAACCCTCTCCATCCATCCACCTGAGCTTGGTGCTATTCTTCCAGGCATCTTTCTTGCTGATATTCATAAATATATTTACCTATTATTATTTATAGGAAAATAAAAAAAAATCTTCTACATATTATTCATTTCATTTTTCACTTAATGTATTTCATAGCTACATACGAATACGTATGTATTCGCTTTCTTTTTCATGGCTGCTCTGTATTCACTTTTATGGATCTATCATATTTTAACTATTCCCTTATTGATGGAAAAGTAAGTGGTGTCCATTGCTAGCACAGTGCTTCCGTGAACATCTGTACCGTGATGTAATTTCTGTAAAACAGCTTCCTGTGCACAATTAAAATTTAATGTGTACTGGCAAATTATTCCCCAGAAGACTGTTACCAAATTTTATACTCAACTGTGAATATGTGAGTACCTAGTCTCCTTTGTCTCCTCAAAGAATGTTAGAAATCTTTACCAGTCTAGCGGGTGAAAATGGTATCAGTGTGATACAGTAAATGAAATCCTGTATTGCCAGAGCAGAAGCACGTCAAAGATGCAAAAATATCCAGATAATATTTCATTTTATTCACCCAAATACATGAAAGGTAAAGAAAGATAAAATATGATTATGTATACATGCTTATACTTTATCAACAAATGTCTTGTAAAATTAGCTATATTTTCAAATATGATGACACAAAGTGTTGGTTTGTAAATGGTGTGTCTCTGATGATATGAAGTCCTGATGAAATGATGAAAAGTGTTTTTAACATGAATTATTTTATTTACTTTAATTTGAGCTGTTTGACTGATGTATTTAGCTTTACTGATGACCTGTGACTGAAGATTGTTCAAGGGACAGACATACAGCCAAAATAATGCAGTTTAGCTAAGTATCATTACATATGCAAAGCTAGAAGATACACAAATACAGAATGGTGGCAATATGAATTAAGTCTGCAAGTAACTTGTTTTTCAACTAAATTCAGTTTTTTTTTTCCTAAATATCAAATTGTTTGCCTTCAAGTTAGCCAACACCTCATCTCTCAAGCCAATATTATATTCTGGCAAACATCAAAATCTGTGAATGAAATGGTAAACAATGTTTAATTATCTATTCATTTACTAAGTATTTCTCTCCCTCTCTCTCTCCCTCTGGTTTTAATCCATGTTTTATTCCAAACCAGGATAATAAAATGAGCCATATTTCAAAATTCACATCTGGAGAAATTTCTAACAAAAATCAAATCTTTTGTTCAAATTTATTTGTCCTTGGAAAATGGGCCTGCATTTAAGAGAAATGCAGCTAAAATATTATTGAAATTGTTGAAAATGATTTTGCATAACTAATGGAGGCTAAGAAAGCAACATTTTAATGATTTAAGTGCAAAGTAACCAGAAACAGACAATTTCTATTTTCCTTTAAAAGTTTCTTGTTGTTTTGTTTTAAATCAAGAGAGCGTTTTCAGCATTTTAGCCTTTATTGGAATGTGGAAGAATAGAAAAGAATAGAAAAGAATAGAAAATCTTTCTTTTATTTATCTTAAAGCAGTTTTCAAACATAAGTAATCTTCTTGACTTTTACTTTCCTGAAGTAAAAGAAAAGATACATAGATAATCTCTCCCTCTTGCATTGCATCTAATTTGTGAGGCCCTAAATCACAAGTTGTTCTGTGGTCTTGGCAGTATTCTTTATGGAGAATAGGCATACTTGGTTATTTGCAATTTTTTTGCAAGGGTCTATATAGTAACATTAAATACATAGATCTCTCTCTCTCTCTCTCTCTCTCTCTCTCTCTCTGAATATAACAACACTATCCTTTTATGGATGAAGTTTTCTCCTACAGAAAACAAAACTAAACAAAAAGAAACCAAAAAATCCCCACTGTTAGTGGACACTTTCTTGGAAACTAGCCCCCTAAGCAGTTTCATCTAAGGCAGAGTATCATTAATCATTAGGCTAAAACAGTTTGAATCATCAAAAATAAGTAATATGAAAATATTATATACCCTTATAAAGGTCATAAATCCACAGTTACTGGCTTATATTTTCTGTCTTGCTAAAAATATAATTGGAAGCCATGCTGCTTTTATGCTTTGTGTTTCTCAAGTTTTCTTTATTTCTGAACTCTTTGTTTGTTTTGTTCTTTGGTTTTCATTTTTGCTTTAATTGGCAGGAACTTCATATTAAACCACTTATTCTCAAATAACTTGTTTCATAACATTTACAGTTTACTGAAGCATTAGAGAAAGGATATATTAAGGAACAATACATAAATTGTCTCCATTTGTTCATATTGAGGCAGGGACTCCATTTAAAAGAATACTAAGTCCGGAGTATTTACCTAGTTATAAATATAACAGATTATTGATAGCGAATGGAGCAGCTCAAAAGCTGTTCTTCCTGCAAAGTCTTTATTTTATTGAACATTTCTTTTCAAAGTAATATAAAAATTATACAAGTATGATTAAAATGAACTGGGGACTAGAAATACATGATTGTTCATCTAAATTTAACACAAAGTGATAATGATCTCAGCGTTTAGTATTTTGACTGCTACAGCACAGAAACAAATAATTGTTCATTTAATCTCTCCAGATTTGAAAACACGAGCATTACTTTAAAAATCATAATTTTATGAAACCAAATTATTCTTGCTGAGATAAAATAAGTTTTATTTCTATGTCACCCAAAGGTCATTATCTTTTTTCCACTTATTTTCCATTTTGTTTTTCGCAAAAAAATGGGAAAGCTCTTAGGAAAAAAATGAGAAACTTTTTGCCAGCAAATCAGTTGATGAAGATTACAACTAGGACCCACATCCCAGGACAATATAGCTGCTTGTTTAAGCCTAGGTACAGATTTTAGTTTTCAAGGACATCCTCTTCAATTATTCCATCTTACAGATGCCCGACTGCTCTTAAGATAGCCAAGTCTGCCCCATCATCCACTGTGCACTTGGAAATCTCAGCCTGGCCTTTTAATCTCAGCACACAATTGACTCTGCACTGTGTGTCCTTTCAAAATAAGCACAGCTGCCGTCTTCATATCTTGAGCAGTCTCCCTCCCAGTACTGCACAGCAGTCAGAGATGTTCAGCTATTCCAAATGTAAAGTCAGGAAGATCGGCTTTCTGAGAAGCCACAGGAATTGCTTCTCCAGCCTGAGTTATAACAAACCATCATTTCCACACGGAGGAGCAGCTTGAGAGCTGAGTAAGTTATCAAAAGCATTGCACGAAAGCATATACGGCATGCCGGGCTGCTTCCAGCAGTTTCACCTTAGGTTAGTCAACTAAAGGAGATAACATACATCTTCCTCTGAAGTGTTTGGTTCTAATGCTTACAGTCAAGGGACACGGGGCTTCTCTCTGTCAGGATGTAAAATGTGCCATGCTGAATGACCTTATATACAATTGTCAGGGTTGTAAAGTAATCCACGAGTGCTTAGAAATTTGTTGGAACATTATATTCTAACAGAGAACTATATTTTATCAAGATAATTTAAACCATTGATGTAAACCATACATTGTTCTAATAGAAGTTATTTCTGGTCAGTCAGCACCCAGAATAACATAAAATTACATACAAACCTATGCTTCTCTTTCTCTGCCTCACACATGGTCAGCACACACTTCGATATCGCATAGTCTGTTGTGGAACCTGACAGAATCATGTTAGATAAATAAGATACTGTTAAAACACCACTATGATCTTTTAGTGCCTATCAAAAGATAGATTTTTTTTAAACAGATGTTTGTTCTATTTCGACCTGCGTTATTTCTCAAATCCTCCTGCCTTTGGCATTCTAAGAACAAATTGTATATACCCATTTAGAAAAAATAGCCTGTATCTAGAAATTTATATATATATATATATGTATATAGATAGATAGATATCAGATATCAGATAATATTTCTCTTTTTCCTCGATCGATCGATCGATCGATCTGCTTTTCAAAGTGTTACAGCTTTATATCCCCAGTGTCTGCACCTCTTGCCTGCAACTGATGTCAGGCAGGTAATTTGAAAATACTGTTCTTTGGAGGGCTGCAATCTCAACAATCGGTGAGTTAATAATTTATTCCAAATCTTCTTCCTTTCTTTATTTTACCAGCTCTCTACCCTTTCCTGTACTGTCCCAGGAAGCAGTAGGTGGAAGATAGAGGGAGATTCTCCTTGTTTGCCCCCTGCCCACCAATATCAATTGAATGGCAAAATTGACTCTATAGAAAACATTAATACCTGTTTGGTTAATTGTGATTTTTGTTACATCCCTTAACATTACTGTATGGTGGTAATTGGCTTTTTTTTTTTTTTCAAATTAATTTTGAGGTTGTAGAAAAATTTTATTTTATTTTATTCTTTCAATGGCAGATGCTCTCTTCCTAAAGCTGGGGGGAGGGGGAAGCCTTGGCTTATAGCTGAAGCATTTGGGCAAAGTTCTTTATGGCATTTAAAAAACTACATTTACTTGAGAAAATAGCATCATGTGACAGAACCATAGCAATCATAACACCTTAGGTGCCAGAAAACACTCACTCTGGGTGGCTTGGATGACTCCAGATTCTTAAGAGCATTTTTTTCCTTGGGGTAGAAAGTCCCTGCAGTGCATTAATTTCTACGGAGAGCTAATAGCAACCCTGTCTCTCAAGCAACTGGCTTGCAGTGTATTAGCCTGCAAGGCAGAAGAATAACAGACACATATCGCTGACATTTAACAAAGCTATCTTTCATCATTTTCTTTTTTTGCCCTTTTATAAGTCTCATTTTGTAGAAAAACACTCTTCAAATGATGACTTAAATTATTTCTGAAGAGGAATTTTCTTCCTCAAATTATCTAAAGTTTTAAAAATGCCACGATATTATGTTTGCAATTCTTTTTTTTTTTAAGATTTTATTTATTTATTTGACAGAGAGACAGCCTGCGAGACTGTCTGTAAGACAGCAAGTAAGGGGAGTGGGAGAGGAAGAAGCAGGCTCCCAGCAAAGCAGGGAGCCTGGTGTGGGGCTCGATCCCAGGACTCTGGGATCACGCCCTGAGCCGAAAGCAGACACTTAATGACTGAGCCACCCAGGCGCCCTTGTTAGCAATTCTTAAGGACTCCCTCTCCCTTTTACATGTATATGACAATACAAAATGATGTCTAAAATATGTTTCTCTTCTTGCATCTGATATGTGAAGCCTTATATCATGAATAATTCTTTAATCTTGGCAGTATTCTTTATGGAGAAGAGACACATTTGATTATTTGCAATCTTTTGCAGGGGTCTATATATTCATATACTGTGAATCTGCCTTTGAAAAATATGATTTTTTTGTTTTTTTAGTTTATCTTCACTCTGAATTGTCACATGTGGGAAGAGCTATATCATAGGGGATCATGATAGATCAGGTTCCAGAGTTCTACCGGAGTGAAATACCACAGCTTTACCAACACCCTTTCCCTCTTGGCAAATGTATTTTATGGCTGGTACCACAATTAGCCTCTCACTGCTCAGATATCTTGGCTTAATGTGGATAAACATTCCAAAGTAAGTTTATTAAGAAGGAGAAAATGAAGAAAAAGAGAATGACAAAGCATGGGATCTAGACACAGTTAAGTCTACATACAGGTTCTCTTCTCTGAAGGTAACCGGGGTCTTAGCCACAGATTTCCTTGTCTGACCATCCTTGAAGGACTTAAAGGCTTTGGTTCTTTTCCCTTAATCCTGTCTGGTATTGTCTCTGACCAGTAAGGACAACTTCAGGTTGCACCCTGAGTGGGTGGGTAGGAGGGCCCAGGCAATTTCGCAGCATTTTCTGTCCTGTCTTCTCTGCTGTGCCATACCTCAGTTGAGACCAAGTCTTGATTTCTGACCCATAAAGGAAAGAACCCCCCTCCCCCGCCAAAATCTGGTACAAAGTGACTCCTCTGTCTTCAGACTGACTGCAATAACTTCCCAGAATTTATTGCCCTTGTTCGCATTCCCTCCTAGAATGACACTCTCAACCCAAGTAATTTTTCTCTATCCTATTTCCTTTACCTAAGTAAGAAGACAATTCAAATGCTATCAGGAACCAAATGGGAACATGACTATGTGAAGTGGTGCTGAGGACAGAGGCGTAGTAATTATTATACCTCAGTGGGTTTCAATATGGATGCCCAGGCCAGCAGTATCATCACGGTAACCTGGAGACTTGTTATGATGAAAATCCTCAGCCCCACCCCAGGACTAATTAGAAACTCAGGGAGCGTTCCTCAACAATCTGTTTTTTAACAAGCCCTCCAGTAATTCTGATACATGCTAAAATTTAAGAAGCTCTATTCTACTTTTAAGTATCTCTTTGTTTTCTTTTTCTTTTATTTTTTTTTTACATAGTAGTAGTTTTTTCTTTTTAAAAATCTAAGTCTAAAGCATATTCTCTAACAGAATCTTTAAATTAGCTTTGTTTCAGAATAAAATACAGCTCATGACTTGGTACTAGTCATGGGGCATCAGATGAAGGGTATTGCATTTCTTCCAGCCTCCTAAACTTCACCCACTCCCAAACTGGACAATGGGTTTTCCTGTTTCAAAATTTTTGCCCCCTGGTGGAATTTACAGGAGCCTGATACTTCTTTTTCCTCTCCTCTCCTCACTTCTTTTATTTTCTTTTCTCCTCTTTTCCTTCTTTTTTAAGATTTTATTTATTTGAGAGAGAGAGAGAGAGAAAGAGCACAAGCGGGGAGGAGCAGAGGAGGAAGGAGAGAGAATCTGAAGCAGACTCTGCACTGAGTGCGGGGCCCAAGGTGGGGGGAGAGATCTCAGAACCCTGAAATCAAGATCTGAGCTGAAGCCAAGAGTCTGGTAACCGAGCCACCCATGCAACCCCAGGAGACTGATATTTCAAATGTAAAAGATACTTCAAATTTTCAGTTCATTGGCAGAGCCTAGATAATTAATACAACCACCAAAACTGTGAAAGTGAAAGTACACTGTATTTCAGATTACCAGTATCTGCCACTTATATGCAGTCTAAGTAAGGAGACAGTACATTTGAACGTCCTGTCTGTGTCCAGCTCAGAAATGATTTATCCTTATGTTTATTTACTGTCTGTAGCTCTAATTGCCTTCCTTACTTGCTTATTTAATAGTAAACACAAATGCTCAAAAAAGGGGGATTTTGTGTGTGTGTGGCCACCATGTTTCTCTGCTTTATTTTCTCAATGTAAAATTTCACATCTAAATACTTTAGTAGAAAAGACTTTTATACATGTAATGAAGTAGTAAGATTTTCAAGAGTCCTAATACTTTTTTCCTAGATAGGATGATGTTTACATAATGTCACAGATACCAGTTCAATTACTTTTCATAATGTTAGTTGATATCCTGGTGAGGTGGATATATAGATTGAATATGTGTTTAGGTTAGAACTCCTTTTTAAATTAATATATTTCCAATGGAAATCCAAACTCTCCACTGACATATGGTTTATTCATGCTTTATAAGGCTACACACAATTTTAGTTCACATGCACTATTTATTTAATCGTTTTATATCATTTAATGTAACTGAAAGATATTTCTTGGACCAATACTGCACACCATTCCTTCTATTTAAGTGAGACAACTTTTAGTTATTCAATTAATAAACTGAGTTGACAAGGTTTGAAACCAGACTAGTGTAGAAATAAGCAAAATCAATCCATGTTTTAACCAAGAAAGCATTTCTCAGATAAAGAAAAAAAAAAGAATAAAATATCAGGGGAAACTGAACCAGAAAAGATACCTGGGAATGTTTACTACACTGTAAAAATTGATGAAAGGAAACAGGAAGATAGGCACCGTAGTAACATTATCTATATACCCACTGACTTCCTTCTAAAGTCAAGTTCATAGTCTGGTTGCAGAAATGAGGAACATCTGGAAGGAAGGTGTGTTTAAACAAAGAGTTTGGACTTTTAATCACAGATCTTAGGTGATAGATGGGTGTTTCAGGATTATTCATGTATTAACCAATTCCAACACAAAAATCTTAAATATTTAGTTATTCATTAAGAAATATTTATAAAAGCCCTACAAAGTGCATGCTGCTCTTCTAGATGATACATTGAGAAGAATACAAAATTAAACTAACCTTGGAGGGGTGCCTGGATGGCTCAGTTAAGCATCTGCCTTTGGCTCAGGTCATGATCCCAGGTCCTGGGATCAAGTCCCACATCAGCCTCCCTGTTCAGTGTGGAGTCTGCTTCTCCCTCTCCCTCTTCTGCTCCCCCTGCTTGTGCTCTCTTACCTGCACTCTCTCTCTCTCAAATGAGTAAATAAAGTATTTTTAAAAAGTAATAAAAAAATAAACTAACCTTGGATATTTTCATTAAAAAATGTTGAAGTTTAATTGTGTGTGTGTGTGTGTGTGTGTGCATGTGTGCATCTTTAGTTGTACTTGTATATTTATAAATACATTAGATGAATTCAAATTTAGGCATATAAACAGAATTTAAGTAGCCTGAGGATCTGTAAGAACACTGAGAATTAGGCCTAGAGGCTATAATGCCAATAATAATATCTCAAGGTCGCTGCAGGGGTTATAAGAGCAGAAATACCAATTTTGCTACCACTATGACACAGACAACACACCACATACCAGCATATTAATGTTGTGGGTTGAATTGTGTTCCAAAACTCAATATTTTGAAATCCTAATCCCCAGTATCTCAGAAAGTAATGTGCAGATGTAATTAATTAAAGATGCAGCCATACTGGATTAGGGTCAGCCCTTAATCCAGTATGTCTGGTGTTCTTATAAAAAGGTAAAATTTAGACACAAAAAAGCACATGAAAACAATGTCATGTGACAATGAAGGAAGAGATTGGGATGAGGTATCTATAAGTCTCAAAATGCCAAAGATTGCCAGCAAACCAGAAGCTAGGAGAGGGGTATAGAACAAAGTCTTCATCGTGGCCCTTAGAAGGAACCAACCCTTCCAACACCTTGATCTCAGACTACCAGCTTCTAGAATAGTGATACAATAAATTTCTGTTGTTTAAGCCATTTAGTTAGTTGTACTTTGTTATGAAATTCTTAGCAAACTAATACAGCTGGCATTGAACATAGAATTACAGTATTGCCATTCAAATGCTGCGTGTTTCTGCCTTCACTCTATTAAAAATACCTATTCACATTGCTGCCACTTCCCAATAGTGCCCACTTCTAAATGAAAGCCTTTTGCAGGGGCAAAAGAGAAAAGACAAGTGAATTTTACTTCTTGGAGAGAATTACCCAAATTATCCAAATACGGGAAGAGTGTTCAAAAGATATCAAGCATCCATAAATGTAAAAAGTCAACATAATAAATACACACATAAATGTGAAAATAATTCTGTTTTTCTATGACTCAATCTCTCCCTGCTTTATTTTTGTTTTAAAACAGCCAGAATCATTATCTTAGTTTAGGATTTATTTCCTTCTCTTTGTGATTGCTATAAATTCTAGGGATTTCTGTATTATGTTGGCATCTTTGGGAGGAATGGAAGACTATTGAACCGTAATCTGCAGCCTGATCTGTTCTCCCCACTGTTGGCCGCACTCCGTTTTCCCAAGCAAAAGTTCTGTTGAGTCTCTGTGACTTACCCTTGCAGCTTAAAATAAGTAAATAAGTAAATAAATGAAAAAGCACCATTTCACATCCTATACTAGGCCTATTTCATTGATGTCACATAAAGTGCTTTTACTCGATTTACTACTGGGTCCAGGGATTCACCAAGCCCTCATTCAAGAAGTAAGTTACTGTCTTATCTGTCCTGTTGCATAAACCTATCTTGGGTTTCTTATTCTGCCTCGTCCTTCGCCCTTCCCGGGATCATGCTCTGTAAGGCAGGAAGCGAAAACTTTTCTTAGGCTCACATAACATCTAACCTCCCTGCTTCCACCAATCTTTCTCCTTTCCTCTCCATGGCCAGAGGCTATGAAAACATTCTCTAGCTGGTCTTCGATTTTTTAAAACGTCTTCTTAGAATAAACTTTATATTGTTTCTTTCAAGAGTAGTCTTTGGAAATAAGAGCTAAGAATTTGCTTTTCTGTTAAAATGCACGTTATATGAAGCACTGACTGCACATATCCCAAATGTAGAAGGACGGGCATGTGGGGGAAGGGAGAGGAACACCTCTGACTCAACTCCTGACTTTTTCTTCCATGTGGAGAGATAGCCACTGGTGTAAAACCCCTCACTTCTTGCTGTCCCTCCCAGAGAGACCCCTCCAAGTTTGCGGGCGTGGCACAGCAAATCTGGGGAGAATAAACTGACAACGTTTGGCTCATCTCTTTCCTTTTCCAGAGAAAATCTGCCTGCTAAGAATATATGCTATTTTCTTCTTTCCAGCATGAAGCAAAAAGGGTTTGCTTCCACAGGAGACGCCTGGGATCATTCAGCACAGTCTGGTAGAAGATGGGTGAATTTGTTGAAGTCTGTGGTTCATTATAAATAGTGTAAACATATGCGCTGGTTTGTCAGGATGGTCTCAATTTATGCTTACTGTAGTTATTAACATTGATTTTTTTTCTTTCAGAGTGTCCTGGTTTGGATACTAAATACTGTAGTTATCCTAATTGTTAGGAAACCTACTTTCCCACAGATAAGACGCATCTAGAGTCAATCCTCAATTGACACACAACTTGGGAAGGCAGTATTGTTGTTGTTGCTATTGTTTTTCTGTTTTTAGCCCCTTTGATCCCAAAGAGAACTAGAAAAGAACAACCAGTATGAGAAAGTTACAATTATTGCTACTTAGACATTAAGGAGAAAAACCAATTATTTTAGGATCAAAATGTCTTGATTATGTGGATGATAGTAATTCTCTTTACTTAAAGCATAATCACTATTCTAATTTTTTTTTGTGAAACTCATACCTGACTATATTTCTGAAAGAGGAACTCTATTTGTAGAACTTTATTAAGCTTATATTCTTTAGAAAACAAAGGCTGAAAGTCTTATTGTGTAAACATCACAGTAATATTCTTCATAGTAATTCCAATACATCTGGGGGAAAAAAAGGAATCAGTATATTTTAATAGCAGTTTTTCCAGCAGAATTCTGACTTCTCAGAATGATAAACACATTCCACTTTGTCAACATTTATTTTACCTTGGATAGGAATTAATTATAATGGGAAAAAGCAATAACAATTTAACTAATGCTTTAGAAACTCCCAAGTGTGGGTGCTTGTATACTTATATACTTACTATACCCCGTGTACTATTCTGGGTAATTTGGATAGTCAGTTACACAAACAGAGAAAGCCAAACCTCCATGCATCTTGTGTTCAAGTTGGAAGAGATTATAGTGACTGAATTCAAGTAGTCAAACGTTTTTTAAAATTAATTTATTATTGTTATTATTATTAGAGAGAAATCATGAGTGGAGGAGGAAGGACAGAGGGAGAGGGAGAGAGAGAATCTTACAGGCTCCACACCCAGAGTGGAGGCTGATGTGGGGCTTGATCCTCACAACCCTGAGATCATGACCTGAGCCGAAATCAAGAGTCACATGCTTTAACCATCTGAGCCATCCACACACCCCACAAGTAGTCAAATTTTGGCAGTCAGATGTTTTCCATCTTTTCTATGACTTGTCTCAGAAACAGCATATCAGTCATAACTAAAACTATGCATCTTCAAGAGATTGCTTAAAGTGTCATGCCCATTTTGGTTAATGTAGGTAGAGCAAGTCATGAGTTTGGTTTAATTGTATGAACTTGGTATAAGTAGGAATTTTTCAAGTTTTCTTGAAAACATGATGTCTGTGTCAGTGAAGTGAGACTTCTAGACTCTCCAATTTGTTTTTAAAAATTATCTAACAAATAAATGAGAAAATAATAGATGAAAAGAAAGAGATACTTTTGACATTTATTCTGTGTGCTATATATAGAGACTCATAACAAGAGTGGAGTAAAGCCTTCAGAAAACTGCAGTGAAATCTGCTTTGCTACTCTCTCATGCAGAAGTGAAATAGAGTTTTATTATACCATTATTGCCTTTTTCTCTAAAAGGAATTTCATTATGTTGCCCAACCTCACGGGGTGGTTGCTAAAACTCAATAACAAGGCAAGAGTGGCAAGACGCTTTTCGATTAGCAATGCGGAATTGCTATATGTGTGAAAATAATTTTCCATGTAACCAACTCCTGGGAGAGAAAAGAAGCCAAAATATAAAATGATTTCTAAACACTTAAATAAAAAGTCAAAGATATTCTCTCCTCATAAAACCCTGTTGGGTAAAACTTTTCCATCAAATGCTTTGTCTGACATTGAATCTCAGAACAGACGATTGTGCAGGACAATTCATTTCCTCTCCCAGGAAGAAACCGGTATTCGTGTCTGTAAAACATTTATTTCCTTATCCATGACTCTATTTACTGATAAAGAAGCTTCCCAAATGTTGAGGGAATGTTTACCTTCCAATCTTAAGAGTGGGGGTGATTTTTTCCATTGGTGCTGTATACGTAGGAAACAATCCAAAAGAACTAACTTTGAAATTCTCATCTGTTTTCTGTGGCAATGAAAACCAGCCCACAGTTGTCATTTGTTCTGGTGGAATGTAATGCATTAGCTCGCATGGCAGTAGATCTAATAAATCTATTTTCTCATGGAAAAAGAAATACAATTTTGGGAAAAACTCTTGCTTATTAACAATAATTTAAATCATAGATTTTTCAAATCCTACCACCCATTCTTGGAATATCAATATTTTGCTTTCACTAATTCACTTATAATATTTCATAGAGACTTCAGTGTTTTTGAAAAATTAATTTCGTGGATAATAAAACTACTAAATTGATAACTCAGGCAAATAAGGAACATACTGAAATGTAAAAAAAAAAAGCAATAACAAGATGCTACCTATTTGATAATACAACTTTTAATCTACTACTACTTGTTGCTGATATGAATACTGAGTGAGTGAATATTTTTGTTCTTAAGTAATAGTAATCTTAAAGAATTAGTATCTACTTATACAAGAGTTTTACTTGGGGAAATATTTAAGCTAGCACTTCAGTTAGCATTATCTCTACAAGGCAGGTCTTGGAAACTATTCTTCTAAATAATCCAAAGTTCCAACTTTTATGCACACTTAGAATGAAATTTTGTAAATAAATTTTATTAACTGCAACACTAAGACATGTGCACATTCACATGCATACAGATGCATTTCATAATCCAAATATAATATATGAAAACATTAAATATGCCAAATAGTGGTTTTTAAAATGCTTGCCTATAGGTGTCAAAGGTTGTGAAGGGTCTGAGATTTTACACTAATTTGAAGTGAACAAGTTAGCTGCTGAAGTACCATGGATGCTGGTAGAAGACACAAAAATCCTAGGTCAGAGACAAAAGAAAAACATGGAATTCTTCACACTGTAGCCAGATATAATACTGAATATGTTTCATATCTGCTAAATGATGGGTTCAGGTAGTAATGGTGACAACTTGAGTGATATAGCCTTAAACAGCCGCTTACTTGTGGTTTTACTTACCACAGAATGGGTCCTTGCTCTGAGCATCTGCCTAAGTGACCTAGATGGTTTCATAAGCAGCCCAATTTTTTTCTGGAGTTCATGGTCCCCAAAAGGGGTGTCTTTAATCTGCCAGTCTGCAATTTTCAAAGTGGCAGATGAAACTTCCAGGCCATTGCTGACAACCCAAGAGTCAGTGAAATATTAATAGTGTTCATCAAGGGATTGGCTAGAGCTATGAGAATGGCCTTGAGTTCTGCCCACTAAGCAGAGTAGCCTTGTCTGCTTTTAGCTCTACATAGCTGATTTTAAGGCTGAACAGCCTCACTGTGATCATAGTGCATTTTAGCTTAGCTGAATCATCACTGAAGCTAGCCTAGGGAACCTAGGTGAATTGACAGCCCTAATGAGCTTAAAGCTTTGCTGCAGATGGCTGAATAAAGGATTACTGCCACTTTTTCATGTGATACCAAAATGCCACTGGGACTACAACTGCAGGTTGTGTTTTTTTAATATGCCATTTTCAACGGACAAGTAAGGCTTTTGGGTTCTTTCCACCTTGTTAGTTATTGAGTACAAGTTGATTTACTTTATCATGGCAATATCAGGCAAGAGAGTCACAAAGCATCCTTGGTCAGGCATTCAGCTTTGATAAGATTGTAGTAACAATAATAGCTGCTTTTAAAAGGAGTATACTGGACAGCAATGTCAGGAAGGCAATGAATCTAAAACTCTGGGGAGCGCCTTTGGGAGTAGACTTCTTGTTGGAGACTTCAATCGGCAAGACCATCAGTCAGAAACTTGTAATCCAAAATAATCGTTTATGTTGAGGCACCACAAAGATAGAGAGCATGCCGCAACTAGATTGATAGGTTCCAAACAGCATATTAGTTTGGACCCCACTGAAAGGGTGTTTCTTTGTGGGTCAGCCAATATAAAAGATCAAGAAGAATGCATTAATGAGACATATGTTATCTCTAATACTCCCAAACTCCAAAAAGATGCTAAGCTTTATTTTTCTTGGTCAGGCACTTTTCCAAAGAAATAACTGATTTTCCTTGACTGGCAGCAGAATTAAGCATTATGAGTCTGTCCGCGTAGTCCCTAGAAACACTACTTGGTGAATAGCCATCTGAATTATGTAAGTGTTTATCTGTCATTCCTGCTGGCAGAGATTTGATAACATTTATGATTAGGATCATTGAGGTTCTGACTTGCCAAGACAATTCAGAAGATGGCTGAGAGAACATCAATTAAATAGTGAAAACTTTAGGTATCAGAGGGTAGAAGCAGTCACATTAAATCTTTATCTACCAACTGGTGGCAAATAACAGAAGAGTATTTCCCATTAGTACTTCTTCATTGCTGGACTTTCTCTGTCAGGAGAATCCTGTCTCATATTTATGTAATGTAGAAGTACAATCATATAGCACATTATTTCCTACAATACATTCAGATGTAGAAGAAATAACAGTACACTGAATTAGCCCAGTAGGGTCTTATCAGTCCCCACCTATATGATCATGTTGACCTCACTTCCCCACTAGTAGTCTTGCCCAAACCCCATCAGCTAAAATCATGCATCTATTCCCCCTTAGGATCATGTTGGACAGAGCCATAACAATGGGAATTATTCATTGCCCCAAAAGTCCTCAGCATACTCCATGGGTGTGCATAGACTTCAGTACACTTTGAAGACAAGGACACCCTGCTGTGACACTTAATCCTTTTTTTTTTTTTTTTTTTAAGTAACTGGGTCATGGTGGAGGAGAAGTAGAGATTGGGGATATGGAGGGAGTGAATGACTCTCAGTATAAGTCAAATGAATAATAAACCAGATGAATTATTTCCAAGGTTGCTGCTGACAGCTCAAACTTCAAATGTTTTTGGTCCTCCCAATGCCCTTTACCAGGTAATAAGGTCATTATTACTGACACCATTTAATTTAGGTTTGAGGATTACTTAACATAGTATCTGAAGTCACATTCATTTCTCTCTGGGACCATAGGCTTTGAACCCACTGACTGCCTGACTCAGCTTTCAGTGACCCACATAGCAATGCTTTTTGTCCATCTTCATCCAGGGTATTAACTATCCCATTGTCATGAAAATATCTCTTAAATTTAAGATTTCATCTTAATGGGTAGGACAATTTTTTTATGCTCAGAAAAATTCCCCAGAGAGAGCAAGAGCTCTCTTGTGTGAGTTGAAATTCATGAGATGAGATCTTTTATTGTTACGCTTTAAATCTATCTAAAGTTGGCATAGTAGACACCAGAAGAAGGTAAGATCTAAGACAGTCCAGCTGTTGCCATCTTTCTTAAACATTATAGACTTCACTCCCTTGTCTTCTAAGAGAAAGTACTCAAAATTGGTCTGGCTTCTGGCCACAGCACTCATGAATTTTCCTCCATTCTCACTTAGCATTGGAACTTAACCTCTTTATTGTCTGAAAGAGAGAGGAAACTTCTGGCTATCTGTAATGAATCTTCGTATTAATTGTTACAGCAGGGTGACCACTGGTTTGGCAAGGAATTCCCCTGCTTGAGGGTAATAAAAGACAAGATACTGTTCAGGAAACTATCACTGAAACTACTTTTCAGTACTCAGCTGATAACAACTGCCCCAATTCTTCCTCATTAATAGGTAATAAAATAGAGGACTGTTTATTGCCCAACTGGCCTTATGGTATGGTGTTGGGGTTAACGTAGAGCATGGAATTTGCCATAATACCTGGCTTGCTAAAATGTAACAAGGAGGCCGCTGAGGGCAGGGAAGGTTTTGGAGAAGGGTGTACGCCTTTGGAATGCCAAGGCCTACGTGACTATTCTCCCGTTGAAACGCAGCAGGGAGTTGCCTTCCTGAAACTTTCCTAGCCCAAACAGCTGCCCCGTGATCTAAGAGGTGTAGGCATGGTCTCTTAGGCGATGTTTAATAGAACACACCCAAATTAACATATGGTAACTCTCCTGTAAACAGATCCTCCCAGTCTCAGTAAGACCCCTTGTCAACCTGTGTTTAAGGAACAGTGGTAAGGATTTGTGATTATCTTGAAGGACCAATAAAAAAGGAGCAAAGAAGAGCAAAGGGTCTTCATCTCTGAGTGTTGACCCCCTTGCCCTTCTCCTCTCTTTCACGGCATAGTTTGGAGTAATCTTTCATCCGTCGGTACAGGGATTGCTGGCCATTCCCGACAGTATGGTCAACATACTTGCTATTTATTCTGATGGTCATCCTTTAAATCTTGTTAGTTGGTTTGTAACAAACTTAGGCCTTCTTTTTCCAGAAAGCCGTGCTTCTGTCAGCATCCCATTCTCATTGTCATAACTGTTTTTATGATATGTGTCCCTCCAAAATTTGTAAGTTGAAATCCTAATCCCCAGTGTGATAATATGGGGATGGGGGTTTTGGGAAGTGATCAAGTCATGAGGGTCAAGCTCTCATGACTGGGATTAGTGCCCTTATAAAAGAGACCCCAGGGAGCTCGCTCTCTCCTTTCACTGTGTGAAGACACAGAGTGTGTCTGTCTATGAACCAGGAAGCAGGTCCTCACTAGATAAGGGATCTGCTGGCACTTTGATCTTAGACTTCCCAGGATCCAGACCATAAGAAATATGTTGTTTAAACCACCCAGTTTTACGTTAATTTTGTTATAGCAGTGTAAACTGTCTAAAGCAACTGTCAAGGACTGTGAAAGATCTGAGATGATACCATACTTGCCCGCTAACAAGTTTCATGAATGCTATTAGAAGACACAAGATTTCTGGTTCAGAGCACAAGAAGTAACACAATCATCTAACATTTACATCAGTTTCTTTGACCTCATTTCCCATGGGTTAGTGCAGAAGAACCCAGAAGGATGTCTGCATCTGCAGTGGGTTGTATTAAGGGAGAGGAAACTTGACTCCAATTTTTATAATGAGCAGTAAGTATGCCTACTCTTTGATCTGGAAGGAGACATTATTAATGGCTGTTCCTTTTACAAATATCCTTGAAAAGACAATCTAAAAAAAAAAGTGCTTCTCTCTCATAAGATGTGAAGAAATGATAGGGTTCTGTGAAGAAATGTTTCCCAGTTTTGGTACTTGTTTTTTTTATGGGCCCAGCTTCCATAGTTGTGAGATTCATACTTAGCACTTTAACATGTCAATGCACTCTTAGTGCATCTGTATTTGTGTACTCTGCTGCTTTAATCATATGAATTAAGTCCTTACAAGCAGCACATCCCTATAAACTATATGATAAGATTTGAGAGTGAATTTTTTTCTTAAGAGACTACATTCAAATGAGTTGACCTAGAAAGAATGAGCATTATAATATTAAGAAAAGCATTATAATAACTTCTTAGGCTCTCTTTTGTATTTCATTTTCGTAGTTTTCCCTTAATATCCAAATCTTTCATAAATCTACTTTATTGGTATGTCAATCATGCTCATCTCTATATGTATTATGCTTACTTTACCACTTGGCCATATATACATGTATTTCATTTAGCTATTTATTTATTTATCTTCTGTGGTTTAGAACTAGTTGGGAAAGAGACTTTATTTCCTTCATGCAGTCTTTTCATTCTGCAGTGCTGCTTAGTGCTAGGCCTTTGTAGGTGCTTAATAAATGTCATGTAATTTCAGTTCACTGAAGTTTAGCCTGTGGCCTTCTGCTGAAACTGACAAATGGTTTATTTGGTCTATTTTTTAAATTATTTAATATTTTATTGTTTTCTCTCATATGTCTTGAAAGTGTGTTTGTGTATGTGTATGTGTGTGCTTGTATACTCAATAGATGGTTTCTCCCATGACATAAACATGAACTGAATTTGAGAAAAAAAATGAAAAAAAATACATGCTTTTAAAATACTGGTCTCATATTTAATTTTTCAGCATCTCTGATTATAATGAATAAAGCATTTTCTTATTGTTCACAGATGCTACACTTGGATTTCCATATTTACATTTGGTTACACAATATCCTTTTGAGAAAATACTATGAAATGAAAAGTGAAAAAAATTTCCTGTTTTGAGTAGTTTTTTCTTATATAATGAAGTGTTTTGAATAATCTTAGTAATCATAAATCAGTTTGGTTAACATCTTTCATACTGATAAGTCCCAGTTCAGCAATTTTGGATTCTAAAAAAAGGTCATATGCTTTAAACATTTAAATTTTATGATTCTTAGTCCCCACCCTGCTTATTGCAAATACTACTTCTTTACTCCATAGAATCTTCTCTCCAGTGATAAGTTCCAAGATTCCTGGAGATAATTATATGGTCCAAGGGTTTAGGTCTGGATATTAATTTTTATAAAAGGTAAATTCAGAAGTGTTAGGGAATGGGATATTTTGCATTCATCCAAATAGCTGAGTAACTAATATGTGGCTGATGGTGTAATAGATACTGAGGGTCTATGAGGGAGTCAAGCCAAAATGAAACCTACCTCTTAAATCTTAGTCTAGTGGAAGAGTTATCCTTTAATCAAAGAATCAAACAAACAAAATAAAATTGTACCAGTGTTACAAATGAGAAATTCGTGAAACTGTGAAAGCACAAAATAGACTGGTTTAACCAAGTCAGAGGTGTCAGGAAGGACTTCAGTAAGTAATTACTGAGCTATGAAGAAGTCATAGGAGTTTAAGATGTGAAAAGGAGAAAGGGGGAGCAATCTACATAGAAGGAATGCATATGCAAAAACACTACTGAAAGAGGGACCATGGTACATACAGGAGTCCCTCTGATTATATGCAAGAACTGTGGCCAGAGGAGAAAGAGGAAAATTAGTATAAACTCGAGCTGAAGAATGAGAACTGGGACCTTCCCCCTCCACATAGTTTTAACTATCAAGGACTGAGAACTGAGGCCACCTGAATCAACAAGACTTTTCTATTGCCTCAAAAAAGTCTTGTTCTGGAAAATAGGCTGTAAACCAATAAATACTTCTCTGGTTCCCTTAGTAAATTCCTACAGACCAATCTATCTGAACAAACTAATCTGGGAATAGTTCATTGAACAGAAGAATGCATTGCTGTCCTAGACAACCAACTCATTTATCAAACAACAGTTTACTTAAAACTCATTTCTAAGCTGAGTCACTAAAACTTTAGGTATTATTATGATACAAAATGTGCCCAATCCTAATAAGCTCCCTGCCTTGAAAGATTCTTTTTATACCACTTGAGTCCAGATTTCAGAACTTCATGAATATTCTCCCCTGGCCTCCTTCTGTGATACTATGGTGACTCTATCAAGGTGACATTTCCCCGAATTGTGGTATAAGTAATAAGTTTAATTTTGTTTGACCAATAGGCATATTCTGACTCCTCCTTACGCAGAGACTTGAAGGCCACATGAAGTTTTTCCTCTATTTTCTTGATTCTAACATATACACAATATAAATACCCTTGAAATATTTTAAGTGAGGATAGAATGTGGCACTAGAATGACAGTGTGATTAAAACTGTGTTTTTGAATGACACTCTGTCTTCAGTGTAATAAACTAACTGGAAATAGCCACCATGAATTATGGAAGCTTAGAGGCGATTGGAATACTGATGTTTAGAGATGATGCTAGCTTAGCCTAGGATGATGGCAGTTGATACGGCCAAAAGTGGATGTGTTTAAAGCAGTAAATCATCCATTAAATATTTAAGATATGGTGATAGATCAAATGGGAGGGGTAAGAGACAGTAGGGCACCAAAGATGGATTGCAGATTTCTAATTTACATAATTCTTATATTTTGAATTTTTTTCTATAACTTTCTAAAGAGTATCATTTTTGAAACATTAATGATAAATGTCTCTTAGTGTAATCCTCTTGGCCTATAGTCTGTTTTAAATTGTGAGTGTACCTTTTTAGGAACTTGATGGCCAGACAAATTGACATTAAACTTACTCCTTTTTGTATGAAATTGTTACAAAGGAGGCCCTTTCAACAAAAGAAGAATCAGACAAATGTCATGATCCACATGACCTTGCATTGCAGATTTCTGGACTTCACATAATTGAATGTGTGGCTCAGACTTTTTTTTTTAATTGGAGTGGAATTGACATACAGTGTTACATTAGTCTTAGGTACACGACATATTGATTTGACAATTCAACACACCACTCAGTGCTCACCAAGATAAGTGTAGCTACCATCTCTCACTCTTCAACATTATTAAAATATTATTGACTATATTCCCTATGTTCTACTTTTCATCTCCATGACTTACTTATTCAATAACTGGAAGTTTGTACCCCTTAATCCCCTTTATTTTACCCATCCCCCATCCACTTTGCCCCGGCAACTACCATTTTGTTCTCCATATTTAAGAGTCTTTTTTATTTGTCCATTTGTTCTATTTTTCAGATTCTACATGTAAGTGAAATCACATAGTACCTGTCTTTGTATGCCTGACCTATTTCACTTAGCATAATACCCTCTAGGTCCATTCACATTGTACCAAATGGCAAGATCTCATTCTTTTTTTTATGGCTGAGTAATATCACAATGTATATATGTATACCACATCTCCTTTATCCATTCATCTCTCAGTGGGCACCTAAGTGCCCTAAGTTGCTTTTATACCTTGGCCATTGTAAATAATGCTAATTGTAATAAATTGTAAATAAACATAGGGGTGCATATATCTGTTCAAATTATTGTTTTCACTTTCTTTGGGTAAATACCAAGTAGTGGAATTACTGGATTATATGGTATTTCTATTTTTAACTATTTGAGAAACCTCCATACTGTTTTCCACAATGGTCGCACCAATTTACATTCCCACCAACAGTGTACTAGGGTTTCCTTTTCTCCACATCCTCACCAACACAGACATCATATTTCTTTATGCAGCATGTTGTTCAGAAATGCATAGAGTTATTTCTCTAAGCAACCTGGCAGATTCAGACTGAGTGGGCCCAAAGATATCTCTGGTACTGGATTCCATTCTGTCTCTGGAATATAATCCTCAAAGTAAAAGAATATTATAGATTTTATGGTGTAGATATCTCAGCTCTCTCAAGCTCTGTAAGTGACTGGGGATTTTTTTTTTTTTAAGATTTTATTTATTTATTTATTTATTTGACAGAGATAGAGACAGCTAGCGAGAGAGGGAACACAAGCAGGGGGAGTGGGAGAGGAAGAAGCAGGCTCACAGCGGAGGAGGCTGATGTGGGGCTCGATCCCATAATGCCGGGATCACACCCTGAGCCGAAGGCAGGCGCTTAACCGCTGTGCCACCCAGGCGCCCCGTGACTGGGGATTTTAATTATTCACTTGGCTTATGGGGTGGAAATATTTCATCACGTGGGCAAATCAGGAAAGAATTACTGTAGTCTCCCTTTAGTAAAGGACTTCCCCCACCACCCTAGTCATTTTGGATATTGTAGAAGCTGTGAATTGAGGGATAAGTGGTTGCTGTGATCATGCTTGGAGGTAGTCCAGCTGGTTCAGCCATCTCTGAACATGTAATAAGCCCTCTGGGAAGGGCCAGGCCTTGGCTATTGGTAAGTCTCTGTAAAATACCAGGTAATTAAGACCACTTTGCTTTTGATTTTGAACTCTGGTCACCATTTCTAGAACAGGAGTGAAAGACCTACACAGTGATCTACTGAATTATCAATGAAGTATTCAATTTTTCAATAACATCACTTTCATTTATTTTATTATTTATTCCTTTTAACCCCATTCCTACCCCCCCATAAATTGTCAAGCCCTTTAATGTGTTAGCTATATATATCATCATAATTGCGTGTGTATTTGTAAATCAGTAGCATGGATTTGTTTGATAGGTGATAATAAGATAGATAGATAGATAGATAGATAGATAGATAGATAGATAGATAGATAGATATAGATTCCCAAAATTTTTATTATGTTAGTGGCAATACTGTTTCTATAAGATAAGATTTGTCCACCTTACTCTGTCTATATCTAGATACCTAAATTGTTTTTAACTTCTCTCTACTACACACTACACTGAGATGAACATCTTTGTACATATCCCCTAATGGAATACAGGGGATTATACTGGGTTATGTACAAAGAAGGATTGCTAGGTTGCTAGGTCTTAGATTTTGTGGTGTGTGTGCACGTATGTGATGTATATGTATATGTATACACGTTGAATTTTACTAAGTACTGTAAGATTCTTCTCTAGAAGTCTGTACTAGTATTTCTCACATCAAATGCAAATGCAGCATGAATTGCATTTCCCCGCCCCTCTCTAAACACTAGACAGAGTTTTAATTTTTAATTTTTGCAGACCTGGTGAGGGAGTGGTAATACCTTCTTGTATTTGATTCCCAGTGAATTTTTACATCTTTCTATACCCTTATTATCCATTTGAATATTATCTTATATGAATTATGTATTAATAGTTTACCTATATTTTATAAATTGCTCATTTCTATTTATTGCAATAATTTCTTTTGAAGTCTCTATATCAGTGCTTCTCAAATTTAGGGAGTGTAAGCATTTTCTTCCAACCTGTCAACTGAATCGTATCATCTATAATATCCACATTAAAGAAGTATATGTATTTTTTAATTTAACTATTTTGAGATAATTACAAATTCACATGTAGTAGTAAGAAATGATACAGGATAATTGGTTTCCCTTAATGATAATATCTTGCAAAACTACACTACAAAATCACAACCAGGTTGTTGATGCTGAAATAGTAAACATACATAATGGTTACAACATCAAAAGGATTTCTTCTGTTGTCCTTTTATAGCTACACCCATCCTCCCATTCTTAACTCCTAGAACTAGTTAATCTGCTTCCATTTCTATACTTTTGTCATTTCAAGAGGGTTTTATAAATAGAATCCAACAGTATGTAAACTTATAGGGTTCTTTTTGTCACTTGACATAATGGTCAGGAGATTCATCCAAGCTGTTGCATGTGTTGATCGTTGGTTCCTATTTATTGCTGAGTAGTGTTCCATTGTGTGGATATACCACAGTTTGTATAACCATTCACCCATTAAAGGACGTCTGGGTTATTTCCAGTTTTAGCTGTTATAGGTAAATCTGTGAACATTAGTGCTCAAGTTTTTGTGTGAACATAAATTTTCATTTCTTTACGATAAAAGTCCAGTCCAGGAGTGCAATTGTTGGATTGTATGATAATTGTATGTTTAGTTTTATTAAAAAACAACAATCTGTTATCCAGAGTGGCTATGTCGTTATATATTCCCAGTATTCATCAGTATTGTTAAATTGATATATTTTTTCCACATCCTTGCCAGCATATGGTGTTGTCACTGTTTTGTTTTGTTTTAATTTTAGCTATTCTGATAGTTGTGTACTGGTATGTTATTGTGGCTTAACATTTGCATTTCCTTAAGGGCTAATGATATTGAACACTTTTTTATGTATTTATTTACCATCTGTATATCCTCTTGGGTGAAATGTCTATTTTTACCTTTTGCACATTTTCTATTTGCATTTTCTAATTGCATTTTGTTGTTGTTGTTGGGGTGTGTGTGTTTTAGCTATTGAGTTTTGAGAGTCATTTTTACATTTTAGATACTATTTTATGTCTGATATGAAGTTTGCAAATATTTTCTTCCAGTTGGAAATTTGTGCTTTCATGCTCTTAACAGGGTCCATGACAGAGAAAACAATTTTAATTTATTAATTTTTCTTATTATGAATCATGCTCTTTGCCTAGTCCTAGATCCTAAAGGTTTTTTGTTATTTTTTTTTTCTGGAAAATTTTATATATTTATATTTTCATTTAAATCTGGACTTGGGGCGCCTGGGCAGCTCAGTGGGTTAAGCATCTGACTTCAGCTCAGGTCATGATCTCAGGGTTCTGGAATGAGCCCCACATCCTGTTACCTGCTCAGTGGGGAGTCTGCTTCTCCCTCTCCCTCTGCCCCTCTGCCCTTCCCCTCCACTCATGCCCTCTCTCTCTCTCTCTCTAAGTAAATAAATAGATAAATCAGTAAGTATGGACTCATTTTTTGTTTTCCCCGTTTTTATTTAAATTTCAGTTAGTTAACATGCAGTGTAATATTAGTTTCAGGTGTAGAATTTAATGATTCAGCACTTTACATACAACACCCGTGTTCACAAGTGCCCTCCTTAATCCCATCACCTGTTTAATCCATCCCTCCACCCCCACCCCTCTGGTAGCCATCAGTTTGTTCTCCATAGTTAAGAGTCTGTTTCTTGGTTTGCCTCTTTTTTCTCCCCACCTGTGTCCATTTGTTTTGTTTCTTATATTCTACATATGAGTGAAATCATATGGTATTTGTCTTTTTGTTTGTTTCAAGGTTTTGTTTAAATTCCAGTTAAGATATAGCATGGTATTAGTTTCAGGAGTAGAATTGAGTGATTCATTTCTTCCCCTACCGATCATCCAAGGGGGAATGAAACATGAGAGACTATGGACTATGAGAAACAAACTGAGGACTTCAGAGGGGAGGGGGGTGGGGGAATGGGTAGGCCGGTGATGGGTAGTAAGGAGGGCACGTATTGCATGGTGCACTGGGTGTTATACACAACTAATGAATCATCGAGCCTTACATCGGAAACCGGGGATGTACTGTATGGTGACTAACATAATATAATAAAAAATCATTTAAAAAAATAAATAAATAAATAAATTAAATAAATAAATATGTACAATTAAAAAAAAAAAAAGAATTGAGTGATTCATCACTTACAAATAACAGCCAGTGGTCATCATAACAAGTTCTCTCCTTAATACCCATCATCCATTTAACCTGTTTCCCTCCACCCACCTCCCCTCCAGCAACCTTCAGTTTGTTCTCTACAGTTAAGAGCCTGCTTTATGGTTTGCTTCTCTCTCTTTTTCCCCCCCTGTGTTTATCTGTGTTGATTTTGAAATTCCACATATGAGTGAAATCATATGGTATTTGTCTTCCTCTGACTGATTTATTTTGCTTAGTATAATACACTCCAGCTCCATCCACATTGTTGCAAATGGCAAGATTTCATTCTTTTTTATGGCTGTGTAATATTCCAGTATACATATCACCTCTTATATACACCACCTCTTCTTTATCCGTTCATCAGTCAATGGACATTTGGGCTCTTTCCATAGTTGGCTGTGCAGGGTGCATGTATCCCTTTGAATCAGTATTTTTGTATCCTTTGGGTCAGTACCTAGTAGTGCAGTTGCTGGATCATAGGGTAGTTCTATTTTTAACTTTCTGAGGAAACTCCATACTTTTTTCCAGAGTGGCTGCATCGGTTTGCATTCCCTCCCAAAGAGAGGGTTTCCCTTTCTTCCCATCCTTGCCAACACCTAGTATACTTTGAATTATATTTTATATAAAGGTCATGATCTGAATCAAGATTTTTTTTTTTGCAGGGGGTTGGGGAGAGCTACAGATGTCAGGTTGTTCTAGCACTGTTTGTTGAAAAGGCTGTCCTTTCTCCATTGGATGGCTTTTGCATCTTAATCAAAAATAAATTGAGCATATTTATGTGCCTCTCTTTCAGGATTCACTATTTTGTTGCAATGATCTATGTGTCTATCATTCTACCACAATATCCTTCTACCACACTCACCTTGTTTACAATGCCTATATAGCAGGCCTCATCAAGTAGAGTAGCCCCCCCCCCCAGTTTATTCTTCAAGATTTTAAATCTATTGTAGAGTCTGTGTCTTTCCACATTAATTTTAGAATAAGTTTGTCTATGTCAACAAAAAAAGCCTTACTAGATTTTTATATGAATTGCATAAGGCTTTAAATCATTTTAGGGAGAAGTGACATCTATACTAGGTTGAATCTTCCAATATTTCTCTCCATTTATTTTGGTCGTCTTTTATTTTTTTCATCACTCTTTAAAAAAAAAACTCATCATACAGATTCTATACATGTTTTGTTAGGTATATAATGAAGTATTTTATGTTCTTTGGTATAATTATAAATAGTATAATGTTTTGAATTTTTGTTTCCACATGGTAATTATTTCTATGCAGGAATTTGATTGATTCATCTGTGTCCTTGCATCCTGCAAAATTGCTGAACTAACTTATTAGTTCCAGGAGGTTTTTTTGGTAGATTTATTGGGATTTTCTATATAGACAATGATCTACAATTATGGACTGTTTCATAATCTTTCTTTCCAATCTGTATTCCTTCATTTTTTTCTTATTGTAGTGGTTAGAACTTCTGATGCTAGTTTGGATAAGAGTGGTGAGAGCAAATATCCTTGACATATTCCAGATCTTAAAAGGAACACATTCAGTCTTTCACCAATATAAAGTAGGTACAAGTTTTCTGTAGATGCTGTTTATCAAGTTGACCTGGTTCCTCTCATTCTTAACTTGGTAGGAGTTTTTAACATTAATGAATATTGGATTATGTCAAGTATTTGTTCTGTATCCATTAATGTGATTATATTATTTTTCTTTATTGGTCTGTTAATTATATTGTTTAATTTTCAAATATTGAACCAGCTTTTTAAACTTGGAATAAATCTCCCTTGGTCATGATCTATAATTATTTATGTAATGCTGAATTTTATTTGCTAATACTTTGTTGAGGACTTTTGTATCTATGTTTGTTAGAGATGTCAGTCTGTTCTTCTCTCTCTCTTTTCTTGAGATGTCAATCTATTCTTGGTTTTTGTACTGTTTATATGGTTTTATATCAAGTACTATTGTCATCAAAAAATCAGGAAGTATTCCTTCTCTTTCTCAGAGATTTTATAAAATTGGTTTTAATCCTTTAAAATGTTTATGTCCAATGCGCCTGGTTGGCTCAGTCAGTTAAGTGTCTGTCTTCGGGTCAGGTCATGATTTCAGGATCCTGGGATCTGGCTGTGTTGGGGTTCCTGCTCAGTGGGAGTCTGCTTCTCCCCCTCTCTCTGCCCCCCTTCTCTCTCAAATAAATACATAAAATCTTTAAAAATATAAAATGTTTGTGTCTATTAGAACAAATTAATCAATTCCATCTTTTCTTTTTTTGCTTAGTGTGTACTTTTAGAGATTTTTTTAAAAAAGAAATATTGTCCAATCTATGATTCAAAAAGATATACTGCAAAACTTTACTTTTCATACTTAAGCTTTTACCCACCATGATTCCTAGTTTGTATGTTGTATTAGGAAATATTTCATTTTTTATAGTGTGAGCTAGTTTACCCAACCCTATTTATATTCTTTTTTTTTTTTTCAACTTTTTTCCTTAAATTCTAGTTAGTTAACACATGGTGTAATACTGGTTTCAGGAGTAGAATTTAGTGATTCATCTCTTACATATAACACCCAGTGCTCATCACAAGTGCCCTCCTTAATACCCATCACCCAATTAGCCCATCCCCCTTTCATTATTAATTTGCCATTCTGTGTTAACACCGTCAAGTTTCCAATAAATCTGGACCTATTCCACTGATATATTTATGCTTCTATTGTAATGGTATTTTATGACTTATTATAATAACATTTACATCTTAATAAATAAATAGATCAATTCCAGCTTCTCTGATATTTATCTAAGTTTTAGATATCTATCTATTGTTAGCCTTTCCTTTAAATTTTAAGATGCAGAGTTTTCAAAATGTCCAAGTTAAAATTTTGTGGCCTTTATATTAATATTGAAATAATTGATAATATTGTCCCATTCCTCAGCATATTATGTATTTCTATTTATTCAAATCTTCTTCTATGTTCTTTAAGAAAGGTTTAAAGTTATCTCTAAAAAAAATTGCCTGTAATGGGGATTTGTCCTTTCCCCCCTATTTATTTATTCAGTAATTAATTTATATACATCTTTTTTCAAAAAATATAAGTGGGCAAATGTTGGTTGTTTTCTTATATAAGTTACACATTCAAGCTTCAAGATATTGCTGATGATTCTTTTACTGAAATTAGGTTGGGTAAAACTTGCTTATTTTATAAAATAAAGAACTTTTCTAAAAGGGAGGGAGGATGGGAAAGGATCAAGAGAAGAAAGTATGGAGGTTAATTTAATGCAAAGATAATTGTTAACTGGTATTTCTATGATTTATTGCTTGCTACAATTGGCTCAACTTACATATGTCACAGGGATTTCCACTCCATTTAACCTAAAAAGCCATTTAACCTGAGCTATTATTCCTCTTCATTTCAGGCTAAACTCAGAAATAGCTTTGGTTTGTCCTCCCTCCCATAATTGCTATATGAAGACCTCAGTGCTTATTTTAAAAATCAATTAAGGGAATTAGTTATGTGGAAGAAATGTGAAATGTGAAGTTTGGCTTTAACCTGATGTTGTATAGCCAGTGTTAATGCTGCTGTTCCTATGACTCATTTGAATAACAGTTGCCAGGCCAGTCTCTATAAGTCTCCGTATCATCTGACTCTCCTTATTTATATGACCTCTTGTTTTGTTTCTCTTAACCCTTACTAACTTGTTATGTCAGTCTTGCATTTACTTGAACACTCCATGCTTGCACCTGTTTTAGGATTTTTGCACTTAACTCTCTCCCATTCCGAAATGGTGTTCTTCGGTAATGTTGCTGTTCACATCTCTTTCTCCCTTCTGTGTATATTCTAAGGTATTTTCTCAGTGAGTCCTTCTTCCTTTATTACCCTAGATTATAATAACTCTCCCCTTTATTAACAGTTTCTAAATTCTTTCCTGCTTTATATCACATCATATAATTTATTACCATGTAACATACTGTATATGTTTGTTGACTATTTCTCCTCACTAGAAGGTAAGCTACATGAGGGCATAAATTAGTATTTGTTTCTTCACCTGTGTATCTATAACACCTGGAGTAGCTCTGCATACTTAGAAGGCACTCAATAAATGTTAGCCATTTTTTAAAGGCTTATAATCAAATAATTATTTATATGGCTTTTCTAGATTTATACTACTTTGCAACAAAATGTATATATGTATCTTTGATAGTATCGTAAATGTACTTATACTTTTGCACACCAATAAGAGATAAATTGAAGTGGATGCATATCCTTTATATTTATATTTCCTAAGTGTGTGTATATACGTGTGTATGTGTAGTTAAAATAGATAAAACTAGCAATGGTTACTTATTTTTACACTGGTAACTTCCTATTAGAGATGAATGTAGCATAAGCTATGAACCTTTTGGGGTGCCTGAGTGTCTTAGTCGGTTAAGCATCCAATTCTTGGTTTTGACTCGGGTCATGATCTCAGGGTTATGAGATCGAGCCCCATGTCCAGCCGCACGTCAGGCTCCATGCTGGGCAGGAGCCTGCTTGAGAGTCTCTCTCTCCCACTGCCCCTCCCTCCACTGAGCCTTGCTCTCTCACACTCTGTCTCTCTAAAAAAAGAATATATAAAAATGAACCCTTTCAGCATAAAGATGAGCTCTGAAAAGAAAAAAATCCTCTGCAGAAATTCTCATCTTTTCTCTCTTCCAGTTTGCTTTCACCTGAAACTAAAGACCATAATTTTTGGTCGAAAATTCTGTGATAGTTCAACTCCTAAAAAAATTAAAAAGTGTAGAAGAAATGCTCATAACTTATAAGCAAATATGACTGCCTTTCTAGGTTGTAATTTTAATATGAAAACCAAATATATTTTGGATAAATCTAGATAAGATTTCAAGGAATTGTGGGGCAAATAAATAGTTGGTTTATGTTGTATCTAACAGAAGTTTTCTCTTTATAAACATAAGTAAGCACAGGATACTCTCCCAGGGACCATAAACATACATTGTACATAGCTGTTGAGAAATCTGACTCTTGTGTCTTTCTGATGGTAAGATTGCAAAGTTGTCCTTTTCTTTAACTCATTTAGCCATCTTTTATCGTAGACATGACCTTCACACTTTGTATGTGTGTATTGGAGGATAGACAAGTATGAATATTATTCTTTTTTACAGTTTTGCTAGTATTTTTTATTTTCCTTTGCTGAGGTTCAAATTCGTTGTATCTTTCAAAAGAACTTAGTTATGAATACCACTCAGCAACTTCTTCGGATAGTCTCCAAATCTCAGCCTCTTTAAGATTTAGAGCAGGTCAGCAAAACTTGCTGTCTCAATTTGATTTCACGATTTTAAAATTCACTTCCAAAACATTGCCATCATTAGTGTTCAGTTAGGCAAGTTATTAAGCTAGTTTTCTTCACTTGTAACCCATCCTTCTGTACAGTGATTTGTGATATGGGGGCTAGAACTCTGCAAACTACAGTTCTGCTTTGTCAGCTTGTTTCCCGTTAGGCTCTGCCAACAGAGGGAAGATTGGGAGGCTGGAAGAGAAATTTCTTTCTCTTTGCTTCTTTAGACTTCCCATTCCTGTTAAAGGCAGACAGCCTGGTTCTTCAAATCAGCAACAGCAGGTTCATTGCAGTTGCGACCGTTGGGAATTTTTCCAATACTTGCACTTATGACCTTTTAATTACACTGGCATGAAGTGGCCAGTGTCCCTCCTCAGAAGTCTGATTTCCATTCCTTAGAGCCCCTCTTCCAAGCTCTGAAGATACAGTGCCAGACAGATAGCACTACTGGGACATTGGAGTGCAGGTTAGGAGGATCCCTCTTCAAACTTCAAGGGTTTAGTAATCCCAATCTCTTCCCCTCATTGTCCTAGTTCTAGGGGTGATATCTGCTTCCTACAGTTGTTTCCAAATAATACCTTAGTTTCTCTTTTAATATGTCTCAATTTTTCAACAGTCTATTTAACCATTCTTTATATGAAGTTCTTCCTGTTAAAAGAACTGGAATGGTAATAATTTGGTATGGTGACAGATGGTAACCAGTTATTGTGGGGATCACTCTGTAATATATAAACATGTTGACTCACTATGATGTACACCTGAAACTCATAGAATATTATAGATCAATCATACTTCAAAAAAACTGTTGTGATTTATGTCTTTGACTAGACTATCACTAATACAAGTGTCCTTTAGTATCTCCCTCTCCATTTCTTTTTGGATATTACTGAATGTCTCTTTAAGATATTATAGTAAACATCAATGATTTTTTAAAAGAATAGACAAACTAAAGAACCGAAGGGCATTCTTTTCTGGTTTCTTCCTCAATGAGATTCTATGAAACCTTTATTGTATTTTAGTCTATGTAGGTGTATCTATTTTAAGATTATGAGCTATTGTAAACATCTCCTTTTTAACTTATTGCACTTGTTCTAAATTGATAATGATTATAAATAATGAAATAGTATATCTTCTCTCAGTAGATATTGAAATTGAGTGGTATTTATTATTTTAGAGTCATGGTATAAACATATCATATGCCAACCCCATTCTACCACTACATACTGAGATATAACTAATAGCTCATTTGTGAATGTCCACTCTCAAGGAAAAAAGATGTAGGTTAATAGAAGGAAAATGGTGTATTGGTATCTCCAGATGAATTTCCTTTGGAACAAACTAGTTTTCGTAAGGAAATAAACTTTGAAATTAGATTATGCTTTTTCCTAGATCGAACTACACAAGAATAAATTTTCCAGTGTTGACCCAAAGGACTTAATTAAAGTCGGAAGCACACAGTTTTTTAACACATGAATCAGTAATAAGATAATTAACATATTTAAAAGAATCTGAAAATTCATTCTGGGCCAGCCAAAATAATAATAATAATAATAAAAAAAAACAAAACATGGCACAAAACAATGAAGTTCAAAATGTTCCCAACTTTCTCTACTAGAGAAAGTCTTCAGCTATTTCAAAAGCATTTATGTTTCAATAACATAGCTCTGGGTTAATGCATCAATAATTTTTAGTAAGTAAATATCTATATTCAGAGGCTGTCCTCCACTGAGCAATGATAGTTCTTCTGCTTATAAAGAATACCTTCAATACACTATAAAATCAAATAGTTCTAAAAGTGTTTTAATACATGATTTGTTCTTTACCAGTTATGCTTAAAAGGTACTCATGTTTAGGAAAACTTACATCAACATCAAGTTGTAAATTGAATATTTGAATTAACCTCATTTATCTTTATGATAGTTCATTAAGAATACGTTAGGCAAAATGAAACTACTGTATCATTTTAAAGACTTTCCTTTATAATATAATTGTCTTGGAATAATCATATATAGAGTTTATATCAGTCATATATCTCAAATATACAATAAAGAGCACAATGGAAAAATTATTCTTTAAAGACAATTCTTCAAAGACAAAAATTATTTTGGCAATTCAGTTATTGACAAATGATTAGAAAAAATGAGGTTTGGCTGAGTTCGAATCAAGTGTACACAAAGTACGTTCTCTTTAGAATAAGATCTTTCTCCTTCCATGCTGTACTCTTAATTTTATCTCTTGAGAATATGTTTCAGTTAATAAAAAGTGGAAATAAGACATAAACAAAATAAGTTGTGAATCAAATTGGAAAATGAGAGAAGTCTTTTTCAAACCATGTTATAAGATATAATAATTGAACCTCCAGTTGAGGTATACAGCATTTGAAGATTTTAGGGGAGAAGGCTTAGTTAAGATTATAGATTTGATAGCTTGACGTATTTGAAATAAATTGAAAATATAAGGAGCAGACAAAATGACTCAGGAAGAAAGCATAGAGACAAGTAGAGGGCAAAGCACAAAACTTTGGGGAATGCAAATATTTATAAGGTTAGAAAACGAGGGAAATCAACATACAATGGGAAAGGGCAGTCAAGGAGGAACAAATGTAGATAATCCAGGAGGAACACTGAGTTCAAAATGATTTAAATGGAGTGCATGTTGAATGGTTTTCTCAAGGCTTTTTCCTCAAATAAATACATCCCAAATTTTAACTTTGAGACATGGGGAAATCCTGAATAGAGTGGAATTATCTCTAGTAGCAGTACTTTGGAGACTCTTGTTCACCTCTGTTTGTTGTATTCATGGCTAGAAGCTGGTGGAATTGTTACAACAAAAGATGGAGCCACTTTGAGGGTGATGCTTCCTAGTTTGTACTGTGTAACATCTGAAAGCATTGCAGTGTTGTTTATTGTGAAGTCTCTGGCATTTTCTTCTTGGAATTGGTTATAGAGACAATGGATAAAGACATTAAAAGAACTCTGATAATCCCTATTTTTATCTCCCCAAAAAATGTTAAAAAGGACTTGGTAGAAAAAAACACCAAAGATAATGCTTGCTAATATGGCAATAAAGCCTTACCTGGCATCCAAACCCATGATGAAATTAAATAATTGTATCTACTGGCTAACCTCATTTTAAATAATATTTTTTCTTCCCCATGGGAGGATTTTATAAAATGTAATCATTTTTTCATTATGACATTGCAGGTTGTATGTCTTATGAATCCCTAGTGTAAGTATTTTAGAGCCCTATATATCAAAGAAAAGTAATTGAAATATTTTTGCTCCTGATATCTTCCCCTCTCATCCTTAATATAATTTCAGTAAGGGTAGTAAGAATTCTCTTTTACCAGTCTTGGGAAAGGGTGCTGTTCTAGCATGAGAGGTCACTTTAAAAAGAACATCAAATTCTTAAATCCATTTTATTATATCTCAGTATATGTTGAAGAAAAAGTAAATGTAGAAATAAATTGTGGATTGAGATGGAGCTCTAATTTATACATAGATAGATGATAGATAGATAGATAGATAGATAGATGATAGATAGATAGAAACATTTGCTTTTTAACAAAACACAGTTTTAATAAAATGGAGTTTTACAGTTTCTACGAATGATTAAAAAACAAACACACACGTGTTTAGAATTTTCCTTAGAGAAGTACAACTACTCCATGTACATTCTTGTTGGAAAGGCTATTCTTTTGTTGGAAAGACCATTCTCATTAATTAAACAAACACTCTGGAAGGCAATGTGGAAGGGAATAATATAACCAACTAGCCAGTCCAATCAACTACATAAACGTTGGCCATAAGCAAGATGGTGAGTGTACCAACAAACAAAGACTATTGAGTAAATGGTTATTTCAAATTACAGTAAAACACCCACAGTATCAAAAAACAGATTATGTGGTATTGGTGAATAAGTCCAACTCTCTGGCCAGCCCAAATTCTGAAAAAGGGGCAGGGTGAGTGCAAGCTGATTTCTTCTTGGTGGTGATGGGGGCAATAGAAGGAAGTGTTAGATGGTTATCTGGTGATCATTTCAGTCTTCCTAGGTTCAGTGTAGGGTGTATACATTGTAACATCAGTCCTTTTCCTACTTGGCCTAGTAAATAAAAACAAATAAATGACAAGATTTTCCCTATGTCTTTTACCACATAGTAACCGGAAGGGCAACTAAAAAAGGATTGTTTTTTGTTAACCTTGCAGTACCATGACCCCACATTTTGTAGAGTCATTTTTTTGGACTTGACTTATTGAGTTATGGCAGGGTTTCGTCGTTTACACAATTTAAAATAAATTCCAATCATGCCTAGATTATTTCATGGGTAAACTGTATTTTAACTTGCAATATGTCTTTGTAAATTACAAAAATGTCATACTATCCTCAATGTCTTAAAAGTAAACAATACTGTGATTGAAACAACCTTTAACAAATTGAAACTTAAACAAGTATTTCCCCCAGAAACAAACGTTAGTCTGATTGAATGTACCCAAATATAATTTTGGTTTACTTAAATAAATATTTTAATTTGAAAATTTTTTCCAGGGCACATGTGGTCATATAGTAATTAACATATAACGCTGTTCGTCATAACAAAGACTGCTTTTCAATAAATATCATGTTACTGAAAGAGTCAGAATTAGAAAATTTAATTTTATGTGGGGATTTTAAGAAGTAAATTTTGGGAGTATTAAATCCACATATCAGCACTGAAAGAATAAAAAATTAACTTCAATTATATCCTTGAAGATATTCATTAAAGGAAAACAAACCAATGAACAGTAAGCACTACACAGGTGAGGTTTTTTCCTTAAATGGCGAAAATAATTTTTCATTATTTTTTTTATCACACATCAGTTTCACATTTAAAATTATTGGCCCAAATGTAGCCTACTATTGAATTTTCAATATATCTAAGACAAAACTAATTGACAATACTAATTCTGTAACGTGATAAAACTGCATTACAATGTTTGCCCAAGGGCTGAATGGGCAATTATTTAATATGTTTACTACAAAGCTTAATTTCTTTTAGTGTGTGTCAAATGGGTTTCATGTTAATTTGCACTTTTATGTAAGGAAACTTTAAAGTAATTCATTATTTTAAAAATTACATATATCTACAAGTTTTGTTTTGGGATTGACTTTTACATAGACAGTTAACACAACAACAGGAAATCACAAAAGAAAAACCTAGGTTATCATTAGTTTTTTTGTTATGCTAATACAAAACAATTCTTTCATAAGCAAGACAGCCTGTAAAATTAGCTACTGACCAAGCAGAAACTTACACAGAGAACACAGCTTTTGTGTATTTAGGAGAATACATTTTGACTGGATTTGGAGTGTTTTTCTGGGCAATCATTACAGTTAAGCATATTAAACTCTTTCTCCTTTATGTCAAAGTTAATTTATAGTTCACTTGCAAAAGGATCTTTATAGTTAAATACACCTTTGTGAGAGCTGCTGATGGCTATTGCTTAGTCATTTGTTTTTATAGAGATTTCGTGTTGTATTTCAACAACACTGCGCTATTCAAAAATCAACTGTATTCCTTTTTAATCAAGAGAGAGGGATTTTTTCATCATAACAGGAAAAAATTCAGATTGAATGATTTAGAAACATCTTTGTCTCTATCTTCCAAATCTGAAACATCTTCTTTTGGCTCCCTCTTTTGTTCTCTCTCTTTTCCCTGGAAAGTTTTCTTAGTCTCCTTTCCGGATCCTCCTCATCATTCCAGCATCTAAATGTTGGATTAACTCTAAGTGTTGGCTTCATTCCTGGCTTTCTTGTCTTGCCTTAACCCATCCAATCCTATGAAGTAAATATGTCCAAATTTACATTTCTTCCTCCAATCTCCTCACTAACCTCATAGGTCTAAATCTATACGTGACATCACATGAGGTGTTTAATGCACAGCGCAAACTAAACTCACTCCAAACAAAACTTCCATTTCTCTACCCTCCAAATCAACCCCTCTCTTATTTTGGAAAAATAGTTCATTTTTCATGCATTAACTCTGGTAAAAAAAAAAAAAAAAAAAATCTAATCTAGCAGTCTTCCGGACAACTACTTTTCTCATTGCACACATTTAATCCATTAGGAAATTTTCCCAGCCCTACCTTCAGACTGTATCCAAAATCCGAAGCTTGCTACACTCTCTGTTGTTACCTGCCACTCTTGCGGTAGAAGTGTAAATCTGCCTGAATTTCAATCCTGAGGAGGACTCTTTAGGGAATGGCAAAAGGGATAGTCAGCCGACAGCCTCTGCCTGTCAGCAACCTCCGGATGTGTCTCAGCTGCAGTGAGCCAAGCCTTAAGGACACTCCCTTCCCAGGGATGCTCTCTTCTTCCTCAGATGGCTGAGTGAATGGGAGCTATAAAGCCTAATGTTTTGGCCTTGTCGTCTAAATGCAGGATGCTCTGTTACATATATTCCAGAGCATTTTAATGAGAGACTACACTGAATAATGAATAATAAAATGAAAAGTGCTCATTGATATGTTCTTTGAATTATCCAAATTTTAATGATATTTATGACCGTGTGTGTATTATAGACTCCTGAGAGTTTTGTCCCTAAGACTATAGCAAGGTGCTGATATTATTTCAGTGATGTTTTAGCTCCCATTACTTGAAAAATCATGTTAGTCATCACCAGTAATAGAAATATCATTGCCACTACCATCTCTAGAAGGCTTATTTTGTGGCAATTTTGAAAGATGCATTGGTATAAACTAATAGAAAGATATGGTGTGCTAGTTTTATAACATGATTAGTTTGAAAAATAATTATTCCAAGTAACTTCACTCGCATTACTTCTGTGAGGTTGTTCCTAAAATTATAAAACATTTGGATTGTCTCATTTGTTTTTTAAATCTTATTTCCTTAAAAAATACTGTAACTAGAAGCCCAACAGGGTTAGACTTCCAGGAATAAACTGTCAAATTGGATAGTTAACTATTTTTATCTTACTTGAAAGTCTAAAACTTTTATTCCCTGAAGCCATTTCCTTTAATAGCTGACATGCTTCTGTACCTACCATGTCATGCCAGAGGGAGAAACTACACCTGAAACAGAATATGGAAAAAAAATATATTGTTTGAGGTATAAGAATTTTCTAAATCTGAGTTTATACAGCTAAAATGAAAAGAGAAAAAGAACAGAATTATAATCACTTGTGTGAGGTTTTAAAAAATATGTCTTGGGGCGCCTGGGTGGCACAGCGGTTAAGCGTCTGCCTTCGGCTCAGGGCGTGATCCCGGCGTTCTGGGATCGAGCCCCACATCAGGCTCCTCCGCTATGAGCCTGCTTCTTCCTCTCCCACTCCCCCTGCTTGTGTTCCCTCTCTCGCTGGCTGTCTCTATCTCTGTCAAATAAATAAAATCTTTAAAAAAAAATATATGTCTTAAATATCTCATTTAATTAATACTTTTCATTTATAACTGTGGGAAAATATAAACTATTTACAAGAAGCTCATTATCAAGTAAATGAGATGTTTATCATATTGTTTCAGTCAGTTGACCAGATGAGCAATATATAGTTGCAATTATAGGTTTTCAGATAATCAAAATATTTTTATAATCAGTGTTCTTATAATCATATGCTCTGTGATAAATTGCTTTATGAACTATATATTTCAGCTTCATTTTTTTCTGCAGTTAATCCTTAAGTCTATTCAATAACATTTTTACCTCTTGAGTTCTATATGAATTGTTGGGGGCTGGTGGGAAGTAAATGAAGGATGAGATAACTTCCCTTATTTTATAGATGTTTTTTGTACTTCTAAGATTTTTGATGAGCTCATTCACAACTACATAAAAGCATCAATGTGAAACTATCCCATATACTTCAAGGCGAAAACTATCCCATATACTTCCCTGGCAAAAGTATCCTTCAAGTATACCCTGAAAAGAAAACCCTGCTAAAGAAATTTACAAAACATAGATTGCAGAATATCAGAATTTTTATTTAGGGACGACCTCTTTCTGTAATAGCTATGGGATCCACTCCCAACACCCACCCCTAAGTGAGGAAGAACGTTTTTTCTGTCTTCCCTCTTCCCCAGTCTGTGTCCCAGACTGATGGATTCCCTCTTCAAGGAGATTCCCCCTCCCAGGGGAAAGATTAAGTTCAACATGTGTACCTCCAGTGGTGCCCCAGTAACATACTTGTCTTATCATACAATTTTAAATTGCTTATTTCTGTTCAGAGTTTAGCTGTTCAGATGTTTGGGTTTCCAGAGAAGCAGTTTTCCTTATTAATGACTTCAGTTTCTTTTGTTAACTAGATACTTTGTCATTTATAAAATGGTATCTTGGAAACTACTACAGTGAAGGAATAGTTTACTCTTTATCTATACAAGGCATAAATCAGAACTAATGATTGTTTTAAACCACTTAAGGATATGTATCACAAAACGAAGAAAAAATGTCCCGTTCCAAATGTTATACAGTTAAAAAATGTGCTCTTTGCTTCCATTGGGGTAGTAGGAAAGGGGAGGTTTAAAACAATACTATTAAATCCAATCAATTTATGGCATCTTTGATTGAGTCACTTAAATGAAAAACATATACAAAATAGGCAATCTACCTAAGTAATTCTGTGGCTGGTGATATTCGTATGTGGATTCTCTCCTTCACTCCACAGGATTTTATTGACACTGAATTTAGAAATTTAATATGCCGTAGTATTTATCTGTAACATTTCCAGATGATGACACCTCATCCCAGTGATATATAACCATGCCTTGTTTTACTGACCTTTATTGCACTTTTCAGATACTGCGTTTTTATAAATTGAAGGTTTGTGGCAATCCTGCATCGAGCAGGTCTACTGGTGACATTTTTCCAACAACATTTGCTCGCTTTACCACAGCATGGTAATTCTCACAATATTTCTAACTTTTTCATTATTATTACATTTGTTATGATCTGTGATCAGTGATTTTAGTTGTTGTTATTGTACTATTTTGGGGGTGCCACGAATGACACACATATCAGACTGTGAACCTAATGTTTTATGTGTTCTGACTGCTCCACCAACCGGTTGTTCCCCCATTTTTCTCCCTCTATTTTGGCCTCCCTCTTCCCTGAGACACAACAATCGTGAAATTAGGCCAATTAATAATCTTACAGTGGCCTCTAAAGTGTTCAAGCAAAAGGAAGATTTTCACCCCTCTCACTTTAAATCAAAAGCTAGAAATGATTAAGCTTACTGAGGAAAACATGTTGAAAGCCAAGATAGGCTGAAAGCAAGGCCTCTTGCACCAAACAGTCAAGTTGTGAATGCGAAGGAAAAGTTCCTGAAGGAAATTAAAAGTGCTACTCCAGTGAACACAAGAATAATAATAAAGCAAAACAGCCTTATGCTGATATGGAGAAAGCTTTAGTGGTTTGGATAGAAGATCAAACCAGCCACAACATTTCCTTAAGCCAAAGCCTAATCCAGAAAACTCTCTTCATTTCTGTGAAGGCCAAGAGAAGTGAGGAAGCTACAGAAGGAAAGTATGAAGCTAGCAGAGGAAAAGAAAGAAACAAAGAAGCTGTCTCTATAACATAAACATACCCTTCTTATCACCCTATATTGTGTATTATTTTTAAACATTTCAAATCCTGTAAATGTCTAATCTTCATTCCATTGCATATTTAATTGTTAAGGGTTTTTGTTTTTTGTTTTTTGGGGGTTTTTTGCAACAAAAACTTTGGCAGATGATTGAGACAGATATAAGAAACAAGGTAGGTTAATGAATATTGTACAGCTGAGCAGTGAGGGTAGGGGCAGAGAAGGTAGTGAAAGTAGGACTTGCTTAGGAAAGATGTGCCAGTTGTTTCCCAAGTCATTTAAAAATGTTTGAGTTATCCACATAGCAGTTTAAAAAAGTACAACCGTTTTGTGATTGCAGAGGGGGAAAAAAGTGTTGATGTAGAAACTGCAGCAAGTTATCTAGGGGATCTAGTGAAGATCATCAGTGAAGGTGACTACAATGAACAATAGATTTTCAATGTAGATGTAACCTTCTATTGGAAGAAGATACCATCTTGGACTGTCTTAGCTCGAGAGGAGAAGCCAATGCCTGGCTTCAAAGCTTCAAAGGAGGGCTGACTCTCTTCGAGGCGAATGAAGCTGGTGAAAGGAGTTGAAGCCAGGACTCATCTACCATGCTGAAAATTCTAGGGCCCTTAAGAATTGTGCTAAATCTACTCTGCCTGTGCTCTATAAAGGGAGTAACAAAACCTGGATGACAGCACATCTCTTCACCACATGGTTTACAGAATGGGTTGATCCCACTGTTGAGACCTACTGCTCAAAACAAAACATATATATATATATATATGACTGCTTATTGACAATGCACCTCGTCACCCTAGAGCTCTAATGAAGATTTACAATGTGATTAATGTTTTCATGCCTGCGAACACAGCGTCCATTCCATAGCCCATGGGTCAAAGGGTAATTTCGACTTCCAGTCTTAATATTGAAGAGACATTTTGTAAGGCTATAGCTGCCCTAGAGTGATTTTCTGATGGATCTGGGAAAAGTAAATTGAAAATCTTCTGAAAGTCTTCAGATACCATTAAGAACATTTGTGAGTTGGGAAGAGGTCAAAATAGCAACATTCACAGGAGTGTGGAAGAAGTTGATTCCAATCCTCATGGATGACTTCGAGAGGTTCAAAACCTCAGTGAAGGAAGTAACTGCAGATGTGGTGGAAACTGCAAGAGAACTAGAATTAGGAATGAAGTATGAAAATGTGACTGCCTTGCTGAAATCTCATGATGAAACTTGAACATATGAGGAGTTCGCTTCTGACAGAGGAGCAAAGAAAGGGGTTTCTTGAGATAGAGTCTACTCCTGGTGCAGATGCAGTGAAGACTGTTGAAATGACAACAAAGGATTTAGTCGCACTGTACAAATACTGGACCTTCCTTCGATGCCTGGTCTTCAGGTTTGCTCTCAGTTGTGTGGGGTTTGCTGCATCCTTGGACTGACCATCAGGACTTTTTCTTCTGTATCAAGTCCACCTTTCATCTCAGCTTGTTGTAGTCTTGCATTTTTCCCTCTTTCATACTTAATCAATTAGTTCAGTTCTTCTGTTTTACTTTTGATTACCTGTCCAAATTGTGTATATTCAAGAATAATCTGTATAAACTCTTTAGGAGCAAACCACAGAATCTCTAGCTCCCTGTGAACCTTTCCTCAGGAAAAATTTCTAGATGCCACCTTCTTGTCTTCTTACTTAGATATCTCATCCACCATTGCTTTTTCACACAGAATGGCCCTTTCAATCTATTCTTCCCTTCCTGAAGTCATGTCCCACAGAATTCCATTTCCCTTCCTCCCTTTTCTCTCCCCTATATAGCCAAAGACAAATTCCAAGGTCGTATGCTAACTGTGGGAATCCAGAATCTAGGACACACTTGGAAGGAAGGTGTGGCATTTTGTGTGGTTAGAAGGGAATTTGATCACCAGAAATCATGTTAACATGCTTATTGTAATCAGAATGCGCTAATGGAAGACAAACCGGCTTCATCGTCTTTTTTTTTTTTCCTAATCCTGAGAACTTGCATGTTTGCATGGTTATTTTTATTATCTTCAGAAAAATCTAAAATGATTATTTGAAGCCCTGAAGGAAGCAGGGCTAGACTGAAGAAGGATGTAGGAAAAAAAAAAAAAATCACCATCAAGTGAATCTTTGAAAACTTTTAAATTTCATTGGGCCCTGTGGCTATCTATAAAACCTCAAAGCCAGAGGGATGAAAGAATCAATAATAATTTACTCTTATAGCAGAATCTGGCCCATTTTAAAATAATATTTTCTCTTATTATCTTTTATCTTGGTAATCACATGCATTCAATAGGAATCACAGTTTCTAGCTTATTTCAAAACACTTGCAGATAGTTTACAAAGTAAGCCAACAGAAATATCATGCAGAGATGTGTATGAGATACGCCACAAATGAAAAATAAACAGAGGCTGCTAAAAAAGAATGATAGATTAAATGGAACTTAAAGTTGTAGAGCACCAGAGTTCTTTAGGGAGAAAGACAAACAGTATTTTTTTTTTTATTATATCTTACCTGTGAAGTTATCTAGAAACTTGATTCATAACAAATATGTAGCCTATATATGGGAATATTTGACCTATGCCTGGTGTAATCCAAAGCAAGTTTTCTTTCAAGCCACGCTTATTATTTTCATTTAAAAAATCTTTTAAAAATTTAGTTATATTACCATTCAAATAAAGAAATAATTCCTAATGCATCTGCTAATCAATTTAGAAAACATAGTAAAGCTCTTTTGCAACTGGAATTAAGATTTTGTTTTAAACAAGTGAAACTGTCAACAAGAGTGGGGCTAACTGTTTAAATCATTCTAGCTACCCCACTAGCTTACATTTATCAGATTGTCAGATTTTTGTGTGAGATTCTGAAATTGGAGTATGACATAGATGGTCTATGTCAGACCACTTAATATATAGCCTGTTCTACTTCATGGAGTGCTTGCTTTTTAGAATGCCAAGAAAGGTACTGAAAGTATCCTATAGTGTATTACATGTTAATATTATGGCTAAAACGAGTAGTTAAATCTAGTTCTGACCTATAGTTTCTTGGCTGAAACTTGAAAGTAGCAGACTGTATTGTCTCATAGAGCATTTTAAGAGATTATTTTTTCTGCCCCGTTCATTGCATTTGGAAAGGGCTTATTTCTCCAGTAATTTAAGGTTCATGTGCAATTTCTTTCTCTTTTTTTAATTATCAGTTCTTTTATCTAATGAGTTAATTGTTTATAGTTGGTAATTTTATAAAACTACTGTTGTGTTCTTTATTTACTGGTTTAAAACACACTGTGTGGGTGGGCAAAACAATATTGTGGAGCCGCCACCATGCCAGCTGGCCACCTCAGTGTCTCATGGTGGGTGTTCAGCTTTGTTCAATTGCCATATGACATGAAACAGGGCTTTGACCCTTGCAGCACTTCTGCTTGTAAAAGTGAGCTAAGCTATAAAAATCACGATGATTTCATCAACAGTAGGTCCTCCAATGATACATTCCATGCTTTTGGTTATTTACTGTACACGGTCAGCAGAGTAATGCCTTGTCAAATTGAGCAGTATGAGAAATGTTTAAAAAGCCTGGAAGTCGATGGTGGTTTCTAAAGATTTTCTTCAGACACTACAACCAGAAAGTTATTATTAGTTGTCACATCTTCTAACACATACTACACCAGTTTGATATCAGCCTCATTGTGTGGGATTTCATATCTAAGCTCATTTCAGAGTCTATGGTTACTGGAATATAGAGTGTCGGGATAAAATTTTATAGTCTGGATTTTGGTTTTATTCTTCTTTGACTATCTGAACCATATTTCCATGCAATGCTAATTCCAATTATGCATCTCGAATGTGGAGCTCTTTTAAAGAGAAATGCATCCGTGCATGATAATTGGAGTACTGAAGTACTAGGGATTGATTCTTCTCTTTGGTTTTTATGGATTTATATGTGCAAACGTAAACAGCAGACAAAAAGCAGTGCAAGAATGTGATAATACCAGCTTATTTGACAAAGACTAGAAAACTTCTGGTTTGTCCCACCAGGATGAAGGAGACCCTAATGACCTTCTGATGAACTGAAAATAAATACAAAATGTTCCTTTATATGAGTGCAGAGCAAAATCACTATATCACAAAACCTGTTTAGAAACTTGAAAGCATTATTCTGGTTTAGATGTAGGAAGAATGAGCTAAGGAAAGGGCACAAATGCACTGAGAAAATAGTGCAGATAGTTGTATAGCACTGAACCAGATTCCTGCCAGAAGGGTAGAATAAACTGGCCTTCAAAGTCCCTTTGAGTCCTAAGCACCTGTGATTCTAGGATTTGACCACCATAGATGAAATTTTCTGTGTTTTGATATCAAAGTCAAAAATTTTTTAGTCTTTAAGTATCATCATCATCATTTGATTTTCTAAAAAAGCCAGGGTCTGTTTATTTGCAAGGAAACAGTAAAACCCAAGAAGTAGAAATCCGCTTAGTTTTGTCATGATAAGATAGGTACTGGCATATTTCCATCTTTTTATCCAAGACACATTTTTTTCTCAATATACTCTGAAAGTGTAAGTCAGTGGAATCTCCACGTTTGGTTCACAAGTAGTCAAATTTTGGGATGTTCCTTTACTGGAGTACCTCTGTTACTCATCCTAATCATTTCAGATTTTAATGAATCAGTTTTCAAGAATATATGGAGTACATAAATAAAGGGTAACAAGATGTTGTGCCAAATAAGAACACTAATAAGTCTACCTTCTACTCGATTGATGTATTTTATTTTGTATCAGTTTTCTATGGGCTAATACAAAGAACACCAACAAGCTTCCTTCAGAGCTCCAGCAAGACTGAGAGACCCCTCACCCTTACCCCTGCTACCCTACAACACTAGGCCAATCAGGAATACGCTGACCAGAGCAGGTTACCGAATGTTTTTAGTATCTTGTAGATGACCTTTCTAAACAGGTCCATAGAGATAGGGTAAGTGGATGGGAGAAAAACATAGTATAAAACAGTGCACACCTCCTTAAAATCATCACTTTTATTTTCAGATTAGTCAATATTTTTAAATAAATATTTCCATATGTTGGTTTTAAAAGGTTATTTACATCTATTTTTTTTGCAGATTCTGACATACTATTGATAAAAGAAATATAAAGACTCAAAGACATACTAAGGTTGAGAGGAATTTACTACTACTGAACTAGGGAAAATCTGATTTAATGCAGATGAATTATGCTGTAGAGAATGAGAACTTCAGGTTAATGTCAAAGACTAACTCAAGGAGTTTGTTTAAAGCATTTGCTTATATAAAAATACAGATGAGAGAAAGGAGCCCATGTGAAGGCAATCTTAGACCAAAGGCAAGGATGGGGCTCACAGAGGTAAAAACCACAATGTTTTACAGGGAGAAGTGATTAGACAAATGAAAAAAAAAAAAAAAAACTCTGCTATATTCAGAATTGGTGATTATAGCATTTCGTGGTGTGGCATTGTTGAATAAATGGATGATATCTAACACCTGACTTTCCTCTTGGACAAAGAGAACTGTAGGAGGAAAATAGATGAAGAAAGAAAAAAAAATCCCACTGCTAAACCAAAACCAAAACTAAAAACAATATCATGAAGTTTAAAGAAAATGCAAGTGTGTTAATCTTTCAGATTACTGAATAGACTCGAGAGGGATGCAAAAGCACCACAGATACAAATTTCATTAGCTCTGCTCATTTCAGTCCCTCCCCTGAAAACTTGCTCATAATGACCAGAGCAGTGTATATCCCCGAGAAAGTAGAATGGCAGATTGCTTTGAAGCAAAATTCTGAACTGATTAGTTTAAATAGGGAATATTCACTCTGCTTGGTTTTAGGACTAGTTCAGAACATTTAAAGGATGTTCTGGCAGAACTAATAAACTGCTAATTAATAAAATCAGCATCATCACTCTTGGTGACCATCAGAGCAATAACTGATTCACATTAATGGATGCTTGATATTAGGAGATGAAACTCGAGGAGAAAGCATATATTGTCTCAAAGTATCTGCCCACAATATACTTATTGATTACAAAAAAAAAAAATACAGTAACTTTATAGTGGACAAATCTTGCCAGATGCCACCATCACCAACTGATCAATTTCATATCATTACTAATGGGACAAATCACCATCATGTGGTTCCTGATATGATATACTCAGAAGAATACACAATCACTTTTGTGATATTCCATCAAAATACACAATCTGAATAGAACCATGAGGAAATACCAGACAAAGCTAAACTGAGACACATTCTGTAAGCCTTATAAGTGTCAAGGTCATGAAAGAAAGAGGAAAGACCTATTCCAAATTAAAGGAGATTAAAGAGCATCACGGCTAAAGGCAACATGTAATTTAATTGGATCCTTGACCAGGTAAATAACATTAGTGGAGAAATTATCAAAATTTGAATAAGATCTAGGGATCAGGTGATTTTATTATGTCAGTGGCGGCTTCCTGATTTTTATAATCATACTGTGGTTATGTGATGATGTAGAGAGTCCTTGTTTTTAGGAAATTATTTAGGGGCAGAAGGAGTCATGTCCGTCATTTATTTTCAAATGGTTCAGAAAGTTTCATAGACTATATATATTTTATGTGGTAAGCTGTTCACATTTGGGCAATCTGAGTGTGAAGTGTATACAGGAATTCTATTTTGCAATGTTCTGTAAGTCTGTTTTTATTTCTAAATGAAATGATAGGAAAATACAAAGAAAGCCAGTCTCAAAATCCATGATATTCAGAAGTTGCTAGTCATTTCTGAATGATCCGTACTTTTAAATCTACCGTAACCACAGTAGTTTTGCCCAGACTTTGCTGATTTGTTCCCAAGAAATCCTGAATAATGTTTTTGTCAGTCACACCTCACACGGTTTTGTCAGTCATGGTTCACATGTTTTGCTTCTATAAAATTTTATTCTAGCTATTGATTTTATTAGAAATTCCTTAGGTGCAAAATAGTTTGACCTTATCCAGAAGAACACATTTACTAAACGTTTTCTGAATGCCTTCATCTGGAAGTCTTGAAATACTGCTTGTGTCTACTGACGCAAAAGTGAAGAGACGAGATCAAGTAGGTATGTGGATAATGTATCCTCTTAGGGAAAATAAAAATCTAAAGTAAATTTTTCTCAACTCTAGCAAAATTTCACAATCCTTCATATAACTGTCTCTGAGCAAATTCTTTATAGTAAGTATGCTGGGACACCCATATTTGTATTATTGGATTCATCCTTCTGGCCATTATTAGGTTAGACCAGAGTATATATTTGAGTGAAACAGAATCAATAAATTGGCAATGGAACAGACTGATCTTTATTATTATTATTATTATTTTGTTTGTTAATTGAACTCAGAGACACATACCGTAGGCTCTGGAGCTAAAGTTTCATTTAGAGTTGAGGTCTAAGCAACACCATAATAAACTAAGTTAAGGACAAACACAGACTATGAATCAATAGAAAAATCAAATCCACAGATTGGAGACTCTTCTGAGGGCAACTGAAAAGGAGCGGACACAGAGTCACCACCTAACATCCTGATAACACATTAAGTCCTAGGTCTGCATCACCAAAGTCACAGACTTCTTCCCTGTGAACTTCCCTGTGAACTTCCCATTGCCTTTTCAGTAAATTCTTTATTTGGGCTGGTCTTAGTTTCTGTTCTTTGAAACAACAGACAGCTAGTTGTTTCTACTCCTATTGCTCAAAACTAATTCCTAAAGGACTGAACAGTTAATAGACAGCGGATTTTTAAAAAAAATGAAACAAAAACAAAAACTTCATGAGACTCTTAAATACAAAACATTTGCATGTGTTTAGGTAGAGAGAATAACAGTCAGGATTAGAATATTTGGACTATGGTTCTGGTTCTGTCACTTGCCCGCTAAATTGCCTTGAGTAATCAATTTTTAAACATATGGATACTAATGTCTTTGTTTTCTATAAATTGAAGAAAACTTCTGTCCATATTACCAAGCTAGAGTACCATTACATGATAAAGTTGACAATCCTTTTAATACCTGTCACGTTCCAAAGTTTTGTATAACTGTTAATGCCAATTGCACTTTATATGGGTAGAGAAGTTAACTTTGGGAGCAAATTCCCTGTTACGTTTGCATTAAAATTTAAAAAATAGAAGTCTTATTGGAAGCAGAGGGGAAGAGTCATGCAAAGTACAGTAAGAGTACGATAACAAGTAGAATATAATCCCCATTTCCTTTCTGCCTACAATATTTATAGAATAGCCCAAATGCCAACTTCCCCTTTTTCTAAACTGTTAACAGCATTGTCTTTATTATTACTGTTTCTCTTCTTTGACTTCTACATAAATATTTATAGAATTTTAAAAAATGAATAAACAATAATTATTCTTTCAAATTTTGGCAACCTAAGAATCATTACTATTATAATTTTGATAGTTTAGCTTTGGAGTCTCAGGTCGAATCATGATTCTGCAGCTTAATTGTATGGATTTCGGAAGTCATTGAGTCAAAGTAAGCTACATTCGAGTTTTGCAAGGATTAAATTAGATTGTTTATGTGATAGTGAATGCTCTCTGCTTTAGATCTGTGATTAAATCAGGTCTTCCTGGAATAATTTTGAAACATCTTAACAGTGTTTACTTTATATATCCTACCACAGTGTCTGTTACATAATTGATCGTGTTACTTAAAATTATTTTTTACAAGTTCCATAAATTCACCTTCAACCAGGGCACACCAAAAAAGGACGAGATATAATGTATATACGTATAAACTTGGCTGTAGTTGTTGTGCTCTGCGTATCACCATTGTGCTGACAGAAGGACACTGAGAAACTTTCCTCAGATCTATGGTTAAAATCTCCGAGAAGGCATGTGATTGGCCAAGCTTTGGCTGAAACTTAATCCTGGGTCCATCATTTCTGGACTCAGAAATATGGATTAGAATTCAGAAAGAAAGGTAGCTGGTCTCAGAAGGGGAAAAAATGGTGAGAAATTTGCCAAGAAAACTATAGAAATCTACTTAGGAATGATATAGCAAATACTTAACAGCTGTGAATTCATGGCCTTTAATCAATTAGAGCAGAGACATGAAACTGCTGGAACAAATGTTGGAGACTCACTATTGGACAGACACGACAGGCACATTAGATGCAGGCTGACTCAATCCTCTCCTTAAAATTTTGTTAAAATGTCAACTTCCCACTGAGTCTGTCTTTGGTCACTCTTAATTCTGTAGTAGCATACATATAATATATTTAATCTTTTAAAATTTATTATTAGGTATCTATTCCAACTCAAACGTAACCTCCATCTATAAAGATTTGGTTCTATAATGCTAAATTTCTAGAGTCTAGAAGAGTACAATTACACATAATAATTAAATGAATGACCCATGCTCTTTATTTAGAATGTTGTTGACACTGTTTTTGCCTTATGACTATTGGGGTCCCATAAAGACTGGCATTACAAAGATGGCTACATTCATGAAGCTTATTTATGGAAAGTGCCTAAAATCCATGGAAAACTGAAAATAAAGATATCAAACTGAAAATAAAGATATCATACATTACCATACTTCCATGTGAAGTAACTTGTTACATTTGTAAATTTTAAAAAACCACACATTTTCAAATAGGCTTGTATTTTGGAATTTAAATGCATAGAGATGTTTATTTCTCAAATTGCTCTTTTAGTCTGGATGTCAGAATTCTGACCTATTAAATGGGAGTTTGTTGTAATGAAAACAAAACGCATTCAAGCTTGTCTTTTGGGTCTGTAATGAAAGTCATCAGGGTGGAGTCTCCTGGGGCAGAGTTGAATAATTTTTCAAAGCAGGTGTCTGTGGTCCCTAGGAGAGAATGGTCACTGAGGAAGCCCAAGTGAAAAGGCACAGAGACTAAGCTATAGTTCTATGTACATATTTTCTTTACCTCTGCTTTCTCTAGTTCCCCAGCATGTGATTCTGTGATCAATGGGTGCTAGCCTATTCCAGTATCAAGCCAACATAACATATTCCCTAAAAGAATTATAGTAATAATGTTCACTTATTTTTAGCTCCAATTTCTCTCATGGTGGGGCGGTGTTGAGGATAGTATTTGCAGGGTGGGGGGAATTTAAAATAATAATTTTGTTGGTTTGTTTTTAGATCAGTGATTTTTTTGTGTTCTGGGTGGTGGGTGGGTGGATAACAACCACAGCTGTGAAATTTCTCAGGTTTCAGTCCCCTGATGGACCATCCAACCAGACTCATAGCTAATGTCTAGTATATAGTGATGAACTCGGTTTCTGTGTAATGTCAAGACACTGGACTCCTTATTATAGCTCTTTTCACAGTAATTTATGAAATCAGCCTATCTGTTAAATCTTCTTCTTAATACTACTCCCTTTAACTCATGCCCATTGCTACCTAATGTGCGGAGACTCTAGAACCAAGTTCCTGATCTCAAGCCCACACCTTTTGTCCGAGTCTCTTACATACTGCTAATTCCTTCTTAGACATGGAGTCAGTTGCACTAAAAACAAAGCAAAACAAAACAATCTCTGAGAGTGAATCTTTTGTATACCTTACTATTGAGTCTTTAGTTCAAACCTACATTTTCTGAGCATTTCCATAGTGTAGTGCTTATCACTTTCACTTATAGTTTGAACCTATGTTTTTGTTTCAAGTTTTTATTTAAATCCCAGTTAGTTAACATATAGTGTAATATTAGTTTCAGAGGAGAATTTAGTGTTGAATCTACGTTTTCTTATTCTTAATGTGTTTTGTATGGCTATAGAGGGATTTAGGACTTACCCAAATGCTACACCCAAGGACAGCAGCATAAATTGAAGTTTTAAAAAGATAACCAAGAACAATTGCTAAGACTGCTGCTCATTAATACAGCAGAAAGAAAGGCAAATTGCCCAGGTATAAACTTTATAAGATTATTATAAGATGCAGCTGATGAGTATGAGATATGAATAAATTGAAAGATAAATGTGTTCTTGGAATGGAGGACTTAGAATTTTACAGATGACACTTTTTCCTAAATTACTTTAATAGTTAATGAAATAGGGGTGCCTGGGTGGCTCAGTTGGTTAAGCATCTGACTCTTGATTTTGGCTCAGGTCTTGATCTTATGGTGTGAGATTGAGCCCCGTGTTGGGCTCTGCCTTGGGCATGGAGGCTGCTTAAAATTTTCTCTTTCCNCCCTCTGCCCCTCCCCCTTCAAAAATTAATGAAATTTTGGATTAACTATACAATTTCTTTTGAAAGACGAGATGCTTCTAACATTACTTTGAAAAATCTATAAGAATAGCCAGAAAAATTCTAAAAAATAAACGAGGAGAATAAAAGGTGAAAAGGGGTAATATACTCTATCTGATATAAATATTATAAAGCAAAAGTAATTAAAATTGCTTGTTCCTGGCACAGAAATAGAGTGACAAAGACTGGAAATAGACCCAAATGTATGAGTAAACATAAAATAAAAGAGGTACTTCAAAATAGCACAGAAATAGTATAGGGAACAACTGTATAATCATAGGAAATAAATATACTTGGCTAGCTGGCTCATTCCTTATACAAAAGAAATTCTAGAAAAAATAAAAATTTTAGTGTAAGTAAAGAAAAAAATAAAAGGAAATACTGAAAACTTACATTTCATGTAATGACAGCAAAGATGACCTTGTTAGTGATGATACCTAAAAATTCATAACAAAAAGATTGATAAGTGTAATTTTATAAGTATTTTAAAATTCTCCATGGAAGATACTATGTATACAATTAAAAACCTAAAGACCAAGTTAAAAATATTTGTGATATGAGATTGAGGAAGAGTAATACCAGTGAAATATACTTAAAATATAAAGAATTCAAAATAAGAAAATATGTATTGACAAAGAATATAAAATGGGCAAAAGGCATGAATAAAGATTCCCCCAAAAGGAAATAGAAATGCTAGTTTTTAAATTCATGGACAGAAATGAATGAATTTTATGAATTTAAAAAGACTAGCAAATTAAAAATATAATGAGGGGTGCCTGGATGGCTCAGTTGGTTGCATGTCTGGCTCTTGATTTTGTCTCAGGTTGTCATCTTGGTGTTGTTAGGTCGACCCCTGAGTCTGGTTCCACGCTCAACACAGAGTCTGCTTGAGATTCTCTCTCTTGCTCTCCATCTGCCCCTCACCCCACTCACTCTAAATAAATAAATAAATAAATAAATAAAATCTTTAAAAAAAACTACAATGAAAATAGTTTTCCATATCAATTTGTGAAAATAAGCTTGGTAATATTGTGTTTTTATGAGTGGTGAAACAGGCATTCTTAAACATATTTTTTTGGACATATTAAATAGTACGTTGCCTTTAGCAGACATTTTGATAATATTAAACTACAAAAGCATATATTTTTGAGCAAGAAATTCTTTTTTTTTAAGATTTTTTATTTATTTTTTTGACAGAGAGAGACAGCCAGCGAGAGAGGGAACACATGCAGGGGGAGTGGGAGAGGAAGAGGCAGGCTCTCAGCAGAGGAGCCTGATGTGGGGCTCTCAATCCCAGCACTCTGGGATCACGCCCTGAGCCAAAGGCAGACGCTTAACGACTGAGCCACCCAGGCGCCCCTGAGCAAGAAATTCTAATTGCAGAATATATTTTATACAAGTACTCATATATGTACACGTATAAAAAATATATATGGGGGCACCTGGGTGGCTCAGTTGGTTAAGCGCCTGCCTTTGGCTCAGGTCATGATCTGAGGGTCCTAGGTTCAAGTTTCACATGGGGCTTCCTGTTNATATAGTATGAGGATTCTCACTGTAGTTGTTTGATTCCAAAAGTGTAGGAACAACTGAATGGATATCAACTGGAGGTCTAGTATTTTAAAATATGGAATGTAATATATACTGATTAATAGTTACAGAATATACCACTGAAATATAAATTAAAATATATTGTTAGGTAAGAAAAAATGGGAGATTAAGAACCATGATTTACCTCCTATGTAAATAAGTAAGAGTGATATGTACATATATGTTTGCATATGGCTAGAATATCTCTGGGAATATAAATTAATAAGAAGTATGGACCAGAAAAAAGAAAGAAAGAAATATGGACCAGAGTGTGGATAGATGGTACTCTTCATTTTAGATACTTTAATACTTTTTGACTTATATTTAAAAAAAAAGGATGTGAATTATATTTTCAAATAATGTTTGTAAAATATATTAAAATATATACATCTATCAGTTTAAAAATTCCTGTTGAAGTATTCTGGATAAAACATGAATTTTGAAGTCAGAAGCACTTGGATTCACTTGCTCACTACAAACTAATTTATAATCTGTGGCTTTGGACAATATACTCAATCTTTATGAATTCACTTTTCAATCCAAAATTTGGGTAACAAAATATAATCTAAGGATTTTTATGAGCATTAAATGTAATAATACAGATACTATCCCTAGTCTGCTTGCTTGCTTTCTCTCTCTCTTTCTTTCTTTCCTTCCTTTCCTTCTTTCTTTCCTTCTTTCTCTCTTTCTCTCTCTCCCTTCCTTCCTCCTCCCTCCCTCCCTTTCTTCTTTCTTTCTCTCTTTCTTTCTTTCTTTCTTTCTTTCTTTCTTTCTTTCTTTCTTTCTTTCTTTCTTTCTTTCATCTCTCCTGTCCTGTCCTTTCCTTTCTTCTTTCTTTCCCTTTCTTCTTTCTTTTCGTTCTTTCTTTCTTTCTTTCTTTCTTTCTTTCTTTCTTTCTTTCTTTTTTTCTTTTTCTTTCTTTTTCTTTCTTTCTTTCTTTCTTTCTTTCTTTCTTTCTTCTTGTGTTTCCCTTCAAAACCCTTTTTTTTCCCTACAGTAATGCTTTCAGAGAAATCTGTTAAATAAGTGGTAAATTTGGGAAATAGATTTATCTTGCTTCTAGAAAAAACTTTAAACTTCTTCATGTATGTAATATACTTTACATTTTCTTCTGCACAGTTAAATTTTACACACCAAAAATTATAGCATATTTTTGGCATTCCCAGGTTTTTGGAAATTTAAAACAACTAAGTAGTGTAATTTTTGTTCATAGATATTAATTTTGCCATATCTTCAAACTTTACAGAAAAATCATAGTAAGAATACAAAGAACTCCTATATACACCTCACCTTGATTCACCAAATGTTTACGCTTTCTCCCATTTATCATTCTTTCTTCCTACCTATGTGTTCACTACTCACAATGCCTGTGTCTGTCCATCTATCATTATTTATTCTTTTCTGAATATTTGAGAGTAAGTTGAAGTCATTTGGCCTCTTTACCCCTAAAATCTTCTGTGTGTATTTTCTTAGACCCAAGACTCTCTCTTATACATTTTAACTCCACATTATCAAAATCTGAAAATTTAACATTTCACAATATTATCGCAATTCAAATTCAAATTCAATAGCTGTGTAAAAAGTAGCTGTTTTAAAGTAGCTTTTATAGCTTCCTTCCCCCCCAATTTCATGATCCATTTTATATTCACACATTGAATTTAGTTGTCTAGTGGATAGTTCTTCAGCTCTTTTTGACTTTTTGTCATTGAATATCCCTCAGCTTGAGTTGGTCTGAAGCTATCTCATAAATGTATTCAGGTTATACATTTTTGGCAGAAATATTGTGAAATTGATAACATGTTATTCTTGGTCCATCATTATCAGGAAGCATATGATGTCAGTTTATCACAATAAAGCAGATTTTAACTTTTATTATTCTGCTATGATGGTTTCTCACAGTATAAAGTTATTTTTTTTATTTTAGTTAGTAATTTAACTAAATTTACTATTTAGCCAAATTTAATAATTTAAATCAGAGTGATGCCTTAAGATCATGTAAATATCTTGTTCCTAATCAAATTTTCATCAGCCATATTTAAAACCCATTGATGGTTTTATAACTCCATCATATCCTTACTATCTGTTGAGCACACCTGCGGGAAAGAGCCTTCTATTTCCTGGCATTCATTTGTTCATTTATTTCTTCATTTCTATCAGTATAGACTCATAGTTATTTTATTCAGATATAAATATTATAAAGCAAAAGTCATTAAAATTGTTCCATTTTTTATGTATTTCACCTTTTTTAACATTTTCAGTGATTCCATTGAGTTTACAGTTTATCTTTATATCGAATTCAAAGAACACCATACCACATCATGTGTAGTATAAGTTCCTTACAGCAGTACTCCCAGTTCCTCCCATTCATCCTTTATGAATTTGCTGTCATTCATTTTACTGATCCATAAGCTAAGTAATATTCCATTATTTATATATATTTATCTTCTTTATCCATTCGTCTATCAATGAACATTTAGGTTACTTCCATATTTTGGCTATTGTAAATAATGCTAAAATGAATATAGGCACACATATATCTTTTCAAATTAATATTTTCATTGTCCTTGGATAAATACCCAGAAGTGCAATTCTGGGTTATATGGTAGTTCTGTTTTTAATTTTTTGAGGAACCTCCATATTGCTTTTCATATGGCTGTACCATTTCCACCAACAGTACACAAGGGCTCTCTTCTCTGCATTTTCACCAACACTTGCTATTTTTTGGGTTTTTTTGTGTTTTTTTTTTTTTTTTTTTTTTTTTTTTTGATGCTAGCCATTCGGATAAGTGTGAGGTAATATCTCATTTTGTTTTGGTTTGGTTTAGTTTGTTTTTCTTTCTTATAGTGGTCATTTGTGTTTCTCTCTTATTTACTATCATTCCTTTCAGTGATTTCTCATTTTTAAAAATAGTCTTAAATAACCAATGTTTTACTTTAACTTTTTCCTTATTCCACTGGTATATCCTCATATCTTTATTTTGTTTCTTATTATTTGAGTGGTATCTTTTTTCTAGTTTTTTTTTTAAGATTTTGTTTATTTATTTGGCAGAGAGAGACAGAGAGAGAGGGAACACAAGCAAGGGTAGTGGGAGAGGGAGAAGCAGGCTCCCAGTGGAGGAGCCCGATATGGGGCTCGATCCCAGGACTCTGGGATCACATCCTGAGCCGAAAGCAGATGCTTAACGACTGAGCCACCCAGGTGCCCCACTTTTTTCTATTTTTTTAAATTGAAATGTTAGAAGACTGTTACTAAACATCTTTATTTTTAAATTAACCATTATATTAATTTAGGACTGTCATTACAAATACCACTAATTGGCTTTAAAACAATAGAAATTTATTCTTTCATGGTTCTGGAGGTTAACGGTCTAAAATTCAGGAGATGGCAGGGATGTACTGCCTCTGAAGTCTCTTTATCTTGCTTTGCCTATGAAGCTTTTGGTGTTGCCATGCATTCCTTGGCTTGTGGCAGAATAATTGCAGTTTCTGCATCTATCCTCACATGGCCATCTGCTTTGTGTGTCTCTCTCTCTTCCTTTTATAAGGATTCCAGTCATATGGGATTAAAGATCCAGCCTGCACATGGGAGGTTAAGCAGAAATTTATGAAGAGAAAAGTATCATCTTGTTTTTAGAGGAGAAATAAAATTTGATTAAGTAAAGAAGAAAGTTTATGGTGACTTTCATCTTGAGAAGTCAAAGTCATCAATAGTATTAGAGATAAATTACTGATTTTGTTTGTAATTTACTAACAGAATATAGGGCTAAAAATTACTCTGTTAACAATACTATATTACTTTTAAGAATTGGTTTCAGGCATTATGCATCAGGCAACACATACATCATGAATAAGCACTCAACATAGATGTTATCATCACTTAAAAAATGAGGGAATTAAACATCAGTAATACAAACATTTCTGCAAAAGTCTAATCCAGTGTACTTTAATTACAACTAAGGTGTCTTTTGCAGTTAAACTAGTGATAATATCATGCATTAATTACACTAAGTATAAATTTTATAACTAATTTTGACAACTAATAAATTGAAATAAGACCTACATCAATTTTTGTATCAACTTGTTTCTTTTAAAAGGCAAAAATTATGGATACCAACAAAGTGTGGTTATTTGTGAAGGGTGAAATTTTGAATGATTTAAAATCTATAATTTAAGATCTAAATTTTGACATATCTCTCTTTCCCAGTATTTCTTACGGTGAAGATATCTTATCTACTTTTTAAAGGAAATATGAATTAAGGACTAGCACCTCTATTACCAATTACCAATGAATGTATATTTCTTGATATAGTTGACCTTTTCTTGATATTAATTCCATTGGTTGCAATGCACATTGCAGCAGAAATCATATCACAGAATTTGGTTTTTATTTTCTCTATACTCAGGGCCAGGTAATTGAATGACATTAATGAAGTTTAAAATGTGGAAATTAATATCTTAATAATACTAATTTTCTATATTATTAATTTATACTGAAATTGTAGTTTAAACAAAGTCATAAGTTCATTATACACTATTTCCCATCTTTCAGTTATGCTCCTCAGAGACATGAAAATTATTTGTGATGAAACTCAATAGCCAATAGTTACACTACACCAATCGTATTTCACAAAAACAAGCTTTTGTGATATTGTAGCCCCAGAGGTGAAACTGTAAGTCTACTCTGCAAGCTCCTCATAGTATATAAAACAACTTGATACTGATGAAAGCCAAAACACTATTTGTTCATTTCATAACTCTAGACATACATCTTTGTAACTGAAAAATGGTGTTGGATGAAAGATTAAGTAGGTATATATTCCCTTGGGATTCTGTCACAGAGCTGGCATTTCTTTCTAGACCCCCCACACTATGTAAAGATATAGATTTAATAAACAAACCATTTCTGATCTCAGCAAGGAACTTAGCAGGGATTTTGAAAGTCAAACACACAGGAGCCATGCTTGACTGTGGTGGTAAAAGTAACATCTGCCTGAGAATTTTAAACAACAGGCTTTTTAAATCACTTTTAAAGCCACAGTAGGAGATGTGACAACCATAAGCAATACCTCAAGCAGACCAGGACTATGAAAGCTGGAAGAAGTCAATTGCACTCAAATACTGAAATAATCCCTATTGGGGGAAACAAATGGAATAACTTAAAGTTCCTGTTTATTTCTGTATACCCATGCTTTTTTGTACCCTTTCTTAGTCTTCATTAATGAATGTAAACTGACTTGAAAGAAAAAAAAATAATTAACACTGAAAAAAGTTAACTTTATACTAAAGTTAAAATAGTAGATTATTTCAAAGTCAAACTTAATTCCTAAGGCAGCGATTTTGCATAAGATATATAGGATATCAAGTAATATGTACCAATTAGTGCTGGCCTGGATGATAAAGTTGTAAAAAGGAATCTTGCAGTGGAATAACAACAAAATTCTGGAAAACCAGGGTGAAAATATAACACAAAGTACCTTAGTTCTTCGAAACTCATTTAAATGCATTGTGCTTTCTCTATTGTACCTGCAAAATAAGGAAAAACTCGTGAAGATCTCATATGTATTTTTACTTTATCTGCTATGTTGTACTAAATCTGTTACTGAATAATTCAGTTGATTAAATACAGCAATAAAGCTTAGGGCATGGTGTAGACTCCAAAGAATAAAATAATATTCTTTAGTTTCTCCTATCCATGTCAATAAAAAGAAAATCATTTTTTATGTTGATATAAATAAATTGTATGTTCAGATCTCAAGACACTGTATCACATTTCCATTTATTAAAAATCATAGAGGTGCCTGGATGGGTCAGTTGGTTGAGCATGGACTCTTGATTTCTGCTCAGGTCATGTTCTCAAGATCATGATACGGAGACTGGACCCACTTCAGGCTCTGCCCTCGGTGGGGAGTCCACTTGGGATTCTCTCCCTCTGCCCCTCCCACTGTCTGTCTCTCTCTCTAAAATAAGTAAATAAATCTTTTTTAAAAAATCACAGATCAGTGAATGAAAGCTGAAGAAAATCTGAGGCTGAAGAGAGAGGAATAAACGGGGAGACTGTTCCTAAATAAATAAAAAAAATGTAGTTAATATATGCATTCCCTTTATCCTGTTCTGTTGTAAGATATTTAATAACTCAGACATTCACAATGGTAGCTCATTAAATCTTGCCAAAAATGACCCATGCAATGGCATAAAAATAAGTGTTAAAAATATTTTTATAGGAAAGAAATCACTACCAAGCCAACTATGAGAATATTGTTAAAAGACAATAGATGTATTATAATACATGATAATTTAATAGATGATAATTTGAAAGCCCTCTCTATGATCATCCACCAATCTGAGGAAAGTAAAACATAGAAACAAAGTTTCATCACAAATGGTCAAGAATTCTTCCAAGAAATATTTTGAAGTGTTTTTCCCTGTTATCTGTACTACTGCCCAGATACATTATTCCCCAGGTATCCAAATGTAACATCTTCAATTCATTTGCCTTTTACTGAGAGTTGACTCAATGCAAAGCAGTGTCATGAAGTAGCTTACTAAAAATTATTACTTTAGAATGAAGTATTACCTAAGATCAAGGAACACAATCAGTAAGTGATCATGTGATTAAACTGGAACAAATTTGGGTAGTTATGACACCAAATTCAGTAATATTTCTGCTATATCACAAATGATAATTTGACCACTAAAATTAAATTTCTTAAATTACTTTAATGTACTATGTATCTATGGGAAAATGTCCAAAAGAGTGACCTGAGTACAAAATCAATGGAAATATATTTTATAATTTATTATCTTCTTCTCCATGGTATTTATGGAGATCGATTTATTGATACATTGATAAGTCACTAAAGAATACATGTAATTAATTTATTCCTAGAAAAAAATCAACTGAAATTAAAACTTGAGGAAATATTATGAAATTTCCACTCCTATGAATTTTTAGAAGAATTCTTAAATCTTAAAATTTCCAGCTGTGTATAAAATCAGAATAATTTTGTCTCTATCCAGTAATCAATAGCTATGTATTTCAATTCAACAGACAACTCTTTCTTACTAAATTCTGATAAAATAAAATCCAGATGCAATGAAACAATACACTCATTTATTTTCATGTATCTTGGACTTGTTAGAGATGCCCTTTAGATGAAGTTACTCTTTTCAGAGAAATTAGCTTTGTTGAACATATATTGCAACATTTTATAAAGCATGATTGATTTAAAACTTGTTGATTAAGTAGAAAAAGGTGAGGAAAAACTACAACTTGTGAATCATTTCATGGTTGTTAATAAACCCTGTTGACTTTACAAACTACTAAAAAGTTGTAAAGAATATTTATTTGAAAATATTTTCTTCTCTAATATAAAACATAAACATGAAACAATAGTTGTCCTTGCCTCCCCTAGTCTGAAAATTTCAAAGTTATTTAAAGTATATCTAACTGTCTGAGAATGCAGGAATCATAACATGATTCTGGGTACCTTATAACCACAACTAGTGATGTAAGATTTGGCAACAAATAACACCTGCATTTTTATAGAATACAAATATATTCATACATTTTTCTTGCTCTCTCTCTGTTTCTCTCCCTTTCTTTCTCCCTCTCTCCTCTATATCTGGAGTATATGTACATCTGAAGGGATTGATGATTTCTAATAGAAACAGACATATTCTAATCATCATTTCCATTACATGCTTTTCTTTCAAAAATGAAATACGCTATCAAAGCTCTAAGAACAGCAGCAACGATAATTCACATGAAAATGAAATAATGTAAAATGTGTTGTTGGATAACCTCTCCTAAATAACCATCTGCATAATCACCTATTTAGCAAATATTCATAAAAACCTATGGAGAGAAAACTGTTGGTTACCAATTCAGGTTTATGAATAACTTCCTTTTTTAGACTGGGCATGAAAAATGATGCAACTAATAATTTATTTAATAAAAAAATAATCTTTGTTGTCTCCATCTTTGTGTAAGTTTATTTAATTAAATAAATACTTAACATGTTTTGAAACATTATTTAGGCCCTTACAGAGGTATCTGACTATTTGACAATCAAATACAGTAGTTGGGTCAAAATATTTTTTAAGAAATTGTTACGAGTTTTCTTTTATTCAAAAGAATTTCCACACAAAAGTTGAATATATAAGACAGTAAATGGTTGCTAATTTATCATAGAAAGTGCAATGATACCATTGTATTCCCACTATATATTTAGCATCTTGTCCTGCTCCTTAAATTTAAATTATATTTGAAGTGTTAATTTTGAAGAGACAGACTCACATCCACTATGAAGAAGTGAGAAGAGGTGCAGTACACACCTGGTGGGCCATTTGTTTTAATCTGATGGCTTACAGAAGTTCTAAGAAGGAGTGGAATTACTCTGAAGTTTGAAGTGGACTGAATTTGGCAGTGAAATGTTATGTAGAAGACTTGACACATACCTAATAGCTCATGAATATTTGTTAATGTTTCAAAGTGACATTGAAAGTAATATTAATATCTTATGAATACATTGCCTGTGAGTCAAGACAGTATACTCTTTGTTGTCAAGATCACAATAGTGTTAAAATTATTTTTGGTCTATATTATACTTGTAGACTCTAATATATGATAGAGTGATGTGGGCGAGAGAGATGGCCCTTAGAAAAGATCACTTTTAGTATAACAAAAGGAATTTCAAGGAAAAAGTTGCCAGATAGAAACCCTGCAATAATGGATAAAATTGAATGCCGTAGATCATTTTTATTCAAATCACCATCAAACATAGATTTGTTGAGAATGATGAAAGAAAACATGAGGTTTGGGGTATTAAAAGTTATAAGAACTTTGAGGATGAGCTAGAATTAGTGGTTCAAATAAACCCCAACTTCACATACAGCCCTTTTGGGCTTGATGTGTTTCCATATCAAGAAACACTAGAAACACTGTAGGAAACACTTCAAGTTCATTACATGTAACTTTCTCATATCTTTATTTGAATGTTTAAAAGCATGAAAGTCTAGATATATTTTAATTTGTTACTGGGTTAAGTATTACTTTTTAATTTTGCATCTCATTTTGATTTTAATTTCAGACTTTTTTTTTGAAAGCATTATTTTTTATAGCTGCTACTTGGGTGGCGTAGTCTTCATATGATCATTTCCATGTGCAAACATTATATAACATCAAAGGCCATGAATTTATGAGCTTTTACTTTCTGCCAAAGTTTGGTGAAAAATTCCAATTAGAGATTAAGTAGGCAACCCCCAAAATACTTCTGTTATTATTATTATATAAGTTTCAGGTGTACGGCTTTATAATTCGCCATCTGTATACATTACATAAGTGATGATTACCACAGTTCTGGTTACCATCAATCACCATACAATTGACTCCCTTCACGCATTGTGCCCACCCCCAAACTGGTTTCCCTCTGCTGACCACTAGTCTGTTCTCAGTATCCATGAGTTTGCTTTGTTTTATTTTGTTTTAGATTTCCATATATGACTGAAATCAATGGTATTTGTTTTTATCCGCCTGACTTACTGTGCTTAGGATAATACCTTCAAGGTCCATTGATGTTGTTGCAAATAGCAAGATTTTACTTTTTATGACTGGGTAGTATCCCATTGTATAAATATACCACATTTTCTTCAACCATTTATATACTGATGGGCATTTAGGTTGCGTCCATATCTTAGCTATTGTAAATAATGCTGCAATAAACATAAGGATGCATGTCTTTTTGAATACTGTTTTATAGCTTTCGGACAGATGACCCAAAGTGAAACAGCTGGGTTATATATAGGCAGTTCTAGCCCTAATATTTTGAGGAATCTCCATGCTATTTTCCGTAGAGCTGTAACAATTTACAATTCCACCAATAGTGTATGAAATTTCCCTTTTCTCCATATTGTCCAAAACACTTATTTCTTGTCTTTCTGATGATAACCTTTCTAACATGTGTTAGGTGATATCTCCTTGTGGTTTTGATTTGCATTTTCCTAATAATTAGTGATGTTGAGCATTTTTTCATTTGCCTGTTGGTCATCTGTAGGTGTTCTTTGGAGAAATATCTCTTCAGATCCTCTGCCCATTTTTCAATTGAGTTGTTTGTCTTTTTGTTGTGGAGTTGCACGAGTTCTTTATATATTTTGGATATTAAGTCCTTAACAGGTATGCGGTCTGCAAATATCTTCTCCCATTCAGTAGGTTGTCTTTTCACTTTGATAATGGTTTCCTTAGCTGTGCAGAAGCTTTTTAGTTTGATGTAGTTCTGTTTGCTTATTTTTATTTTTGGTCCCCTTGCCTTTGGAGTCAAATCCACACACATATCAATAAGACCAATGTCAAGGAGCCTACTGCTTATGCTTTCTTCCAGGATTTTATGGCTTTAGGTCTTACATTCAAATCTTTATTTTGAATTTATTTTTGTGTATGGTGTAAGATAGTGGTCTACTTTTATTCCTTGGCATGTGGCTATCCAATTTCTCTAACACCATTTTTTTTTAAGATTTTATTTATTTATTTGACAGAGAGAGAGACAGCCAGAGAGAGAGGGAACAAAAGCAGGGGGAGTGGGAGAGGAAGAAGCAGGCTCCCAGCAGAGCAAGGAGTCCAATGCAGGGCTCGATCCCAGGACCCTGGGATCATGCCCTGGGTGGAAGGCAGATGCTTAACAACTGAGCCACCCAGGCGCCCCTAACACCATTTATTGAAAAGACTATGCTTCCGCATTGTATACTTTTGGCTCCTTTGTCATGAATTAATTATCTGTATATGTGTGGGTTTATTTCTGGGCTTTCAGTTCTGTTCTTTGGATCTGTGGGACTTTTTTTTTTTTTTCCTTTGGTACCAATATCATTCTGTTTTGATTGCTGTAGTTTGCAGTATAGCTTGAAATCAGGCAGCATGATACCTCCTGCTTTATTATTCTTTCTGAAGATTGCTTTGGCTATTTTGGATCTTTTGTGGTTCCATACAAATATTAGAATTATTTGTTCTAGTTCTGTGAAGTATACCATTGGAATTTTGACAGGTACTGCATTGAATCTGTAGATTGCTTTGGCTGCTATGGTCTTTTCATAATATTAATTCTTCCAATCACAGAGCATAGAATATTTTTCCATTTGTTTGTGTCATCTTCAGTTTCTTTCATCAGTATCTTATAGCGGTCAGTGCACAGGTCTTTCACCTCCTTGGTTAAATTTAAGCCTAGGTATTCTTTTTAGTGCAATATATTGACTATCCTACACCTTAATCTGTTGTATCCTTGTTCACTTATTAACATTTATGATTGTCTGGAGTCTCTATTTGACATTGTCACCATGAGATAAGGATAAGAATGAACCCAGATAGATTTATGGGGAGCCAGTTTTGAAGGAAAGCCAGGAATGTGCCAAAAGGTGAAATTGCTGGCTGGGAATCAAAGGCTTAGTGGGTTTGTAAATCAGTAATGAGGTTTGGGAGCTAGGCTATCAATGTGACCAATTTATTTAAAATATAATTAATGAGACTGTTTTAAAACTTGTGAATACAAAAAGATAAATGTGAGTGACCTTTGCCTTTGTTCTGAATAATTTCCTACCTAATGTGAGCTGAACTTTCAAGGATGACAAAGTGTAGCAGGTGGACACGGGGATGAAAAAAATGCAAACTGCTGCCAAAATCCACTACCTTCCCAATTTACCCCCACTGTATTCTTCAGCATCAGTTTCTTAATTTAGAAAAGAGTAGTTACAAAGAAACATAAAATAGTGTTCTTGAAGCGTTAAAATGAAGAAAAAGAGAGGATAGGCATAGCAACAACAACAGCACAAGACAAATGAAGTATTTTAATTAGAAGAATTGCCCTTGGAAAATTTCAGGAAAAAAATACCTCTCCATAAATGAAGAGAAAGAGAGGATAGGCATAGCAACAACAGCACAAGACAAATGAAGTATTTTAATTAGAAGAATTGCCCTTGGAAAATTTCAGGAAAAAAATACCTCTCCATGATCTCAAAGTAAGAAGTACATGAATTATTTTAAAGAGCTCAAAAAGTGAGACATGATTAATGAAAGAAGAGATAATTACCTTCTCCAAAAGAGATTAAAAAATGAGTGAACAGAACTTGGGGAAAATTTATGGTAAAATCAAATCATTTCAAAAAATAATGCCACTTTAGAGGGAAAAAATATTCTTTTGAAAATGAATTGGGGCATGGATAAGAAAATTCACATTAAGTGCAGTTGAAAAGAACTTAAGAAATAAAAGCACAATTATGATAGATATCAGAGTTAAAGGAAATCTAATCTATATAATTGGCATTAAAATAAGAGAACAGAGATTTGAAAAAAATCTAAGCTATAGAAATAATTGCTTTCTTAAATCAAAATGGAATGTTGGAATGTATAAATAAGAATGTATTTGTACTGGGAAACATCACTAACAAATAATCCTCACACATTTGTATCTTGGTAAATATTATGAATTTATGGCAAAGTCAACAAAAAAATCTTCAGTCAAGATGTAAAAACATCTAAGGGAGAGGGAAATAAGGCTAACTTCAGACTTCACAAAGCTTTGTTCACTGATAGAAGAATGTGCAACTATGTGTCTAAGTTTTTGGGGAAAAGAAATATAAGTGTTTTATGTCCTCAAACATGTATGAACTTAAAGATTATAGCTGGACTAGTTAGTTTTCGGAAAAACTATTAAAACAATGAAGAATTATTTAGCCAATGAAAAATGAATAAACATGAAGAACTCAGGAATGGATAAGTAATTTTTTTAAGGTGGTGAGCACAGAATATCACTAATTAAAGATTCAACAATGGAGGTAATCATTAAAATAATTTGAAAAATGTTAAAAATCTTTTCAAAGGTAAATTCAGAATAAAGATGATAAGTAAAGGCAGATTAAAATATAAGTGTTCAAATTTTCTCTTTTCCTAGTGAAGTGTTATGGTTTATTAGCTAAAATGGATAAATTGGGAAACATAAGTTTTAAGTATACAATTGATAGGTGTGAAGGATAGAGACTATAATATGTGTATCTTCTAAAACCAGATATTAACAAAAGAAACAGAGCTTCTAGCAAAATGTAGAAAACAAACAATAATAAAATATCAAGTGTAACTTAAAATAAGTTGACAAAACTAGAAACAATAATATCTAAATTACATTTTTATAAAGTTAAATATATGTATTAAAAACGATGTGTGATAAATGTAAAATAGCGAAAATGCAATTGTGAAGCTTGATGATGGGTATGTGAATGTTCACTGCAAAATTCTTAGAGAATTTCTTCGAGAAAAAAGACTTTTCTGTATGTTTGATAATTTTCATAGTAAAATGTTTAGAAAATCTACTTCATTTATTAAACTGGGAAAACCTAGTTAGATGAAATATGTAAATATTTGGGAAAAAGTAGAAGACTAGAAGAAACCGTGATGAATCACCCAAAAAAAGATAAGATCTTTTCATGCATGGTACAGAACACAAAAGCCATACAAAAGTTTGAAGAATTGCTACTTTAATTGAAACCAAAATATTCATGGAAAAATAAATGATAGATCCAATTTTTGAAAAAAAGTGCAACTGACAAAACATGACAAATCACTAATGTGGTTATGCAATATTATCTTATAAATCAATAAGGAGAAAGACTACAACTCCAGAATCAATCATCAAAAGATAAGAACAGACATTTCACGACAAAGTATATAAAAATGCCGATAAACAAATTCTCAATCTGTCAGAAGTGAAGAATTACAAAGAAAAGTCCAGTTAGAGACTTTAACTTCCACATCAGTTTAATAAAATTTAAAAAGTGTGACGATGCTTGTTTTTGGCCAAGGCAAAGAGCACCAGGCAGTGTCATACATTGTTGACAGAGTGTAAAGAGTTGTATCGATTTTGGCAGGAAATTTGTTAGGATCTGCTCAACATAAACTTGGGTAAGCTCTTAGCCCCAGAAATTCCACTTCTAGGAGTTTACACTAGGAAAATATTAACACAATGTGTAACGATAGGCGAAGGTATTTGTTGTAGCAGTGTTTATAATAGCCGATTAGAACAATTTAATTTTCTACCAAAGGAAGATAGGTTAAATATCTTGAAACTAAATAATGTGCAGTTAGAAAAATAATGAATCAGATCTCATGTGGTAATATCCATAGAAAATACTATAACGAGAAAAACAGCACTGAACACAAAAATCCTAATGAACAAAATGTGACCCTGGAAAGAAAGCAAATATATCTTAAACTATTCATAAAATAATCCAGGAAGGATATACAAAAATGACATTAAGAATGGACTTTGGACATATAAAAGAGATAAAATTTTAGTTTTTACTATATGTACTTCAGTTGGGTCCAGACCTGCATTGCTGCTGCTGCTGCTACTGTTGTTGTTGTTGTTGTTGTTGTTGTTGTTGTTGTTTAATGAAGTTTCCCAGATAATTTGGTTATACTACTGATTAAGATCAGTGGCATCTGTCAGTAGCATTGAGTAGTTTACACAGAAGATTTAGAAATCATTCAACATGATAAGTTAGGGTTACAAGAAAGATTGTGTACCACATCATAATAATTGTCTGTAATAAGCAACAATTCTGGGAATGGGAATGTGGTAAACTAATCAGGTTTCAAAGAACAAGAAAGGCAAATGTGAGTATGTCAAGACATCAGGTGGCTGTCCCAGATACAGAGCCAAAAATAGCTGCTCAGAAGTAAATCTAATGAAAGTACATTGTTCCACTTTCTGCTGATTATAAGCAGAGCCAGCTTTCTTTCTGATTAGTACAACAGCTTTGTTAGTGTAGGCAAGAGACAGTTACATCTAAGGGAACTGTGTCAGTGGATATGTTCTCATATCCCCAATTCTAATCATATTTGAGGCAGAAGTAGAAAGATATTGTAGTTATGAGTGTGTGTTTATAGATACCAATAATTTTTAGGCCACAGTCCCTCAGCCTGAGACATTGGTTAATGTAAAATCTTTGATAGCATATATTTCAGCCCAGTCCTCAAATGAATCAGACTTTTACCTAACAATTGCAGTAAGGATCCTGCTGCTCTCTACCAAGTGACTTATTGCCTTACTGGGTAAATGTGCTGGCAAAGCAAGCACGTTGCCTTAGTGTGACTTACCCACGCTCACCCCTAGAGATTTAACCAGCTGGTAAGTTTAATCATTGTTGAGATAGGCATGAAAAGGTATTATTATCTCTTATTTAAGCCAGAATTGGTACTTTTTCACACATAAAATAGCTGACCATTTTAAATCACGATAAAGATATACAGACTTGTTTTGACAAACACGTTACTAAAGTATGTCATCAAAATGGACATTTGTGTCTACATTCTGTTTCCACAAATTTAAGTCATAAAAATGTGTTGGCTGAGGGGCACCTGGGTGGCACAGCAGTTGGGCGTCTGCCTTCAGCTCAGGGCGTGGTCCCGGCGTTGTGGGATCGAGCCCCACATCAGGCTCCTCTGCTGTGGGCCTGCTTCTTCCTCTCCCACTCCCCCTGCTTGTGTTCCCTCTCTCGCTGGCTGCCTCTATCTCTGTCAAATAAATAAATAAAATCTAAAAAAAAAAAAAAATGTGTTGGCTGAGAAAGCTCTCATGCCTTTTTTGAGTAACTCTGTATGGACCCAGAAGGTAAGCATCACATCTAAATCTAGGAGAATATTTAAAAGATGTCCAGCCACACATGAGCCATCATGAGGAAGACTTAGAACCTTGTCCACAATTTGGATTTCATACTGGAGAAAAAAAGGAATCATATAAAACACTGTAAAGATGTAAAAGAAAGAAAGAAAGAAAAAAGCTTAGCACTGTGAAGTAGACCAGAGGCCAAAGCCCAGAAGTTTAAAAAGAAAATGATTTCAAATTCAGTATAAAATGGAAATGTCTCCTACCTTGTCTCTGGTTCACACCCTACCTGATTCCCTTCAATGAGGGTTCTTATGCAAACCTAGGAAAGACAGGTACATGATAAACTGATGAAACTTTTTCTCTAGCGACTCCAATTCCTTTTATGTGGATTCTCCTTTGGAAAAGCTGGACAGTAGAAAAGGAAGAATTTTGTCTCTTCTTTGGAGAGAGAGCAACAAAAGTGACTGGGGCCGTAGTTCTAGATAGCTACATTTGAGAGTGCACAAATGCCCCTCAGATGTGGGAGATAAATTTTAATTAGTGCCCCCTTCCCCAGCACATGACTTGAGTAAACATTTTGTCACTTTGAAAAGGAAATGGAAAAAAAGAGAACAAAAGAAAGAGGGGAGACTAAGGAGCACATAACCACCAATCAGATCCTGTAAACAGTATCTCTAATTAAGTGAGAAACATACTGCTGTCCAATCAGAGCTCCTGAAAAGAAAAAAAGAAGGTACAGTCAATAGGTAGAAGCTATTAATCATCAGGCCAAAGATAAAGGACTTGATAGTCAGGTTTTATTCTTATGATAGAGAAAAATCATGTCAGCATGATAGTGTAATATTGTCTACATTTTCATCAAACAAATGATTGAACAACTTCTGGTAAGAGGATGTTATTCCTAATACTTGATTTGATTCAATTTTATTTTGTGTTACATGAATAGGACTACTTTCAGGAACTTTTCTTTCATTGTTAGATAGCATAGATGATATCAAAGTACTTATCCTTGTTTGCATAAATAGCTGAGTTTATTTATTTATTTATTTATTTGGGAGAGAGTAAGAGAGTGAGCATGTGCATGCAGATGGGGGAGGGGCAGAGGGGAGAGAGAGAGAGAATCTTAACCAATCTCCATGCCTGACACAGGGCTAAATCTCAGGACCCTGAGATCATGACCTGAGCCAATATCAAGAGTCAGATGCTCAGCCGATGGAGCCACCTAGGCGCCCCTGATCACATTTAAATCATGAAGATAAAAAGCTATTCATTTCACATTAGTGAAAAGCAAACAGATAAAAAAAATGGATTTACTCCATATAAATATATCCTTAGAATTTAGTAAATAATCTTACTTTATATGATCTACTCCTTAGTCTTCATTTTTTTCTGGACTTCCGTGGCTTCTAGAACAATTTAAACTTTTGCATTCAGTTCTTGATATTTGTGTTTATCTCTCCATTAATTTTTACAATTTCAGGTGGTCTGGGTTCATGTTTATAATCATATTATATCACACTGGATTTGGTCTAGATTTTTACATACTTACATATCTGTTGACTTGCATTATCATTAATAATTTACCATGTCCCTGATGTAGGAATGATGTTAGGATTTGAAGTTGATGGCCAAGAAAGAATTCTTGAGATGTCTTTTGTGCAAACAGATGGTTTTATTAAGCATAGGAACAGGGCTCATGGGCAGAAGGAGCTGCACTGGGGTTCTGAGGTGTGGCCTATTATACACTTTCAAGTTGGGAGGGGGTTAGGGATAGCATACTTCTCAGGTATTTTGGAAACAAGGTTTCCAGGATCTGGAGGGAGCTAGCTGCTGTTAGGAAAGGTCATTTATTACTGTTTAGTAAAAGTTCAGTCATGAGACCCTTCAAATGTATACCGGTGGGTCATATGCTTGGAGGATGATTGCCAACATGTATCTTGGGGGGTTTAGAGATAAAGGAAGTTTCCAAAAGAATTTTTATATGTTAAAGTAGACTTACAGGATCCTGGGGGTTGGGCTAACATTGCCTTTTGCCTTTAGCAAAGTATTAACATCCAGGCATCTGAATTCCTAGAGGAATGTCACTTTGCCTGTTTCAAAGACTCGTCAGTGGGTTATAAGTAGTAAGGAAATTTAATTTCTTTTTTGCCTTTGTTTCCCACCATCAGTCCCCAAAGTGGAATCCATGAAACCCTTTGGGCCCCAGATCTGGTGATCCTATTAAGTGGAAGTCCTCTCAATGTAGCAAAAGCATTTTCTAAAAACCTAGTTCCCTCACCCTGGACAACAGGCTGCCTGTCTGAAGAAGGCCTGTGAAAAGTATCCAGAGGTTTCCTTCCAAGATCTCAGCAAGGTTTCTGCCAGTGACTGACCGGGAAATAAATGCAGTTTGCATTATTCTATAATGGCACCTTATTTGGATTGCTTTTCCAAACCATTAGTCTAAATTACTTTTAGTGAACTCCATAGTTTACTGATTGTGGGAAGCAATGGACTGTGAAGCAAGAATTGCTAGGGGGCTCCTTTTCCTAATAGAACTTTTTTTCTTTCCTTTTCTTTCTTTTTTTTTTTTTTTTTGTTATTGTTTTTGTTTTAACAGCATCTTGGAAATGAGTTCATTTATACAAGCAGTAAATAAGGCAAGATGAATGACATTTCAGCATGTAAAATGTAGGCTCTTCACCAGAAGAATGTAGATAATGGCATGTGTTTTAATTTAAACAGACTGAATCGTGTTGAGGATCCGTGACATGAAGCAAAGTACTTGGAGACAGGGAGCAGAAGGCTGGTGAAGAGGCACCGTTTTCCCTTTCATGGTAATGTTAACTCAGGAAAGCAGTGAAACAATACCATAGGCAACGCTTTGGACCAGTGGCATGAGAGAGTTAAACATTTGTCTTGAACTTTTAGAACAAACTGTGATGGTCAAAGAGACGGCTGGAACAACTCCATAACCATTTTAAGGATACTTCACGGCAAGGAAGGATTGTTGAAAGAAGATTCCAAAGTATTTTTCATAAGATTTAGAGAAAACAGCAGTTTTTCCATTTGATTAATAATTCAAATAAGCAAAATAATGATCAAATATAATTTCGGAAAATATTTAGAGAATATCTACAGTGATAATCCCTATATTCTAGGTAATAAGATACGGTGATTGATGATGGGAGTGTAGCAGCTTGTCGGGCATCACTGGTAGTGCAGGTGGATCCGTGGAGGGAGTTAGACGGTAAGAAGGTCTGGTTGTTAGCGTTACAGATCAAGAATTTTCGTACTGTCTGTGATCCATGTTACATTAAACTCAAAGAGACTAACAGCAACTAAATGTGAAAGCCTTCGACAGGTACACAGTTTAAAATTTATAATGAGAAACACCAGTTTTAAATAGACGAGCCCTGCCCCATCCAGTATAGAAGCCGCTAGCCACACAGGCCTACTGAACACTTGAAATGTGGCTAGTCCAACCTGAGATGTGCTGTAAATGAAAAATACTCAGTGGATTTCAAGATTTAGTCAGAAACAAACTGCAAATATAATCATTAATTGATTACATGGTAAAATTGTCTTTACATATTAGGATAAAATATATAATTACAATTAATTTTACCTGTTTTCTTTTTTTTCAAAATGGCATGTGGAAAATTTTTAATTACACATTATATTTCTATTGGACAGTGCTAGACCAGACAATTTTATGAATTTGCCTAGTGCAGACCTTCCATTTAGAAACTAAGTTGCTTGGTGATTTCATACAGTGCAAAGCTAGTTATATATTTGAAATATTTACTGGTTTTAGGCTAAGTTTATCTATCTCTCTATTAGGTATATATTTGCCAAGTATGTGAGTTTGCTATGAGGGTGACTCCCTTTTCTAGAACATGCTGAAAAAATGCGGCTGGATTTTGTTCTAATAGCCATTTTTATCTTTACCCTTCTCTGTGGGCCACTCTTCTTTGCTGACTTACTCTTTGCTTTAATATCAGTGTCACAATAATTAGATGTCTGTGGATGCTGATACAGTCACCTATAGGGAAATAATAAATGAGAAGGCCCATGTGGAAACTGGGAAACTGCTATGATCTAGAGAATTTATCCCCCCCCCCAATGTGGATGCAGTCATATAGATGCTATATTTTTTGAGGGGGCACACGGTGGCTGAATGCAAGAATGCAGTCAAAGTATTGTCACCTTTTTTTTTCAATAGATGTGTGTTGGATAATTCTCCATGATCTCTCCCCCATACTTCCTTCTGATGCCACAATTCATTCTCCACCCTTCTCCAACCATGTTCTGGAGGGCTGATATATACAGACTTCAACACTAGAGTTGAGATGGAAGGCAGTACAAAGAGAAGGAGAACTGAGAGAGAGGCCTGGGTATTAGAGTATTTATTTCCTACATTCATAGTCCTCCTTCCAAGGAAGGAGATATCTAACCATGATCCCAAAGCTTCTTCCATAACTATAGGCCTTCTTCCATAACTACATTTCTTTTTCTAGCTTCAAGCAGAATGTCCATGCATTGCAATTTGCCTAGAAAAATCCTGGTTGTGCTCCTAATAGATCAATCAAGGGCTGTTAATCATTTTTAGTATCACCTTTTACTATCAAATGTGCCCCTATTTGATGACAAATTATATGGCCACCTTACTTATTTCTTTATGGTTGGACTTTCTGCATCTCCTGTTCATCTAATCTTTTCTTTTCCCTCAATTTCAAGGCTGGAGACACACTGGACTATTTTCTTCCTTCCTGAAACAATGAAGGTAGTTCTTCCTAGAATTAAGGAAATTCTTCAAAGTCATGGCAAGGGATGTATCTTTGGAATTCTAGCCCTGCAGAATTCTAGCATTCTTATAAACCTGTGACTCTTTGGTCTTTTTAATTATTTCCATTTCTGAATGGAATATTTTATTGCTGCTGAACTTGCCTTTATTAGGTGTGCATATATGTCTCGGGGGAGGGAAGAATTAGATAACATGGACTTTAGTTTGCAAGTCACTAAGGAACCTCATTTGTAACTGAAGGAGAATATAGTCCTTTACCCCCAAATCCCAAATTTCAGTCAGAGTTAGTATCTGTATGTATTATTGAGTTGTCTCCCGTGTAAAGGGAGTGCCTATGTCTACATATGGAAGGACAGTGAACGTGGAAGCTTAAGTGACTAAAGATGGGGGCCATGGCAGACCAGCAGTTGCACATCCCAAATCATTTTCCCCTTGTTCCAGTGGCAATAGAGTATGACTGGCAGCCATTTACCCTTCCTTGCAGCTAGGTATAGCCATATGGCTAAGTTCTTACCCGCAGAATGTGAGCAGATGTGTTATCTACTGTTTTTTGGATCTAGGTTTAAACATTAGACATATGCTCAGTCATGCTCTTTTCCTTCCCTGCCCTTTGGAATACAGAACCTGGCAGAGACACAGTGATACGAATTTGACAATTTTAAGAAACGATGCCTCTAACATATGTTGGAGCAAAACAGAAGGAGCTGATGTCCCTAAATGATCATTAGGGTAGAGTTACTGCGCCTTTGTATACTGAAAGGACTAAATATGAAAGAGAATCAACTTCTATTCTTCTTTAAATTACTGAATTAAGGAGGAGTCTTGCTATATAACAAATACAAGATTCAAATATCAAGATTTTCTGCTATGGTCAGTGTAAACCGTAGGCTAGTGACAGGTCAGACTATGCAGTAAGTGGTAGCTTCATTATGGGCAGACCTTTTAAATTTTGTGGTTGTGAGTCAGAACAATGTTTTCTCAAGTAAATATCAATGTGAATGTTTTTCCTACATACATACAAATGTTAGTGAATATTTTCCATATAGACATTGAATTAGTAACATTATCTTTAATTGCTACTGCAGAAATTTCTTAATATTACTCAGTGTATACACAGAATTAAATTGAGTTACTGCTGTATGAAAAATATGTAAATCAAATATTTGTTTAGACAAAATCATAAAGTTTGATTATTATCTTTATACCTATGGAAATTCTGAAATTTCTTACTAAATTAGATAGACAATTTGATGTTAAGTTATACAAATGTTTTATTCAAAACAGTATTATAATTAAATCTATTATTAATTTTTGTGGGTAAACGTATTTTTTAAATAAAAATGGTGAAAGTAATGTACATGTGAATTTATTTTTGAGCTTTGCACATTATATTGTATCTAGAAAGGTACAACAGGTGAGTCAGCTGTGATGAGAGAGGATGGAATTGAAAGGCTGTTTGCTTCCTACTCCTGCTGTTTGGTCTTTGTGTGCTGTTGGTCAAATTAATTGACCTACCTGGAATAGCTCTAAAATGAGGATAATAATGAGCTATTCATGGAGTTGTAATGAGAATTCAATGATAAATGGGACAAGAAGAAAAGATAAATTCTATGTGACATAAAATAATTATTACACAAATATAAGCTAATCAAGTATATACCTACATATGTACAGGTTACAATCACCATAAATCTTTAATCAGTTCATGAATTTCAATCTTGGATTAGTGTATTCCAGTTGTTTCTATGTCATTTCACTTTGTACATACCTATCTGGAAGAAACATTCCGATAGATGTAAAGAGCTATGACTGTTTTGTTTTTAATCACTTTCAAAGGTCATTCTTCAATTAGAAGGTAATAGGTGAATGCTATGAATAAGTTATTTATTATTTATTAGTTATATTCAGTGGAAATTAGTAGTTTCAAGATGTTTTCTGGATTACATTTTAAGAGTTCAGAGCATACAATTGTGAGTTGTTGAAGAGCACAGGATTTAAAGCCAGAGAGATCTGAATTTGTAGCTACTTTTGCCACTTTTTGATTTTGTAAATTAGAATGTTTCTTAACCTCTCTAGGGCTCAGTTTTTCAAAATGTTGATTTAAATATTGAAGTAAGTCAAAGAAATCTATGAACCAAGCTTAGCAAGGACTTAACCAGAATGCATGGATCTTTGCAAATTCTGTTAATAATAGCTGCTTCTACTTTAAGAAAAGTTAGTATGAAAATAAATGTAATCTAAGTTCAATACATGCTAATTACTATTTTTCTTTGTAAAAATTAAAAATATAACTTTTATAAAGATGTAACATTTTTTATTTCATTTCTTTCTAGCATATTTTCCAATGCAGTTCTCTAAGATGTACTCTGGAAATAAATGAGTAACATCTTTGTCATAAACAAAGTTGTTTTATTATTAGAAGGAATATGCCAAATTTTAAAGGTTAAGTTTTCCCATTCTAATTACATTAAATGATTTTAGGTCATGATAATAATTCGAATTATTTTCACAAGTTTTCAATTTAAACCATGTCATATTATTAAATATCTGTACATACAGTGCTTTTACCTTAAAGATGGAAAATACCATTAGAGTTTTGCCCCCCCATAGTTTTTTTTTTAACTCTTTCTTCATAAGAAATGCACACAATTATTTTTGAGGAAAAAATCAATACAATATTTTTTATTTGTTTAGACTGATTACTCCTTAAGTATCTTTACTAAATTGTCTTGAACATAACAGAATGAATAAATTTGTAAAATGTTAATTTAAAAAAAAGACAGATTTGACATTTTTGCCTTGGGCTTGGAAATTGTAAAATAATTACCAGATTGAAGACTTTGTGTTGAGTATTTTAACCATTTAGTCTGAAGATAAAAATATATGAATAACCAAGTATATTAAATTTTGCAACACACCACCAATTTATTGAAACTCACCACCGTGGAGTTTGCCTGGTATATCTTATAAAGATGATTTTTCTGTTACTTTACAGTCCCTGAGCTGAATCTCTCTCAGTGGTTTTCATTCTCTACTACATCTGTGGTCCTGTTCAACTTCTCAGGAGCTTTCTGAGGGACGTCATGGCCCACACAAGAGAACCTTGCCTCTCCACATGCACTTCAACCACCAGAGCTATGTTTTTGTGTTTTTAAGATTGATTTATTTATTTTAGAGCAAGAGAGAGAGAGAGAGAGAGAACACAAGCAGGAGGGGCAGGAAGGGGAAAGAGAATTTCAAGCAGACTAAGTGAGGCTTGATCTCATGACCCTGATTTCATGATCTGAGCAGAAACCAAGAGTTGGTTGCTTAACCAACTGCACCACCCAGTAGCCTCAAGAGCTATGTTTTTTATGTTCGACAAGTTTAGTTTCTAAGAAGAATTTACTTGAAGAAAGAGTTGGGGGCAAAAGATAAATTTTAACCTTCAAGATTATGGTTATCACACAATTGACTTTTTTTGTGTAATAATTATTCAATAGGTTTAGTTTTGGCTCCCAAACAAATTATAAATTCTGCTAATGCAAAGATCCTATTTTCTACTTTTTCTTCATATTTACCGTGTGTATACAAATGTACACCATATATATGATGTGAGTGTTTGTACATGAATGTGTGTGTGTGTTAAGAAGGGGCTATTTCAAACTTTTTTACCCAGAGATTCTATTTGCCACAGAGTAGAGTTGTAGAAATTTCCATTGAATTGAGTTTTCTAAACCACTTAGGAGGCTAGACATCATTTTGAAATCTGAGAGGTTATTATGTTTTCATGGTTGAGAAAACTATAGCAAAGTCAGGTATTAAAGAATGTATTTGAGTTATCTCAAGCTCAGAAATGTCTTAATTTCCATTTTTAGTAGTGTTATTTGAAGTGATTGTGAAGATCATCTCTCTCCTTTCTGTACTGTATCTCCTATATTGAGATGCTATGATAACACCGGCAGCCATTTTTATTTTCTGCTTCTAGTGTAATCACACTTCGTAATTTCTAAAATAAACCCTAGAGTTATTCACTGCATTGAAGAATTTTATGGTAGCTTATGTCAGAAATTCCCTGGACTTTCTCAGCGTCTCTCTAAAAATAGAATATATTTTAACTTCAGTCTTGGTCAACAACAAATAAAGACCAATAGAACAGCTCTGCAACTTTTTAGCTCACTAAACTGTGTCAAGTTACCTAACTATTCTTACTTCAGTTTCTTCATTATAAAGTAGAAATAATAGTGATTCCTACCTCAGAATTGTTATGAAAACAAGGAAGTTAATATTTTCAAAGCACAGAGAATAGTGCTTGACACATAATAAGTGGTATGTATGTGTCAATTAAATAGCTAATCTTTGGGAATGTCCCTCCAAATACTTTTTTTATTATAACTTCTATTCAATAAACTTGCGTATATAATATCTTACAAGCTGGTTATTCAAAACTACCTCTCCCTACCAGCTTATCCATCCCCACCAAATGCAAAACATCAGATTGAAAATAGACTTTTCCACTCTTTTCAAGCGACACTTTGATATATACTATCCCAATACAGGCAACAGATAGACCTAGTTAAATGCCCCTCCCCCCTGGAAAGAAGTCTTCAATTTTTGTACATTTACCCCAAATAAGTTGGTATTTTATATAAGAGAAAAGAAAATATTATCCCATAGCAAAGTAATAAAATGAAATAAACCTCCATAGGTAAGACTCTGTGGGGCCCTCAGATAAAAATCTTAAAAAGTGAAGCAACTTTAAGTAGACTGACTTCGTCTAATATCCATAAAATCAAACTTTAGATTCCATTTTCTCTTTTGGAGGGTGAAAAGCTATGATTGAATTCCATATGCTTTGGGGTAAAATCTTTCCAGTAGTTCTGCATTCTGAAACAATTTGTAAAACCTAGTTTACCTACACACATACACATTCATAACCAAATTTGCATATAATTCCTTATGGTTTATAATCTAGTGTAAAATAATTATAAATTAATTTCACTAATTTTTATATGGCCATTATTATACTATTAATTTTATTTTATATAAATTACTAAGAGGTCGGGATGTTGAGATCACTGAATTAAGACTTAAGTAAAAATCCTAAGTTCATTAGGGGCAAGGCCAAGTTTAATTTTTCTCTCATGTGGTACTATATTAACAGGCTATTGTTCTGGATACTGATTCTCAATTATTCTGAGCCAGAATAGTTTGAATTGATGCCATTTATTTTAGCCTGTCAAGAATCTTGGATAAAAATCAACTGTGACTTTGATTTCAAATCAGCAAGTCAAACAATTGCTCATCAGACAGTATATAATCCAGGTATTTAAATTAATTCTATGATTCTTTTTTCAAAGAACCTCAACAAATAATGATTCCTATCTTTCTGTAGCCTGATTCATCCATTTTATGCATTCCATTTATTAAAATTAATAAGAAGTGTTTTTTTACATATCTGCACATCTAGACCCCACCATTCTGGAATGTCCTCTGGACATCATTAAAACCAGATGTTTCTAAATGTCATCATGCGTATACTGAAATGATTATAAAATAAGAGTTTTTTTTCCAGGCTGTTTCTGTTCAGACAAGAATGCCAGTTTCCATTGGTTTGGAGGACACTTTTATTTCTAATAGCATGAAGTTGGTTCATGATTCAAAATATAGATTTTTTTTCATGTCAGGAACCGTACAACATTGCCTTAGAGGACGTGTTTTTTAATAGCACAGATTTTATTAGAATTCATTTGTTTTGTGCGTATATTTTAGTGTTTGATTTTTATTTATAAAATTATAATTTTAACTTGATTTATACATTCAGGGATTTAACTAAGAAAAATCGCAAATCGTAATGTTTGTTATGTTATGGAGAGTTATATAGCTTGACCGTAGCAATATGTCTAAAAGAAACTTGGTGTGATTACTTTCTACTTATGTGATCAATCTTATCATACTCAATGGAATATATTAGTTAAGTGTTTATAAATTCTCACTGTTGGCCAAGCTAGGGAAGTAACCAGTTTGATTTCTTTTCTGTCTGTTACGCAAGTACTGTTAGCTAATGATTGGTTTTCGTTCATCCCACATGTAGCTATGGAACATTAAAATATAATTAGGTACAAAATAGAGAAATACAATCTTATAAAATATTTGAAATGATTAATAGACATACCTGTTAGTCATCCTTTTTATACCAAATTGAAGGTAAGTTAGTCTAAAAGATTATCTTTCTATCCATTTTGGGGAAAACGGAACAAAGATTTTCCTTCTTGGGGAAAAGAAAATAAGATCCAAGTCTAGACTAGCAATATGAAAAATGAAAGTATTATTTTTGAATAATTGCTCTGAATGTATTATTTTAGTGTATTGGATAATCAACATACTAATTATCTTTTTCATTTTATTTTGATCTGTGGGTAAATCCATTGTGAATGAACTGCTAAGTTACCATTAATGTTTTTCCAAAATTTTTCATCCATGACATTAGAGAAGAAAAACAGGACAGCTGGAAATTTTAGATCAAAATTTTTATTTCAGGACACCTGGGTGGCTCAGTTGGTTAAAAGCATCTGCCTCTGGCTCAGGTCAAGATCCCAGGGTCCTGGGATGAAGTCCCTCATCTCAGTGGGGAGCCCGTTTCTCCCTCTGTCTACTTCTCCCTCTTCTTGCTGCTCCCCCTGCTTGTGCTCTCATTCTCTCTCTGACAAATAAATAAATAAAATCTTTTAAAGAATTTTATTTGAAATATTTTGGGAAATAAAGACATTCTTTATAAGCAATCCAATGTCATTGTAGAAAAAAAGAAAAATACGTATGATATAAAGAAAATGAAAAAAATCACTATTTTACTACATAGAAATTATCATTATTGTCATTTTGCAACTGGTTAATTGTACACATATCTACTATTTGTGTAAGGATATTTATATAAAAATCCATATGAAAATATGTTTTTAAGTTTACTTTTAATTCCTTTTTTGGTTGCTATATCTTGAATAGAAATGCAAATAAAAGCCCAATTGCTCATATATTAGATTATGCATAGTTCAGGTAAGATTGGGCAACTTCAGACAAAAATGATTTTTTAAAAGATTCATTCATTTATTTGAGAGAGAGAGAGAGAACGAGGTGATTGGCAGAGGGAAGGGGAGAGAATCTCAAGCCAACTCCCTGCTGAGGACAGAGCCCAATGCAGAGCTCAATCTCACAACCCTGAGATAACGACCAGAGCCAAAATCAAAAGTCCAATGCTTTACTGACTGAGCCATCTGGACACCCCTAGAAAAAATTATTCTGACCACTACCGACATGATCTTTTTGGGGGAGGGGGCTCTAAGTACTCTTTATTTTAATTTTTTTTTAAGTTTTTATTTAAGTTCCAGTTATTTAACTTACAGTGTAATATTAGTTTCAGGTGTATAGTAAAGTGATTCAGCAATTCCATGCAATACCCATTGCTATCACAACATGTGCCCTCCTTAACCCATCACCTATTTAACCCATCCCTCCACCTACCTTAACCTCTGGTAACCATCAGTTTGCTCTCTGTAGTTAAGTCTGTTTCTTGGTTTGTCTCTCTCTCTCTTTTTCCCCTTTGCTTGTTTGTTTTGTTTCTTAAATTCCACATATGAGTGAAATCATGGTATTTGTCTTTTCTGACTGACTTGTTTTGCTTAGCATAATATTTTCTAACTCCATCCATATTGTTGCAAATGGCAGGATTTCATTCTTTTCATGGCTAAATAATATTCCGATATATATATATATATACATCCGATATATATATACATACATACATATGTATGTATATATATATATATATCATAAAGAATATGTGAATATATATATTTATATTCATCAGTCGATGGACACTTAAGCTGTGTCCATAGTTTGGCTATTGTAGATAATGTTTTTGTAAACATCTGGGTGCATGTATCTCTTTGAATTAGTATTTTCATAATCTTTAGGTAAATACCTAGTAGTGCAATTGCTTGATTGTAGGGTAGTTGTATTTTTGACTTTTTGAGGAAGTTTGATACTGTTTCCCAGAGTGGCTGCACAAGTTTGCATTCCCACCAACAGGGCAAGAGGGTTCCCCTTTCTCTGCATCCTCACCAACACCTGTTGTTTTTTGTGTCGTTGATTTTAGCTATACTGACAGGTGTGAGGTGATATCTCATGGTAGTTTCGATTTGTATTTCCCTGAAGATGAGTGATGCTGAGCATCTTTTTCATGTCTATTGGCCATCAGTATGTCTCCTTTGGAAAAATGTCTATTATGTCTTCTGCCCAATTTTATCTATTTTTTTATTATGTTCAGTTAGCCATCATATAGTACATCATTAGTTTTTGATGTAGTGTTCAGTGATTAGTTGCATTTAACACCCAGGGCTCATCACAACATGTGCCCTCCTTAATACCCATCACCCAGTTACCTCCTCCTCCACCCCCCTCTGTAACCCTCAGTTTGTTTCCCAGACTCCAGAGTCTCTCATGGTTTGTCTCCGTCTCTAATTTCTTCCCGTTCAGTTTTCTCTCCCTTCCCCTATGGTCCTCCTCACTATTCCTTATGTTCCTCATATGAGTGAAACCGTATGATAATTGTCTTTCTCTGCTTGACTTATTTCACTTAGCATAATCCCCTCCAGTTCCAGCCATGTCAGTGTAAATGGTGGGTATTTATCCTTTCCGATGGCTGAATAATATTCCATTGTATATATGGACCACATCTTCTTTATCCATTCATCTGTTGAAGGGCATCTCAGCTCCTTTCACAGTTTGGCTATTGTGGACATTGCTGAACATTGGGGTGCATGTGCCCCTTCTTTTTACGACATCTGTATCTTTGGGTTAAATACCTAGTAGTGCAATTGCTGGGCCGTAGGGTAGTTCTATTTTAGATGTCTTGAGGAAACTCCATACTGTTTTCCAGAGTGGCTGTATTGGATTTTTCATTTTTTAGGTGTTGAATTCTATAAGTTCTTTATATATTTTGGATATTAACCCTTTATCAGAAATGTCATTTGCAAATATCTTCTCTGATTCTGTAGCCAACATGATCCTTTTTTTAATCAAACTTCCCAGATTACTTATTTAGATTTCCTTCTGTAATTATTTTTTTATTTTAGTGAAAAAAAGATCTCATGCAAGTGGTTAGTATGTATTTTAAAAATGGCATGGGTAAAACTGTCCTTGTTTTACTTGTATTAAATATTTAATAAATTTTATACACTTTTACTAAAGTATTTCATAGATTTTATTCACTTAGTATTGATCTCATTTCTTCCTACTAACTTCTTTGTTTATATGACCTTCCATGAAAATAGTCAACATGTGGAAATGCTACAAACGGCTATTGTTCAGGAAAGCCTACATTCAAAAATAATAATTCGTCTATGCTCTTCAACAACTGGAATGTAGACAAAAAAATCATACTTACTATGCATGGGGTCATAAAAAAGGTGAGCTCATCAATAATTACTACTACTACAGATTCACATTAAAAAATTACAAGGCATACTGCAAATCCAGAGATATTATTTAATAGGAATATTATTTTTATCCTTAGGTTCAAATAGAGTGCAACAGAACTAGAATAATTTAAATCCATTTTTAAAAGAGAGTTTTTCACTTGACTTCCTGGTAAAAGAAAAACACCAATAGTATAATGCCCCTTCAAGAAAATAAGTTATTGTCATACTTTATGGGGGCTTCCCAAAGACAGGGTTTTTTTTTTTTTTTTGTATCGCTTTCCAATAAATCTTTTTTTTTTACACAAATAGAAATATCGATATACTTCAAACTGTCCCCTTCTCAGACTCTGCCAATAGAAAATATTTAATAATGTTTAATTTTCACACTAATAAAAGAGTAATTTTTGACCATCACACTAACAAACTGGATTAGTATGAGAAAGTATACAAATTTACAAAGGAGCTGCAAAACTTTACGCATGAAAAACAGCAGGAGACAACACTTAAAATCCAACAATAAGAAAACAAGTAGGTTTTTAAAAAGACGAAACAGACACCTCACCAAAAGAGATATACAGATAGAAAATAAGCATGTGAAAAGATGCTCCACAGGATATGTCATTAGAGAAATACAAGAATGAGGTATCGCTATACATCTAGTAGAATTGCCAAACTCAAGAACACTGAGGACAAATCCTGATGAGGATGTGGAGCAGTAAGCACTCTCATTCATTGGTGGTGGGAATGTAAAACGGAATAGTCACTTCGGAAGATAGTTTGACAATTTCTTACAAAAGTAAACATCCCCTTCTCCTACAATCCAGCAATTGTAGTTTTTGGTATTTACCCAAAGGCATTGAAAACTTATGTCCATGCAAAAATCTGCACGTGGATGTTAATAGCAGCTTTGTACATAATGGCCCAAACTGGAAAGCAACCAAGATGCCTTTCAATTAGTGAGTGGATAACTAAATGGCAGTACATCCAGGCAACGAAATATTACTCAACACTGAAAGGAAATGAGCTAGCAGAGTCATGAAAAGACTCGGAGGAAACAAATGCATATTACTAAGTGAAAGAAAGCAATCTGAAAAGGCTACATACATACAAAAATATGGAGACAATAGATCAGTGGTCAGCAGGAGTGGAGGAGCAGGGAGACATGAATAGGTGGAGCACAGAAAATTTGGGGAGCAGTGACATTGATCTGTATAATTCTGTAATGGTGGATACATGTCATTATAAAATTGTCCCAACCCATGGAATGAACAACACCAAAGTAGACCCTCTTGTAGGGCACCTGGGTGGTTCAGGTGGTTAAGCATCTGCCTTCAGCTCAGGTCATGATCTCCAGGTCCTGGGATCGAGACCTTCATCAGGCTCCCAGGTCAGTGGGGAGTCTGCTTCTCCCTCTCCCTCTGCCTTTCCCCTGCTTGTGCTCTCTCCGTCTCTGTCTCTGTCTCTGTCTCTCTCTCTCTCTCTTAAATGAATAAATAAAAAATCGTAAAAAAAAAATGTAAACCCTCATGTAAACTATGGACTTCAGATGATAATGATGTGTCAGCATAGGCTCAACAGTTGCAACAAATGTGCCACTCTAGTGGGTTGCATTGATAATAGGAGAGACTGTGGGGGATTAGGTAGAGAGTATATGAGAAATCTCTGTATATTCTATCCATTATTGCTTTGAACCTAAAATTGTTTTAAAAAATAAAGTGTATTTTTAAAAATATGCTGAATAAACTGGCTAATTTTCACTTGCAATGGGCATAGCTAGGGGAGAATGTTGACAGTTTTCAAATACTTTTTATTTATTTTTTATTTTATTATTTTTTAAAGATTTGATTTGTTTGTTTGACAGAGACAGAGAGAGCCACCCAGGTGCCCCTCACATACTATTTAAAGACTGTCACGTTGGAGATCACTGATTAGACTTTCTGATGTTCATTTGGTTATGTTAGAACAAAAGGTGGGATATTTCAGAAAAACAGATTTCCTCACCATGATAATTGTTTAAAAATAGAATGAATGGCTTTGAGAAAATTGAAGGACACCCTTAAAGAATGGAAATGCTTACACTGTACATGATTTAGAGGCATGAAATACTCTATGGCCCATTCTCAGTCATGTTTGAGAAGGTATTACTGATTTATGTAAGAGCAAGGAATCAAAAAAATACTGTCCCTCTTAACTAACATTTTAGGGCATATCTGTAATTCATAAATTACTTAAGGAAAAAACACATATTGTTTTTCATACCATTTCCTCTACTTTCAACAGTTCAGTGTGAAATCACCAAATTTATTAATGACATCTGTAATGCTGGCCAAGAGGAAAAATAGAATGCATTTGGAGAAGAAAATTCGCACAAAAAGTTGAACAGACTCTTTACGATGAAGTCAAATATTTCCTCAAGAGGAAATTACTTGCTTTTTCCTTCCTATTTCCTGGCAGTGCCTGATTGCTTACAGTGCAAACCTGTATCTGCTTATAGCAAATTGTTCTTTTTGGGGGAGTTTTGAATGGACTTATTTTGATACTTGCTACAGGATTGCTTCATTTTACATGTTTAAATTATATAATTCCTGACAGTCAACGTAGTGCTTTGGACTTTCTCATTCATTTTACTTAAGACCCAATATCAGAGATGGGTTAGTATCTCCTGGATAACTGAAGACGAAATGTTTTGTATCCTCTGGTAAAATGTGTCAAACAAATGTTAAACATGTAATTTTCTATGGGTCTGGAAACATTGGTTTATCCTTTAAAATCTAGAGATTGTATTATTTGTTAAGTTTTTTATATGTATGCAGATATTTCTCTTTAAAGATATATGTGAAATTTTAAAAGAAATAATTTGTTAAATTTTTGCTGAAATATGTTGGAATAGTCACGTTATACAATGCACTAGATTCAATGCCTCCTTTTATTTTTATCTATTTTATTTTATTTTTTGCTAATGGTTTTCATTAAACACATAGCATTTCTCATTTCATGTCATTATGTATTTTTTGGTAGGCTGCATAATATAAAAAGTACATTTCAGTTCTTTGTTTGCATTATGTTTTGCAAGAACGCTTCACATACTAGAGGGTATTTTAGTAGTACATTTAAAGAAAAAGGTCTAAATTTTCTCCAAGTATTTCAAATACAAAATTTCTACATTTGGGGCATCTGGGTGGCTCAGTCTGTTAAGCGTCTGCCTTCAGCTCTGGTCATGATCCTCAGATGGAGCTTCCCCATAGGCTCCTTGCTCAGCGGGGAGCCTGCTTCTCCCTCTCCCTCTCCGCCTGCTTGTGCGTGCTCTCCCTCTCTCTCTCTGTGTCAAATAAATAAACAAAATCTTTTTTAAAAAGTCTACATTTTATGATAAGTTAAAAACAAAGACAACGGTAGTGGATTTTGAGTAAATTACTAAGAAGCAGCTAGTAATAAATGATGGACTCCCAGTAGCTATTAAATTATTTTTATTCAAAATTTTCAAATTATATATTATAAAATATTTTATTTGGACAGAACTTAAGATTTAAACCCACTTCAGTGGATATTTTATTTGAACTTTAAGGCATCAGGTTGAATGAAGATATTTCAATAAATATATTTTTGAGTGGGTGTGATAAAAGCTGTAGTAGCCTTCCTCAAGTAAATATTGACGTTTACTTATCTTAAGGATTTTTTGGCATTGTGTAGCAGTGAATATGCCACTCATTATAGTGACTTATGCTACCTTGTGTGGATACAAAATTCTGAATGGTTCCCATTTTTTTGGATTCTTCGTGCCTCCTTTTCAGTGATGCTTACAAGTTAATAGAGGTGACATATAGTTTTTGTAACTGTGTAGAACATATTTTTATAACTATGTAGAATATATTTGTAGCTCCAGATCTTTACAGACTATTGTTTCTCATCCCATGTTTTACTTACCAAATGCATGATGCCAAAGGCTGTACTTAATCCAGTGCCTAGAGGCAATTTCTAAACATACAGAATTCTTTGGTGGTCATCCGAATTTATGTTAGAATATTTTGAATTAATCTGTAGAAGAAAAAAGCTAGCAATACTCAATAGAAGCGAAATAGTTCAAATTCTTTAGGGACACTCTGGTGAGTTAAAAACATACTAGATGTTAAAGTCTTTGATACAATGGTATTTATTCTGGCTATCATAGCCAATATGGAAATAACTCATCAAATAGATAATATGCATTTTTGTTTAATAAATGGAGTTTGAAAGAGGTGTCAAAATGATTTGAAATTGATATAGTAATTACTATGACCTTAAGGTTAAAAAAGAAATTGAATATAGACAAATACTGAGACTTCACCACCCAGGAGTACCAATAAGTTAATTTCCATAGCGTTGTTAAGTTTTATTTTAGCAAACTATCCTACATACTCCTCAGGTTGAAATGTGGTTTGTCTCCAGTCTAAAAAGGAGACATGTTTTATCTATCCATTCAAGGTGTATTAGAAAACAAAAAGATTGTGATTGCAATTTTTACATTAAAATAATAGAGCCAATCTTAGGCAGAATTTTGAGGCAAGATTTTCTCTTGATGGCTTTTCTACCTTCCATCCCAGCTCATGTATTACACTGGTTTGTATAGAAACCCAAGACCTTGAAATTCTTTCCATAAACAAAAGGTAAAGTCTCTGTTTCCAGTTATGTGTTCAGGGGAAGTAAATGGACAACTAGATGAATTAACTATTCAAACTGATAGGAAGAAAGAGCTACTATCCTAGATAAAGCAATATTTACACATCAGGAACATGTGAAGCTTTTATTAACATTTTTGCACAGTGAGACAATAAAAGAGAGAGTACTGATGATGTGAGTGTGAGCAATGGCACAAGGAAGACCATTTTCTATTCTGACCGTACTCATGACCAATTCTGACCATATGAGCTAAATTTTTATATATTGATAAATTACATTTTTAACAAGTGCTTAAAAAATGAGTAAATCTGATCTTTATAAATGACTGTCTTAAGACTCACATTAAAATTAACCCCATTCATTGATAATATTGTTCAACATGTCAAAGCCATTTCTTTTGGCAGATTGAACAATAATGTATGTTAGATCAAGTTCTGATCAGTTGATTTTATGCATCTGCATTTGAGTTCAACAAGGTAGCTTGTAAACAGACGTTGGTTATGATTCATCTGATCCTCTGGGAACCGTTTCACTTCATGAGCCAGAACAAATATGAAGACAGTTATGCAGGTGCTGATTAATTAGTTTTGAAAGCACACAAACAAGAATCCATACAAAGAGACAATAGACCATTTGCACAATTAGCTCAAATGATGATAAATTTGAGAAAAGCAGGCACAAACAGGACCAGAACTTAAAATGATGGAATAATAGAAAATATTCATGAATATGCAGCTATGCTTTAGGAAGACTGACAGAAACATACGGCATCATTCTTTGTATCATTGCCTGAGAGTCCAGTGGAATCTAAATCAGCACCCAGTTGTTTTCCTTATGACTGTCCAAGTGAACAGCAGTCCGTATCAGCTAACATGTTACTACCTATTGATCTTTGTTGCTCTTGCTTCTTGATCTCTTTTAACTCCTTTCTCTCTGCTTTCATTAGACTTTATTTTATTTTATTTTTTTATATTTTTGAGTCTGGGATAGGATGTGAATACTTCATAGGTGTGCATTAAGGTTTTTTTCTTTCAATTTGAGTAGTAAATGTAAAAATTAATAATCAAATGTTTTCACTGTCAATTTTCAGTTTCTTTTTGGCATATTTTCCCCTAAGGATATGGAAGAATGAAGGTTATCGAGAAATGAGTGAAGAAATTAGTGAGTCCAGATGAGGGAAAACACAGCAAATGATACTCTGAAGAATAGTACCATAACATACCTTAACTGTTCAAAAAACTGCACCCTGTTGAGAATGCTTCAGAAGATCCCCTTAGGCTTAGATTAAACCTTACAAAATTCTTGGATTGATGATCTTGATCTCACTGGTATTCAGGCTGGGGATTATTCATACGTGGAGAGGCTAATAACCTCTTGGTTCCTCACTTCTAAATAGTGGAGGCTACTGAATGATGTTGATTCTTATTCCTACACATATGTATTAAGTACAAATAATTGCCACACATTAAGCTAGGTACTAGAGTATAGTGGTGAATTAAACCTTCTTGCCCTCACGTGGCTTCCAATCTAGTTGCAGAGACATGAAATAAATGAAAAAAATGTGATATAATGTCCAAAAGTATTATCTTCTATAAAGAAAATTTAAAACAATTAAATCCAAGAAGATAAAAGATGCATCTATTTTATATAGAAAAATCAAGGAAAATTGAAGAGATATTTGAACACATCATTTTTTTAAGATTTATTTATTTAAGAGAAAGAAAATGAGGAAGCGAGAGCACAAATGGAGGGGCAGAGAAAGAGGGAGAGAGAATCTCAAGCAGACTCCATGCTGAGCACAGAGCCCAATGCAGGGCTCCATCTTACAAACCTGAGGTCATGACCTGAGCCAAAACTAAGAGTTGGGTGCTTAACCACTGAGCCACCCATGCACCCCTGTTTGAACATAGATCTTATTAAATAAGATTAATCAAAAACTAAAAAATATGTTGGCAAAAGACATAACTAATCCTTAACCATCTAGAAGTCTCAGTTCTAGGGTAATTGATGTGATGAAGCCTTCTGAAAAAAAAAAATTCCTCATTCTTAATGAAATTCAAGGGAGCTCTAAAACCATTAACACACTCTTAAGGAGACTGCCTTTTCATCTGAATATATCTTCTGGGACATAAAACCTTAGAATTAGTCAGCATTTAGTTAACTGCCATAGGGCATAAATCTTCTAGCAGCAACTGAATAGAAATATGTTAGACTAGAAATTGGTACGCCTGGACTCCATGGTAGCATGCTCCAGGTTCATGTACTTAATGAAAGCATTCTTAGGTGACTATTAGGATGTTGTTCTTTATTCACTTGAAAAACTAGGTCAGTGTTCTCAAACCGTAGTGTACAAATATCAACTGGGATCTTGTTCGAAAGTGGATTCTGATTTCATTGGTCAAGGATGGACGCTGAGATCCTTCATTTCTAACAAATTGCCAGAGGATAACAATGCTGCAGGTCCCTGAATTATACTTTGTGTAACAACGATGTAGGTAGTGTGAAGTAAAGCTGATTCAGAGTCTCAGAAATGTGGAGTGAGAAATAGGCCATGTAGTTCATGGTTCAGGCCTGCAGACAATTCTAGGCAGGTTGATGTCTTAATCATTCAGGGTTGCTATAACTAGGTACCATAGTATAGACTAGGTGGCTGCTTAGTTCTCCCACCTTAGGAAGCTGGAAGCCTGATGTTAGCGTGCCAGCATAGTTGGATTTTGATGAGAGTTCAGTTCCAGGTTGCAGACTGCGGACATTTTGTTATAGCCTCTCATGGGCATTAGTCATATATCATGGTAAAAATTTCAAAGTTGTACCTACAGCTGAATATGTCCATTTGAATTTTATCAGTCTCATACCTTCTTTTATTGAGCTTTGCCTTACTGCACTTTGCAGATACTATGTTTTTTGCAAATTGAAGGCTTACGGCAACACTGTGTCAAGGAAGTCTATCGGTACAATTTTTTTTTCAATAACATTTATTCAGTTCATGTCTCTGTGTCACTTTTGGTACTCATCACAATATTTCAGACTTTATCACCATTATATTTTTATGGTGATCAGCGATCTTTGATGTTACTATTGCAATTATTTTGAGGGCATCATGACTCACACACATATACAATGGCAAACTTAATAGAAAAAAATTGTGTGTGTTCTCAGTACTCCAACCCAACCAAACCATCATTTGCTTATTTCTCTTTGTTCTGTTAGAGGCAAAAAAAGTTTTGAAAAATGAAGCCAATTAATAAGCCTACAATGGTTTCTGTATTCAAGTGAAAGGAAGAGTCCTGTGTCTCTTCAAATCACAAGCTGGAAATGATTATGCTTAGTGAGGAAGGCAGGTCAAAAACTGAGATAGCCCTAAGGCTGGCCTCATGTGCCAAATAGCTAGCCAACATGTGAGTGCAAAGGAAAAGTTCCTGAAGAAAATTAAAAGTGCTACTCAGTGAACACACCAAAGATAAGAAAGCAAAACAGCCTTACGATGACACGGAGAGAGTTTTCGTGGTTTGTGTGGAAGATCAAACCAGCCACAACATTCCCTTAAGCCAAAGCTGCCTCCAGAGCAAGGCTCTAACTGTCTTCATTTCTGTAAAGGCTCAGAGAGGTGAGGAAGCTGCAGAAGAAAAGGATGAAGCTAGCAGAGGTTGCTTTATGAGGCTTAAGGAGAAAAGATGTCTCCGTAACACGAGAGGGCACAGTGAAGCAGCAGGCGCTGAAGTAGGCGCTGCACCCAGGAGATCCAGCTCAGATCATCAGTGACGGTGGCTACACTGAACAACAGACTTTCACTGTAGATGAAACAGGCTGCTGCCGGAAGAGGATACCATCTCAGACTTTCATAGCCAGAAAGCAGAAGCCAATGCCTGGCTTCGAAGCTTCAAAGGAGGGCTGACTCTCTTGTTGGGGTGAATGCAGCTGGTGACAAGAAGTTGAAGCCAGGGCTCATCTACCACGCTGAAAACCCTAGGGTCCGCAAGAATTGTGCTAAATCTATTCTGCCTGTACTCCATAAATGGCACAGCAAAGACTGGATGACAGACCATCTGTTTAAAGCACGGTTTACAGAATTGGTTAAGCCCACTGTTGAGACCTACTGCCGTACACTGTGATTCCTCTGATGGATCGGGGAAGGGAGATGGAAAACTTTCTGCAAAGGAGTCACCATTCTAGATGCCATTGAGAACATTTTGTGATGCATGGGAAGTTTCATATCAGACTTTGACAGGAGTTTGGAAGACGTTGATTGCCACCCTCGTGGATGACTTTGAAGGGGTTCAAGACCTCAGCGGAGGAAGGGACTGCAGATGTGGTGGAAAGAGCAAGAGAACTACATCTGAAGTGGAGCCTAATGATGTGACCGATTTGCTAAATCTCATGATAAAACTTGAAAGGATGAGGAGTTGTTTCTTAGGGATAAGCAAAGAAAGTGGTTTCTTGAGATGCAACGTACTCCTGGTGCAGAGGCTGTGAAGATTCTTGAAACGACAACAAAGGTTTAGATTATTGCATCCATTTAGTGGTAAAACAGTGGCAGGGTTTAAGAGGAAATTTTCACAGCCACCCCACTGTTAGCAGCTACTACCCTGATCAGTCAGCAGCCATCAACACCCAGGCAAGACCCTCAGCAGCAAAAGATTAGCACTCAAGGAAAGCTGAGATGATGGTCAGCATTTCTGAGCAATCAAGTATTTTTAATTAAAGTATGTACATGGCTTTTTAGACATAATGCTATTGCACACTTAATAGACTATAGTATGGTGTAAACATAACTTTTATAGGCATTGAGAAACCAAAATATTATTTGATTCCATTTATTGAGATATGCACTTTACTGCAGTGGCATTGAACCGAACGGGCAGTATCTCTAATGTATGCCTGTAAATAGTTGAATAAACAAATACAACAAACCAATAAACCAAGAAACAAATAAATGTAAGTATCCTATAAAGAAATATTGCAAATAAATTTTATAGATAGTACTCCCTAGAATTATTTAGTGTTCTTCAGAGAAACAAAACAACATATTATATATATCAAGAGAGAGAGATTTTAAGAAATTGACCTATGGTCTCGTGATTGTGGAGGCTTGGTAATTGAAAAGTTTTTTCTGGGAGGCTGGCTGACTAAAGACTCAGAGAAGAGTTTCAATCTGAGTCCAAAGACAGTCTGCTTGCAGAACCTTTTTGTTTGGGGATGTCAGTCTTTTTTCATGAAGGTCTCATCTGATTGGATGAGCCCACTCACATTATGGGGGGTAATCTGCTTTACTCAAAGTCCAGAAATTCAGTGTTAATCTCATTCAAAAAAGAGCCTCACAAAAAAACATCCAGAATAATACTTGAACAAATATCTGGGCACTGTAGCCTGTCCAAGTTGACACATAAAATTAACTGTCACACTCCTCAGGAGATCAAGGATAACTTCCAATCCTTTAAATGTGGGCTATACATTGGAACTTCCTTCCAATAAGTACAGTTTGGACAGAGAGGAAAGAATAACTTTACAGTGGAAAAACTTGAAAAACACTACCTGTCAGGTGATCAAGGTCAATATTAGCAATGTAAATGGTTCTGATGCATGTAATGTCAACATGATGTGATAACTACGGCACTTTCTTCTGTGGCCTTCCTCTCCAAAACCCAAAACCCAGGGTTGGTCATGACAGAAACCTCAGACAAAATACGTTGATGAACATTGTACAAAATACTTGATCAGTATTCTTTAAAACTGCCAAATTCTTCAAAAACAGGGAAGATCTTAGAAACTTGTCACAATCTAGAGTAACGTAAGAAGATATGATGACTAAATGTATTCTGGAATTGTAGCTGGGATTTGGATACAGAAAAGGGACATTAAGTAAAAACTAAGAAATCTGAATAACGTATGAACTTTTTAGGAAAAATTTAACAGCACTGATACATTTGTTGTGGCAAATATACCATGCTAATAATTTAATATGTTAATAAAAGAAATTGGGTGTGGTTTATAAGGGAATTCTCTCTACTCTCTTTACAAAGCTTCTGTAAATCTTAAAGTCTCTTAAAATATTTATTACCCCCCCAAAAAAAGAACTTAAAACAAAAAGTGCATGGTTTTTACATCAGACGGACCTTTAAACAAGGAATCCTAAACACCCATAATTTTATTTTTCTCACTTTACAAGACTGTAGAGAAAATAAATTTAAAAAATAAATATGTAGAGTCACTAACAAATTGTCTGGCATATAATATGAGCTCCAAAATGTTAATTTCCTCACTCTGTTCAGAACTCTTCAAGGAAAGGTGTTAGGCTTATTATTATTGTTATTGTAAGTCAGAATGCCAACAATTCATTGCAAAAACAATAGGTTATTGATTCATTGAGAAAATTTTATTCAATCCTACAGAGATACTGTACCTACTTTGTATAAAGACCTCCATTAAACATATATAATCACTAGTGGGGGGGAAGCAATAAAATTCTCCATGGAGAGTAGAGATTTTCAGTGCAGGTAATCAATATTCTTGGAACATCCTCAAAAGAAAAGACTAAAAGGAAAAGAAATCAAATAACCTACTGCTGGCAGCGTATGATGCTACACACTTAAACTGATGTATGTTGAATCTGGCAGTCTCTATGGCGTTTAGCAGATAAATCTCTTTACCAGAACTCTCAGGTCAGCTAAAATGTACAGCAGACACATTTAATCCAGACTGCTTCGTTGGAGGAAACTCTGTTGGTGGTCACAGACACCAAAGATCCAGGTATAGGAAATTCTGAATTAGGCAGTCTCCAGTTTAATTCTCCCTTACGCTGCCTCCCTGCACCCCGCACCCAAACACATGATCACGGTTTTCTCTCAATCTCTCTCTCTCTCTCAGAGAGTCCATGTCTAACATTTTGGATTTCGGGTTGATTAGACTATACCTATACACTCATAAATTGAAAAACAAACACAGATTAAGTGTATGTCTAACCTGGAAGTGGTCTTACCTTTCAGATCCATGGTCATGAATTCAAATTATTCACTTTGGGGAAATCTAAACATAGTTTATTTGCTTGCATGCTGGGCAACGTGAGGCACTACGTACACCTGGAGTCAGTGCCTGTGCTGCAAGCCATTAAATCCCCCACAGTTTTTGTTAAAGGCAATTATTTTCAACTGTGTGCCATGTGGCTCACTCCCACAATCCACCCAATGGTTGAAATCACGTGTGAGCAGAGAAGTTTGTGTATATACAACAATACACACGTACAAATAAAATCTTAAAATGCATTTAAGCAGTACAAAAATTCTTAAAAAAACTTTAAGAAGGAATAAATAAAAGTATTAGGTGAAACACATGTCAAAGTCTTTACATTTTAGTATCTTTCCTGGTTTTGCATCAGAAAGTTTTAATAACATTATTTTTTTTAATTTATTTTCCAAAGTCAGAAAATAATTTTTATATTACCCAACTTAACTTACTTCAAGGCAGTCAATTTTAAAATTAATTAAGTATTTTTTAAAGACCCATATTGAACATTGTCAGTTTAGTACTTATATACTATCTGTATTTAAATATGATTCTAACCAAGCATATAAATATGAGGAATTCATGTTCATATCATAATAAAATATATTATTAAAATATATTATATGAAGACATTTGCAACCACTAACTCATTCACTTCTCTCCACAATACTGTGAATTAAGTAAAAATAGGCATATGATTTGTATTTTAGAAACAAATATAACTTATGCTTCTAGTGTTTCTACTATGTTCCAAAAGTGTTTTAAGGATTTTTAAAGTATTAAATCTTTAATCTTCCCACAGTTCCATAAGGTAGTGTATTATCATTATCCTCATCTGATGAGAAAATTGAGAAATTTAGAGGTTAACTATTTCGTACAAGGTCATTCAGATAATAACTATAGATCTGAGATGCAGATACAAGCAGTGTGGTTCCAGAGTTTGAGCTTGAATAATTATGTTATATTGTCTTTATAGGATAAGGTACAAAAAGCAATTGACTGATGAAACAAGCACAAAACAATGGTATTGAATAAGTTTCTTAAACTAACAAAGTCAATAGTGATGTTTTTGGAATTATGTGCAACTTAAAGATTAAAGGTATATTGTTTGACTTCTGACTAGTTTGGTTCAAATCCGGCCCCTACCATTTAAAAGATGTTACTTAACGTCTCTGAACTTCATTCCTTACCTTCAAAATAAGGGTGCTGATACCTATTTAATAGAATTATTTCAATAATTTAATGTGCTATATGAGAAACACTTGGCAAAAATAAATTTTCCAATAGATGGTAGCTAAGTATACTCTTCAGCATTGGATATTTTTTAAATTTAAGAATTGAAATATTCCTGTGGTAAATATATTTATATTGTTAGGTGTAATCACCTACATATAGTGACAATGTATTCATCTTCGACTATTCCAACATCTCGCATTTATATAAAACACATTAAAATATTTACATTTTCCTGAAATGTCACCATTTTGTCTTTTAAAGGTATAAATATTTTAATTTTTTTGAAACTTAGGTTAAAAATAGGAGAGATCCCACAAAAATGTAAAGATTTATGATCGAATTTATAATCCTTCAGTTAGATCACATTCTACCTTTTTCAATGTGATTTAGAGGTGGAATATTTAAAGATATGCAGAGATTTGAGACACAATTAACTTGACCCTCATTTTTCTGCCTTATCTTTGGTTTACCTTTCCAATGTTTCCATGGCTTCTTTGCCTTCTCATAAAAATATTTCCACGTCCACAGTGTTTCCTTGTTAAGTCCTTCAACACCATTAAAGAGCAGTAATTTCAATAATAATCTTATGCAGGATTTTGCTTTCATTTATTTACAGTCTGCTTTTGAACTATTCTTAGATGATTCTACATAAATATTACCATGATGTATCACTGTTCTGTTTAATTATATTTAATTATGAATAAGATTTTGTTCATAAGCCACGATATGGCATCCATGGAATTTCAAAAACTATATTCACTTCCTATACCTAAAGTTGAAATACTGTCAAAGAGGTGATGATCTGTCTTCTGAAATGCACAACATTTAGTCAGAAACCCAGGTTTTAGTTGTGCTAGAGTTAATTAGGTGAGATAATAACTATAGAATTTCCACTAAAGTCAGGATATTAAGCTTTGTACTAACAATAAGAAAATTTAGCCCACAAAAACTTTAAAATCAATCTAGAAGAGATGGTAGATGATAGATAGATAGATAGATAGATAGATAGATAGATAGATAGATAGATGATAGATAGGTACAGATAGATAAGAAAAAAAGAGGGAGACTCTAAAAATGATCAAAATATGCAGAAGAGCAGGAGTCTAAAGTAATAATATTTCAGAGTGGAGAGGAAAAAAAAAACATAGTCTATTGAGGAAATAGAAATTTTTGTGGTGAGAAGAGCGTTTGGTTAGACCTTAAAAAAAATGGATAATACTTGGACAAAATTTCAAGGCTGAGTTGAGAAAGGTGTACATTGGAATTGTAGAGTGCACATTCATGAAGTATGGTCACTGTGGGAAAAGCACAGAAGTGAGACACAAAAGGTAATGGTACTTAGCAGTAAGTACTTAGCATTTATGAAATGTATTCTATGTCCCAGACATCTGGTAAAGCACTCCCATGAAATATCTCAACCTCTTGTTCAGCATCCTAATGAGGTAGTCACTAATATATTTAATAACTTATAATTAAGGAAATTGGAATTAACAAGTAGAAAAAATGCTGAATTACTGAAGTAGACTCTGCCAGTGCCCCACCTATACCAACTTGGCCTATGTGGAGGTAGCCTAGAGACAATTCTCATAGCCATGGAAATCTTCTTGCAGCTCTCTGCATAAGGGTGCTCTTTGCTGTAAGATGTGCTTGGCTCACTCTGGAGCAATGTTAAATCAAGAGGGCACAAGTTTGGGCACAATTCTGAGGCATGCTCCATCTTAATCATTTTTCTTACCTAAGTCAAACAGTAGCAGCATTGGCTTTTATATCAAGCTCTATGAATATCATGACCTGTTAGCCATTGCCAGACATCGTGAAAGATCAAGGTTCCACAGTTCTCATTCTTGTCTCACTGTTCTTTATGATAATTATAAAACCTTGCCTCTGATGATTAAGAAGATTTCTATTCAGATTGAGCTTCAATTACCTATAAGTATGACCCAGCCACTAGCACACCTTTTCTGATTTTCTCCCCTCCTATGTTCCACTTTCCCACTCCCTTACAGGCTTCCTGAGTTTGCCTTCCAAATAAACTACCTTGGATTCTGACTTCAGGTTCTGCTTTTGGAGTAACCAAATGTAAGTCAGTTGGCATCCAGAATGTACCTAGAGATTATATCCTTAGAGTATAATTCTGGAATTTGACTGCTTGTTACTCAGATGGCTGTGAAGATCATCGTGTAGATGGAAAGTGGGATAGTGATAATTCTGATTTCTTGCAGTATCACAATAATATTTAGATTGCCACTTATGGTGGATTGTAATAATACATAAATAGAGAAGCACAAGCTCTTGAAAGCTATTGAAGGAATGCAATTATAGGGATTGTTAGAGTTGGTTGGCTTTTGTTAAATGCCATAGAAACCATTAAGAAAGAGGAAGAGACTCAAATCAGCTAACTTCAGCTCAGATACTCTGGGAAAGCTAGAATGTCTCCATTGAAACATTTGGAGATTATCATCTCATATTCAGAAGTCAGACTGCTGAAACTCAGAAGTAAGAATGATCCTAAATGTGGATTTTCAAAGGAAAATTAATTCATAGCTTCAGCAAGCTCTCATGTTAAGGTCAGGGACCATGCAGGGACAGAGACCCTGAAAGCTGGAAGGGTATCATTTGAATGGATTTGCTTAAAAAACTGGATTCCCTAGGTTCTCTTTGTCTCTTGCTAGTGGAGACCAGCTTCTCATTTCCTGAAGATTTTGCAAAAGACTCACGTAAATTAGATCCACAATAGGATAATGTTTGTCTTCTTCAAGAACTACCCTGACTCCCCTTATCATTTCTCCAATAATAATGAGAGTCAGATCTCAGCATGAGCTTTTCCTGTTTAGGAGAAGATGTGATAATTTACCAAAAATTGCAGAACCCAGCTAATATATATGAAAACAGGAACTGAAAGAACATACATGGAAGTAAAATGTTAGAATATTGGATCAGATCAAGGACAAAGTTGATGTCAGATAGGGGAATATTTATTGACAGGATGGCATTCTCCCATGAATCTGGATTTAACATCCTGGCAAAAATGTCTGGATTTAGCCCTAATACATTCCAGAAATAACTTCTTAAACTTTGTAGATGACACAGAATTAATGAGAAGCAATGTTGAAATGCTTTGCCAAAGACTGAAGAGGAATACAGAAAGTTCAGAAACCTGGGCATGTTAGAGTGACTGATTATGTAAGCTAGATAACCAGCAGCTGTTAATGTTTCCCAAGAGAATACAGAAGACACTCCCTTCCCTAAAATTCTGAGAAGGGGGACACTGACATCATTGAGAAACTCAGGAGTAGGGATCCACTGTGGGCCAAAATTAATGGTGGCAGATACTGTGATTGATCTTGGCTACCTAGTTTCAATAGGAATACAATGATTTTGAAAAATCAGAAGCATGTGGCAGCACTTAATCATCAGAGGCAAGGTTTTATAATTATCACAAAGAAGAGTGAGATAAGAATGAGAATTAGGGAACCTTGATCTTTCACGATGTCTGGCAATGGCTAACGGATCATGATATTCATAAAGCTTGATATAATAGCCAGTGCTGCTACTGTTTGACTTAGGTAGGAAAAAATGATTAAGAAGTGGACAACAGAAGAGTGATATCAGCTACAGTGATGAAAAATTATTATCCCTCACTAACTTTCCAGAACTGAACCAATTCTCAGATTCAGAGACTATTGATTGAAGTGGAGATCTGAACCACTTGAGAAAGAACTCTACAATTCAATAGAAGGAACACAAAATACATATTTTCCCAATTCTTTTCTGAAAGGGCCCTTGAAATTTACCTGAGTAAATGCACACTGGGGTAAAAGGCATACACATAGTTCAAGGGCTATTGAACACATCATCTGACACTGTTGCCGGAGGCATCAAAAGACCATCTTACCTCTTTATTAGAACAAAGTATCCAGTGGTGAGGTGATGCATGGATTCCTGAACGAAGTCTGTATTGCAGTGAATGGCTCCACCATCTACACTGTAGTTAATATCTACAGTTTCTGGGTACAGGCTGACCTCACAGACATTGTGGATTTGGTAACAGACCACCCCAATAAAGCAAATAGAGCAATGAAATGATTCGAATGAATCTTGTTTGTTTCTTTCTCAATGCCTATAAAAGTTATGTTTACACCATACTATAGTCTGTTAAGTGTGCAATAGCATTATGTCTAAAAAACCATGTACATACTTTAATTAAAAAATACTTGATTGCTCAGAAATGCTGACCATCATCTCAGCTTTCCTTGAGTGCTAATCTTTTGCTGCTGAGGGTCTTGCCTGGATGTTGATGGCAGCTGACTGATCAGGGTGGTAGTTGCTAACAGTGGGGTGGCTGTGACAATTTCTTAAAATAACAGTGAAGTTTGCCACATTGATGAACTTGTCCTGTCATGAGCGATTACTCTGTAGCATGCAGTGCTGTCTGACAGCATTTTACCCACACAAGAACTTTGTTCAAACTTAAGGGTCAATCCTCTTAAACCCTGCCACTGTTTTACCACTAAATGGATGCAATAATCTAAACCTTTGTTGTCGTTTCAAGAATCTTCACAGCCTCTGCACCAGGAGTACGTTGCATCTCAAGAAACCACTTTCTTTGCTTATCCCTAAGAAACAACTCCTCATCCTTTCAAGTTTTATCATGAGGTTTACAAATCGGTCACATCATTAGGCTCCACTTCAGATGTAGTTCTCTTGCTCTTTCCACCACATCTGCAGTCCCTTCCTCCGCTGAGGTCTTGAACCCCTTCAAAGTCATCCACGAGGGTGGCAATCAACGTCTTCCAAACTCCTGTCAAAGTCTGATATGAAACTTCCCATGCATCACAAAATGTTCTCAATGGCATCTAGAATGGTGACTCCTTTGCAGAAAGTTTTCCATCTCCCTTCCCCGATCCATCAGAGGAATCACAGTGTACGGCAGTAGGTCTCAACAGTGGGCTTAACCAATTCTGTAAACCGTGCTTTAAACAGATGGTCTGTCATCCAGTCTTTGCTGTGCCATTTATGGAGTACAGGCAGAATAGATTTAGCACAATTCTTGAGGACCCTAGGGTTTTCAGCGTGGTAGATGAGCCCTGGCTTCAACTTCTTGTCACCAGCTGCATTCACCCCAACAAGAGAGTCAGCCCTCCTTTGAAGCTTCGAAGCCAGGCATTGGCTTCTGCTTTCTGGCTATGAAAGTCTGAGATGGTATCCTCTTCCGGCAGCAGCCTGTTTCATCTACAGTGAAAGTCTGTTGTTCAGTGTAGCCACCGTCACTGATGATCTGAGCTGGATCTCCTGGGTGCAGCGCCTACTTCAGCGCCTGCTGCTTCACTGTGCCCTCTCGTGTTACGGAGACATCTTTTCTCCTTAAGCCTCATAAAGCAACCTCTGCTAGCTTCATCCTTTTCTTCTGCAGCTTCCTCACCTCTCTGAGCCTTTACAGAAATGAAGACAGTTAGAGCTTTGCTCTGGAGGCGACTTTGGCTTAAGGGAATGTTGTGGCTGGTTTGATCTTCCACACAAACCACTAAAACTCCATGTCATCATAAGGCTGTTTTGCTTTCTCATCTTTGGTGTGTTCCCTGAGTAGCACTTTTAATTTTCTTCAGGAAGTTTTCCTTTGCACTCACATGTTGGCTAGCTTTTGGGCTATCTCAGTTTTTGACCTGCCTTCCTCAATAAGTGTAATCATTTTTAGCTTGTGATTTGAAGAGACATAGGACTCTTCCTTTCACTCAAATACAGAGGCCTTTGTAGGCTTATTAACTGCCCTCATTTCAATACTGTGTTGAGGAGAGGGAGAGAGATGGGCAAATGATGGTTTAGTAGAGTCATCAGAACACACACAGCAGTTTTTGATTAAATTGGCTGTCTTAGATAGGTGCAGTTTGTTGCATCCCAAAACTGTTAAAGTGGTAGCATCAAAATCACTGTTTACAGGTTACTGTAAAAAGTATAATATTAGTGAAAAGTTTGAAATATTTGAGAAATAACAGAACACGACACAGATAGGAAGTGAGCAGAAGCTGTTAGAAAAGTGATACTGACAGACTTGGCTTGACACAAGATTGCCCATAGCCTCAATTTGTAAAAATGCGGTGTCTTTGAAGCTCACTAAAGAAAAGCTCAAGAAAATGAGGTATGCCTGTCTATCATTTTAGACTCATGGTTATTATTTTATACTTTAGCTCATAATCCAATAACACTTAATTTTGTTGCTCAAATTGTTCTAGCTTTGGCCATTGAGAGCTCTCTTATTTGGCTACTGTGTCCCTTTATCATACACTCATCATGGTGTGTGTGTGGTGTGTATGTGTCTATTTTGTTTGCTTGAATATTTCCTTACTTTCTGGCACTATAAGGTGTTCCTAGCTCATCAGTATATTCCCTGCCCCAGCCATACCACTAACCAGTATTTCATGCACTTTTTGGTATAATACACTGACCAGGTTGGTATTAAGGAAAATGAGTACATATGTCTGTTAGCTTACCTGAAATACATGTAATTTGAACAATTGTCAGTAATGTTTATTAAGTGGATTTGAGGTATATACTGTATTTGGCACTATGAGATAATGGAAATAAACTTGTATGTATTATACTTCTCATATAATTTACAACCATATCTGAAAAATTGATAACATTGAAAAAATATTTACTAGTCAATGTTTATGGTAAGTTATGTGAAACTGACACATAATTTGGGATGCAAGAGCTGGGTCTGGAGCCATTGTCAAGTGTAACAAATCATTAGGTGTTCATGTCTTTAAAGCCTGAGGTTCAGTTGGAAAGGAGTTGAGAAATGTTATCTAACCCTGCCCCTTTGATATTTTCAACACTCAGTAGACACCAGTTGAATTAATGGATATGTACTTGATTGGAAAAACAAAGAGTGTAGGGTAAGCAAATTAATTTGGCTTGGGAAGAGATTGCATATGGAAGTTAAAAAGAAATGAACAGCTAAAATAGTAGAGAGGGAGCATGACATGCATGGGCTGGAGCACTGGCAAGAGCTGGGTGAGGTTTGGATTTATAGAGGAATGGCTGTGTGGTGTTTGGAAGGTGGAAGGGGGGAAATATTTCAGCTGGAGTGTAATTTATACATACCTAGGGAATGACTAAGATGATGGACCTGCCAGAAGTCTTTTTCCATATGACATTGAAGGACCTTCTTAGAAAGAACAAATCTAAGTGAAATAAAATGTGAAAAACCCAGGAAGAAAGGTGTAGTTGTGTCCCAAAGGTAGGCTAGTGTTGTGAATGCTGGAACTGGAATTTGTTTCTAAGCCTCTTTCTCTTTGGTCTCAAATATTTGGATTCCTTTTTAAGAACTACAGAGAGATTTAGGCAAGGCAGGGGTTGTACAGAGGAGTGGGTAGGTGAGGATTAGCAAGACAGAAAGACCTGATTGCCTCAGTGACCAAATAATCCATATAACTACTTGCCCCAATTATGCTACTTTTGAGAGTAAAAGAGATAGCTGTTAATAATTATTCAGAGACAGCAAGAGTGATCGGCATTTATGAGATTTATTTAATTTGACAACTATCCTCCAGTAGGAGGTTGGGGATAATTCTAATATAAGAGGTCATGAGGAGAACAAAGTATTTGAGGAAGATAATTTCAGCACCTAGATGAGGAAATCTTTGGAACAGAAAAAAAGGCTGGAGTTGTAAGACACCATCTATGTGTATTATAGTTTCCCAGCATTATAAAGATAGAAGGTAAGGATGTTATACAACAAAAAGTAAAGTGTGAATCTGAGACAAAGGAAATTGGAAGAACTTGACAATAATTGGTTATATAAGTAAAAATATAATAATTATAATAATCCTTCATTTTTCAAAACTTGAAAGACTCTAAATTCAGTAAAAACAATGTGAGTATTCAATAAGTGTGACTAATGGCTTTGTGCCTTCTGTGTGCATTTTAGCTTCTCAGCCTGCCGAGTGTCACTTTTATTGTTACCAATAGCCCTTTCATAAATAGCATGACTACAAGAGTCTCTTTTCATATAATGCTTATCACCAACCCTTTTTCATGTTCCAAAGTCTTCTACATCCAGATGATAAAATGATCTCCCTCAAATACTTCATCTCAACATTCTGCAACTCAAAAGTCAAAGCTACCATTCAGTTATAACATACATATATATAGTATATAGTGTATATATAATTATATACAATATATATATTTATGTATAAATATAACTATTATCATGTATGTGGGTTATTTGAAATGTACATTGATTTTTTAAAAGATTAATTTATTTATTTTAGAGAGAGAGAGAGAGCATGAATTGGGGAAAGGCCAGAGGGAGAGAGAGAATCCTCAAGCAGACTCCCCAGTAAGCGTGGAGCCTGATGCGGGCTCACCACGGGGTTCCACAACGCTCTTAATCACAGGACCCTGAGATCATGATCTGAGCCGAAATCAAGAGTCAGCCACTTAACTGACTGAGCCACCAGGTGCCCCAGAAATATACATTAATTTTAAGTGCTCTTTCCCACCTTATTTTGCTGAAGGATTTAAGAGTTTATGGTACAAAAAAAGTCAGTTGTTTCAAATCAAAGTCCCCTTTTACTTCTATATTACAGGTGATACTAAACTGTCTTTACTGTAAACCAGAATATAAATAAGACTTTGTGAATATTTAAATGAAATCAGTATATGGTATTTCTAAATTACCCCCAAATTTTTAAACACATGCTAATTGCCAAAGTTGTATCTGTGGTGCTATTTATTGTGTTTGCAATAATTTGAAATCTTTATTATTTGATAGAATATTATGGAGGAGTAAAATATGAAAGATGGAAACTCCCTGGTATAGTTGATATTTAGGTTTTTACCCTCTAATCCCAAAAGAACATAAATATGTAAATGTATTATTTCTACTAAGCATGTCACTATATGTATGGTTGTAGAAATTGTATGCATGTAGCATTTACTGGATATTGGCTTAACAAAGGCACATATTTTCTGCAAATCATTTCAATCTCAAAGCATTTAAAATAATAATCCATTTTGAGTTAGCTTGAAAAAAAAGTTAAGAAACTTTTAAAAAATCATCATTAAAATTGAAGGAACAAAAACAATTGCACTAGTACCGTTTCCCCAAATAGTAGAATTAGCTTATTGGCTCATAACCAAGCATTATTTCCTAGAGGCTGACATAAGATCTAGTTGTAAGTCTCTACACAAATCCAGCTTGACAAGAAACTGAAGGAAAAAAAAATAAAACACATGGGTAATTTTGGTGGCAAATTGATTTCTTACAATCAACATAAACAATCATCTGAATTTAAAAATACTTTATATTACCAACTCAAAAGTAAGTCAAAAAGTGCAAAAATGAGTTAAAAATTTTCTTGTATTTCGATTTGATAGACAGTGGTTCTCAATCCTCAGTGCAAATTACACTCATCTGGAGATGTTTAAAAGAATTTGCAATACCCGGACTCACCCTAGCCAGAACAACTGGATTCTCTTGGGGTTAGGGGTCATGCACAAATTGTCTCTGGTTTTGCTTTTGGTTTTTTTTTTTTTTTTGTTTTGATTTTTAAGCTCTCTAAGTGATTCTTCAGGCACCTAAGGTTGAGACTACAAAAGTGGTGTCACAACTTTGACATTGAGGATCTAATGCAATCCCCTGGATAACTGCTGCTTCTTAAAAACCTCCTTGCAGTGGGTGAATCCTGCCCTTTGCTTCAGGGTTCATCTACATTTAATGAGTTTGTTTTTTTTAGAGAGCAAGAGCAGGCAAGCGTTGTGGGGAGGGGCAGAGGGAAAGGTAGAGAAAGAATCCCAAGCAGGCTCCACCTTCAGCTTGGACCCTGAGATCATGACCTGAGCTGAAATCAAGAGTCAGATGCTTAACTGAATGAGCCACCCAGGCACCCCTGAGTTTGAGCTTAGTAATGTACTTAATTGCTTGTGTCTAACCTAAGTGACAGTGTGTTTCTTGAAGGCAAGGGGGATTTTTTTTTTCTCTGAATCTAACCTGTGGTACAAACTGTAACACAAACAAAAACTCAATTTTGAAGAAATCCATGCATGAAAAAATGGCTTTGCCTTTAATACCGCCGATCCTCGCTCGTAATAATCACGGAGTATTTTCCTAATTGCTTCCTTACAAATTTAATACAACTAGAAAACCGAATGCAGTGGGAATGAAAAAAGCATAATAGATACGGGATTCACTTAAGAGAAACCCACTTAGCAAATTAAATGAAAAGCAATATTTAGATTACCTGTTCTTAGCAGTTCTATAAACTGCTTTCCTTAGTTTTAAAAATAGAATTTCTCTCTCCTTACAAGAATAAACTAAACAGAATAGATCTCATTTGTGGCACAAAAATCATCTTTATTTGTATATACATAAAATAAAGTGGACATGATATCCCTGCTTAAAACATGCAAGTATATATAGGCGATGAGAAGTGGGCCCAGGGAACATATTAAGTGTCGTTATGCTAGGGAAATCATGTATACGCAATTTTGCTTATAACTATAGATTAACCCAGTGGTAACTTTTAGTATCTAAAAACACAGGAGGAAAATCATTGAATATAATTTCCATCATGCTTCTCCTTCTGCTTTTTGTTGGCTGCTTTTTCCAGATGAATACATGCCCACAGGAATACCTGTGTTCCACACTGAATGAGAATTGGGTCAGAAAAAGAGGTAGTCTGATATTTGTTTAACAAATATCTTGTACTTCAGGCAGCAGAAAAAGGGGATACTATAAACGAATATATGTCCTACAAAATGCCATAGGATTTCTCAACGTAAGCCCTGAAAATTACAGCTGGAATCAGTTAAAAAAAAAAAATACGTCCCATTAATACTGAGGAACATTTAGAGGGCTGACGCTTCTGTCTAGCCTGTTAACAACTGTGAGCTGGACACATTCAAATGTTCTGTTTATTGTTTTCTTTATTACCTCTCTTCTTAGATGAACATAAAATGTAAGTGGGGAAAACTGGCAATGTACATTTTATTTAAGTACAAAGGGACCATTTAGACAAAAAGAAATACATTTCTTTTAAAAATCTGTATTATTTACATTGGCTCTGTTAAAATTAATTCATTGTTACTGGACATGTTACGTATCATTAAACGGACCGAAAGAATTTAGTGCTTAGTTATCAAATGTATTAGCAAGTGTGGGAATATTATTCAGTAAGCATCTGGCCTAGTTATAAAATAAGCATCTGTCTTATATTTACAACATAGAAGATTTGATTTATTTAAACCAGGGTTGCAAGTTCAGATGTTTATCCAGGATCTGACTGAACCTACCTGACTCGCAGAGTTGGAATAGAAATCAGATGAGATTAGATTTCACCACCTCCCAACCACTCTTCCCTCATTGGCCGTCCTTTGGAACTTGCAAACATAGAATATAGCAACAATAATGAAAAGGGAGATAACCTGAAAATAACATCACAGAAATTGTTACGGACAAAACCTAATTCTCTTATCAATTTGCTCATCAACCTTGAATGAAATTTCCCTTTAAGAGCATCACACTAATACAGAATCATGCATATCTTTCTATTATTAGAACAAATCATCAAATATCTGCTCTGTATTACACTTTATATTCTGTGGGTTATCACGTCATTTGTCCCTTAGAACAGCATTGTTTATAGGCAGAACATGTGCTATTTTACATATGTTTTTTATTTTTATATAGTACACTGACCGGTGAGACTCTATTCTCAGATTCCTAAAGTCATGTTTTTGCTAACAGTTTAATGCAAGGACTGGATTGATATCTATTGGATTAGATATCATAAAACATGTGATCTCAGAAGCATTGTTCCTTCAAATTGCCATTTACCATACCAACAACAAACAAATTCCTTGTGTAATGTTCAATTTTGTTTTAAACTAAGTTTCCAGCCTGTTACCCACTTTTGCCCTAGGCACCTGCTACTTCACCCAAATAAGTGCAATTGCAACTTCTCCCCTTCCTCCCTTCTAAGTATTACTCTCCTTTGTCTTGTTTTAAACCATTTGAAAAGGTCTTCTGCACGTGGAGCACATGCACGCTCCATCCTGCGCCAGAACAATTGATATGTCGGTCTTAAGTGGGAAGTGAGTTCACAATGGCAATGAGTTCATTTTATTTCTCTCTGAATATTTATTAAACTCTTGTGCCAAATGGTGTGATAAACACCTTATATCATAATAGTTAATCTTCATAACATTGGAATTATACTAAGAATTAGCACTGTCTTACTGATGAGGAAAAATTGTGGCTTTCAGAAGTTTAGATCATGACCAGGCTCACATAGCAAATAAATGGGAGCATTAGAATTTGAATTCAGGACTCTCCTAAAGCACATACTGTTAACCACAGTATTTACTGGTCCCCAAATTAAAGGGTGTGAACATGAATAAAAGAAACCAATAAAAGCAAATAAAGCATGCAAATAAATATGTATCTGTTTATGTGGCCCAGATGTCCCCAAGCCTGGCACACAAAACAAGGTCACATTTTCATTTTAGGAGGGAGGAGGCCTCCACTCCCATCTTATACCACCCTGCTTGCTCTGGCCTAAGAGGAAGGACTGCGCGAGTATTAGTGGGTGGGATCACTATGTGCTAACATGCTCAGTGTGGTTCCTGAATCCATAAGGGCAATGCCAGACATCTGGTCTTCTCTTTGCCTCCGCTCACACTCAGCTGCAGCCTGCTCCTTGCTTCTCTATGGACAGTGACTCATGGTAAGATTTTAATTTGGGTTTATTAGAGGGTGGAAAGTCCCACTAAGACCTTGCGTTTAGGCCACATGCTCACAAGAGATACTTGGTCATAGAATCTTGTTCTCCGTTGACTAGAGAGCTACCTTAGGAACCACAGAAGTAGTAGTGGGATAGGGCAGATGGGATTTGGGTTCTTCTATCTATTTATTTATATTTTGAGTCACGTCTTTCTTTATTATTCCATACCACAGACAAACTTCGTAGAGTATGAGTTTTCCTTGTGTACAAAACTGGGGTAACAGTATCTATCTCACAGCTCCCTTACAGTAATCACAGAGCATTGCATGCAGTTCTAACCACTCCATAATAATAGCTAACATACGTATACAGAGTCCTTACTATGTGCCAGACATGGTTCTGTGTGCTTTGATAAATTAATACCTTAATCCTCAAAGAGATCCTGAGATGTGTGTATTAATTGTCCCATTTTATGAAGGACAAATTTGAGACTGAAAGATTAAGTAACCTGCCTACTGTCAGAGTCTGCCACATGCAAAGCCAGGCAATCTGGCTCCATGGTCCACCCTGCTGGCCTCTGGCTGACTTTTCCTTTGTATTTTTTTTTTTATTTAAATTCAATTAATTAACATAATGTACTATTCATTTCAGGGGTAGAGGTCAGTGATTCGTCAGTCTTATATAATACCCAGTGCTCATTACATCACATGCCCTCCTTAATGACCATCATCCAGTTACCCCCCTCCCCTCCAGCAACCCTCAGTTTGTTTCCTGTGATTAATAAGAGTCTCTTCTGGTTTGTCTCCCTCTCTGATTTAATCTTGTTTTATTTTTTTCTCTCTTCCCCTGTGATCCTGTTTTGTTTCTTAAATTCCACACCAGTAAGATCATATGATAATTGTCTTTCTCTGATTGACTAATGTATTTTGCTTAGCATAATACCCTCTAGTTCCTCCATATCGTTGCAAATGGCAAGATTTCATTTTTTAATGGCTGAGTAGTATTCCATTGTATATACACCACATCTTCTTTACCTGTTCATCCATGGATGGACATCTGGGCTCTTTCCACAGTTTGGCTATTGTGGACATTGCTACTATAAACTTTGGGGTGCAGGTACCCCTTCGGAGGTGCAGGCACCTCTACATTTGTATCTTTGGGGTAAATCCCTAGAAGTGCAATTGCTGGGTTGTAAGGTAGCTCTATTTTCAACTTTTTGAGGAACCTCCATACTGTTTTCCAGGGAGGCTGCACCAGCTTGCATTCCCACTGACAGTGTAGGAGGGTTCTCCTTTCTCCACATCCTCGCCAACACCTGTGGTTTCCTGCCTTGTTAATTTTAGCCATTCTGACTGGTGTGAGGAGAGCTTCTTGGGGAGGGGCCTGTTGTGCTGATTCTCAGGCGTCTTTGCCCCGGGCAGAATTGCACCACCCTTGCCAGGGGCAGGCTAAGTAATCTGCTCTGGACTGCTCTATGTGGCTTTTGTTCCCTGAAGGCTTTCCACGCAGCTTTAGAGGATGAGAATGAAAATGGTGGCCTCCCAGTCTCCAGCCCCAGAGTCAAGAGCTGGGGGCCCCAGTCCTTAGTGCGCCCTCAGGGAAAAGCAGTCAGTCACTCCTGTCTCCCTCGTCTCCAGCCACACCCCGTGCTCACCCAGCCTGTGACCAAACATTTCTACCTCAGGCACACAACCCCGTTTCAAGTCTCCAAATCCTGCAAACTCCTGGTTTGCACCTGCGTGGCTCCTCTGGCGGGGCAAGGGCGGGGGGGTCTCCCGGCAGTTATGCCACTTGCGGGGCCCCTGCTTGGACAGCGGTTGCCTGACCCTGCCGCAGTTTGTGGTTTATGGCAACGCCTAGCTGAGAGCCCACTCCTGGGCTCCCTGATTGCAGCCGGCTTCCCCACTCAATGCCTGGGAACTCTGCTGCACTCAGTCACCCCAGGTCTTCCTGAGACCACACTGTCCCAGCGAGGGTTCCGCCCTGCTTTGCCACCTGAGCTCCTTTCAGGCAGGGACATCCCTCACCCAAGCAGACTTCTAAAAGTTCGATTTTGCATTCCAGGGCTGGCTGTATCACTTTCTCACATAGTTACCAATTGTGTGTGTGTGTGTGTGTGTGTGTGTGTGCAGTGAAGTCCCTTAAGATTTATTCTCTCGGCAAATTTCAAGAATTTAGTAGAGTATTATTAATATAATTACCATATTATACATTATGTATCTAAAGTATGTTCATCTTATAATGAAAGTCTTTACTTTTTAACCAACATTCCCCCATTTGCCCCCCCCACTCAGCCGTGACAACACTGTTCTACTCTGATTTTATGAGTTTGACATTTTTAGATTTGACATATTTGTCTTTCTGTGTCTGGCTTATTTTACTTGCATACTGTCCTCCAAGTTCATCCACATTTTCCTAAAGGCAAGATTTCCTTTTTTCCAAAAGTCTGAATAATATTCTGTTATATAAATGTACATAGATTTATTATTATACTAATATAATTTTATATATAGGTAATATACATGTATGTGTATCTATATCTATATTGAATCTCTAAATTTCTTTATTCATTCATTCGCCACATTTTGTTTCGTTCCAATCTTAGCTATTGTGAATAATGCTCAATGAACATGGGAGGGCAGTTATCTCTTTCGGATACTAATTTCATTTGTATATACATATATACACACACGTATATACATGCACATACACATATGTATATAAGATACTAATTCACGTATATACTCATACATATATTTGTGTATGTATATTCATATATGCATATACATGAATATATTTATACACACACACAAGGATACTCCGAAATAGGATTGCTGGATCATACAGCAGTTCTATTTTTATTTTTGTGAGGAACTGCCATACTATTTTCCATAATGGCTGTACTAATTTACATTTCCATCAAAAGTGTACAAGGGTTTCTTTTTCTTCACATACTTGCCAGCACTTGTTATCTCCTATCTTTTTCGTACTAGCTATTCTTGTTAACATGACTGAGGTTATATCTTTTGGGGGGTTTTGAATTTTTTAAGTATAGTTGACACAAAATGTTACATTAGTTCCAGGTGTGCAACATAGTGATTCAACCTCCCTGTATATTATGCTATGCTCACCACAAGTGTAGCTACCGTCTGTCACCACAATGATATATTATAATATCATTGACTATATTTCTTATGATGTGCCTTTTATTCCCATGACTTATTTATTCCATAACCAGAGGCTTATATCTTCCACTGTCCTTCACCCATTTTGCCCAGCTCCCCACCCCTTCCCTCTAGAACCATCAGTTTATTCTCTGTATTTATAGACCTGACTCTGCTTTTTGTCTGTTTAGTCATTTTTTAGATTCCACATATGAGTGAAATCATATGGTATTTGTCTTTCTGAGTCTGATTTCTTTCATTCAGCTTTGTACCCTCTAGGTCCATCCATGTTTTCACAAATGGCAAGATCTCATCCTTTTTTAAGGCTGTATAATATTCCATTGTGTATCTACACCACATTTTCCTTATCCATTTGTCTGTTGATGGACACTCACTACTCCTTGTGGTTTTGATTTGTATTTCCTTGATTAGTAGTGATGTTGAGCACTTTTTCATGTACATTTTAGCCATTTACATGTCTTCTTTGGAAAAATGAATCCATTCCTTCGCCCACTTTTTAATCGGTTATTTGTGTGTCTGCTATCAAGTGGTCTATATTGTGGATAATAACCCCTTATCAGATGGATGGCTTGCAAATACTTTCTCTCACACTGTAGGCTGCCTTTTCATTTTGTTGTTTTCTTAACTAAGCAGAAGCTTTTTAGATTGATGTAGTTCCACTTGTTTATTTCTGTTTGTGTTGCCTGTACTTTGGTATCATATCCAAAAAATTATAACCAAGACCAATGTCAAGAAGCTTATTTTCTACATTTTCTTATAGGAATTTTACAACTTTAGGTCTTATGTTTAAGGCTTTAATCCATTTTGAGTTGATTTTTGTGTGTGGTATAAGAAAAGGACCCAATTTCACTCTTTGTATATGGATATCCAATTTTCACAGCATCATTTACTGAGGAGACTATGCTTTCCCCACTGTGAATTCTTGGCACCTTTGTCAAAGATTAGTTGACTACATACATATGTGTTTATTCTAAGATCTCTGTGTTATTGGTTTGTGATTCTATTTTTATGCCCATACCATACTGCTTTGATTACTATAGCTTTGTAATATGTTTTGAAATCAGGCAATATGATGCCTCTAGCTTTGTTCTTGCTCAAGATTATGTTGGCTATCTGGAGTATTGTGTGGTTCCATATGAAATTTAGTTTTGGTTTTTTTTTTTTTTCATTTTTGAAAAATTTGTAGATCTTTAGGAAGTATAGATATTTTAACAATATGAATTATCTAACCCATGAACACAGAATACTTCCCATTTATGTGTGTGTTCTTTAATGTCTTTCAGCAGTCTTATGTTTTTTAACATACAGATCTTTCACCTTTTAGGTAATTTATAAGTATTATTTTTGATGCTTAGTGTTTTCTTCTTTTTCTAGTTCTTGAGGTGTAAAGTAAGATTATTTGAGATCTTTCTTTTTTCTTAATGTAGGCATTTGTTGCTATAAACTTCCCTCTTAGAACAACTTTTGCTAATCCCATAAGTTTTGGTATGCTGTGTTTTCATTTTCATTTGTCTCAAGATACTTTCTGATTTTTCTTTTAATTTCATCTTTGACGCATATGTTACTCAGGAGTGTGTTGTTTAATTTTCACATATTTGTGAATTTTCCAATTTTCCTATTGTTATTGATTTCTAGCTTTATACGACTGTGGCGAGAAAAAGCACTTGATATGATTTCAATCTTAAATTCGTTAAAACTTGTTTTGTGGTGTAACATACGATCTATCCTTGTGCACTTGAGAAGAATATGTATTATGTAACTATGATAGTTTATTTCTGGACTCTCAGTTCTATTTCACTGATTTGTAGGACTTACCTTATGCCAGCACCACACTGTTTTGATTACTGTACATTGTAGTAAGTTTTGAAATCAGGACGCATAAGTCTTCAAACTTTGCTTTTCCTTTTCAAGATTATTTTGACTATTCTGGGTCTCTTGAATTTCTGTAGGAATTTTAGAATCAGGTTGTCAATTTCGGCAACTAAGTTAGCTGAGTTAATTATTTGGTGTTGGACTTCAAAATGTTCAGCCTTGGGCATATGCACATTTACCCTGAAATGACAATGGTTTTAGCAGGGCTGTTTCTTGCTGCCTCTTTCTCTGATCTCTCTGTCCCATTTGGTATTACGCCCAGCTCCACTAATTACCAGTTGATCGTTTTACCACTTTGACAATGCCTTGGAACATAAATCGCTCCCAAGTCTGATTCAGTTAAAACTGTGCCCCTTTGCAGAAGTTGTTTTTGAGGGTAGTCTTTGAGGTTTGTTTCTGACCTCAGAAAGGCCCTTCTTAGTTGCCTCTTTGCCGGATTCTCTTTGATAAATGCCCTGCTTACAGTTGTTTATTTGCTTCATGACACTGCCATCGTATTCTTAGTTGCCTACAGCCAAAATCTCTTAGTATTTTCAAGAGCAGTGTTAGGCTTAAGTTTCCCCACACTGTTCTAAATAAAGTCTTTTATTTCTTGGAGAGTTTAGAGTTCTATGTTCTTATGGCTCGTCTTTTTTCCCTGAGAAAAACCTCTGAGCCACTTCTCCTGAACAGGAAGTGAGAACAATGGTCCACTTGGTTAAGCTTCTTATTCTTAATTAACAAGAACTTTATTTATTTATTTATTTATTTATTTATTTATTTATTTAAAAGTACTTTAGGCATAAACTTCCCATGAAGTCAGCTACTTTGGGAAGAGCTTTGATATCTCTTTTCTTGTGGATGGTCTCTATCACTGAGCCAAAATCTTTGGCCAAAATCTCTGAGCAACTACTCTGGACATTGGGGGGTAGGGGGTGGGGGGCGGTAGTCTCTAATCTTTACTGCTTGCATCTCCCAGCTTGGAACCTCCACCCTACAAGCCAAATGGGGCAAAGACAATTGAGGCCAAATTTTGCCATACCTCTTGGTAGGGCCTTGACTTGTCATGAATATAGGCAGAACATAAGGTAGTGGCTCCATAAGTAGGGTATAGTGCTTATGCCCTATACATAGATAGGGTAAAGTCTCTATCTTATGGGTAAGGACTGGGTTGAGTAAAGGAGCCCCTGGACTTTTGGTCATAAATGACAGGAAATTAGCCCTTTAAACTGAAGTTAGAAGGGTTGAGAAATGCTGACAGCCTTCCTTGCCCAGTAAGACAAGGTAAACGCTTAAAGTTGAAAGCTTAAGGGAGGGAGAACCTGTCTTTTGGCCACAAATACCCTGAGTATAGCTTCCGTCAAGTTGGGGGAGAAGGTGTTACAAATCATGGCTTGTATATCACAGACTCTTGCTGTTCTTATTGAACTTTAGTAAATTTTCTTGAATAATTGCTTCTTCATTTGATGTATAACCTTAGTATAATTCCAGAGACTTTAAATAATTGTTCTTATATAATTTTAATCAGCTTTGTTTGTTTTACTGGGAAGTGGGTTTGTAGACCTCCTCACTGCACCATCTTGGAAGTTATCATTTTCTCCAATTAGGTAATAAAACTGAGTTTAAACTTAGATCTCTAACTATAAAATTCATGTTCTTTTTTTATTAGTCATTAAGAATCTCACTCCATATGAGACATACACAACCAAATGCACTGATCATTTCTCAAGTATTGTAAGTGACATTAGGATGTATACCATGATGACTACAGTACATAGGAAAAGACTTCAGAAAATTTGTAATAGAGGTTTATTTAATTGGAAATATCAAGGAAAGCCCTGGAATGTCCCATATTGCCATATTCATGTTTCACTCACAGGCATATAACATAATTTTTAGCCAGTTACATATATGGGTAAGTTATTTAGGACATTTCAGGGACTTCGGAATCTTGAAATGAGACCCAAGAAAGATAAAACCTACTTCTATCTTTAGATAATGTGCAAGGAATATGATTCCGATAGTTGGTACATCTACCATAAACCCTGAAAGATGATATAATCTTTCATAGAAGGAGGCATTTTGGGTGAGAATGATAGAGGAGAAAGACTGGAAAAGTCTGGGGCTTTGATGACATTAACCCTTCCTGAGTGTCCCATGACTGGTTACAGGATATAAAAAAGTGCCATTGAATAAGCAGTAGATTTGGAGTTGTCCATTATTTGCAGCCAAATCATTCTGAGAACAAAACAGCATTTTCAGTTTATTTATGGTTGTTGGAAACATCATGGCTATGAGGAATGAAATAACGTCATGGAATAAGAAGACAAAAGAAGTAGAGGAACTGTAGTAGGAGAGAGGCCAAAATGGTAGGTAGGGAACAGAGCAGATGAGGCCCCCTAGGACATGTTAAAGAAGTCTGTTGTTTTTGTTTTGTTTTGTTTTGTTTTTTTAAGATTTTATTTATTTGAGAGAGAGAGAGCATGCATGAGCAGGGGGAGGGGCAAAGGGAGAAGCAGACTCCCCAGTGAGGGGAGAGTCCGATGCAGAGCTTGATCCCAGGACTCCAGAATCATGACCTGAACTGAAGCCAGATGCTTAACTGACTGAACCACCCAGGCGCCCCTAAAGGAGTCTGTTCTTATCAAAAGGACAGAAAGAAATGATTGGAAGGTTTTCAGCAAAGAAGGAGACTCAGATTTATATTTTGACGATGCTGTTCTGGCAGAAATGCAGAGAATGTATTTGCACTATAGAAACAGTGTATATGCAGAGAGATCAACTGAAGGTAATGGAATGCAAGAGAGAAATGATTGTAACTGGGATTTTCAAATACGCAGTAGAAGTAGAGTGAAGATGTCTAAGCAGTAATCACAAAAGGATTTTGATGGATTGGATTAATGGAGTGGACTTTAAATAGTGTCAAGAATGATATCTACATTCTGTTCTTACAGAGGACTAAATAGTGATACTATTTATTAAGATAGTAAACAGTGGAAGAAGACCTCGCAGCAGAATAGGGGACAGATTGTGTTAAGCTAAGAATTCAATGAAGAGGCCCATGGGAAGGTCTTCACAGAGAAAGACCATCTATTTATAGATGGCAGTTAGAGTTGTGCATGAGAATGAGATGACTCAGGGCCCAGGGTTGAGTCTTGAAGAATGCCAACATAGAGTTCTATAGAAAAAGAAAAAACAAGAGGAGAAACAGTTAAGAAAGGCAGGAGAAAGCCAGAAGATTACTGTTAGATAATAATTATAATAATAAAAAAATACGTGCTTTAAAAGAAGGGTACAGGAAAACTGTGATCATACTGGTTCATGTTACTGAGACGTTAATTGTAAAAATGAGAGTGCATTTCAGACTGGATGGAGATTTGAAACACAAAAATTAACTGTTCAATCTGGCTGAATTACAGAATTTCTAAATTCCAAAATGATCTTTAGAACAATAGATTCTTTTATATTACAGTCTGAAAAAAAGGTAAATATGGGGCAGATCCAACCAAATATATATTACATTCATCAAAAATGTATATAATATCTAGTTATTTCTAAATATTTTAATAAGTAATACACAAAAATTATATATGTATTCCCTAAAAAAGATAAAAATATATGTTTCTCCAAAATAAGAGTACCTGGAGGATTACATAACTTTAATTCTGGCCATTTGTGAAGGATTTTATGTTATTACTACATGATAAAATGAAACTGTGAATTTGTCATAGAAACTCCTATCTGGAACTGAGCATACACTACTTCTAAAGAGTGATAGCATTTTCTTAAATAATCCTACACAGTAGTGCTGCATTCAGTCTGAGCTCCTTAAAAGAACTTAATTGGAAAATATGGTTTAATAAACAACATAGCTTTTATCATTTTAGAGTATAGCTAAAACCTACTTTAAATCCATAGTGGGCCATAGTGATTTTCTTTTTACTTATTTTTAATGTCCTACCAAATAGAAATGACCATCTTTGTAGACAAGAAATTAAGGTTGGGGTATATAATGAAAAGTGATAGACTCCAGGAAAGACTTAGAGGTGGTTCTTAGATTGATCAGACTTGTGAGTGGTCAGTGTGACTTTGCTAGCTTGCAGTTCAGGGAGAAAAGTAATGGCTGTGCTGGCTCACAAAAATGTATGCACAACTCCAGTTATCTTTTCATCAATTATTGTGGGTCCAAAGTTTTTAAATGTCTTTCTCATAATTCCATTTTCACATACTTGAACATCTACCCAAAACTTATGGAAGTTTTGCATTGCTGAGTGTTTTTGAATGAGTAAAATCTTTACTGGATTTCTTATACCCTGCTTTAAAATGCCAATCACAGTCCTAGTCTGTCCTGGCTAAAATATCAATAACAACAAAAATTTTTTGAAACACTTTGTTTCAAATAATACATTTCCTTAAAAATACATTCTAAGATAAATTGTGCATGGATATAACATCAAAAGAGATGAAAAGTTCATATGAGAATTAGTATAAGAACGTGGCTGAGAACTTGGCTTTCTGGATTAAAATCTCATTTTTGCATTTACAGCTATGTAACCTTCGACAGTTACTTATTCTCCCTCTTCCTCAGTTTTCTTATTTACAAAATTTGGATAATAAGCATAACTGTATCATTTGACTGTTGCAGGGAATAGATATTTTGATATTTGAAAGAGGATAAAATTATCCATGGCATGTTGTAAATATATAATATATATTAGGTATTAATATATGTTGGTTGAAGTATAAATAAGATATACAAATAGATATTTGTTCTTAGTGGTTCAGCTCTTTTTTGTTCTTTAATTTACACTGTAAGCTTTCAGAGAGTGAGCATGTAGATAATATCTGTATCTATTAATACATATATTGATGTGTAACTGGCAAAGGAAGGGCTCAAAGTTGAAGACATTGTATGATAAATGAAGAGATGATCTAAATTTAAGGTTTCCAAAGGTGCCCGGCACATCTGCATTAAGATTTGTAGGACCCTAGGCAAATATATTTTGTAAGACTTCTCTTTCTATAAATAATTTGATTAAAAATGTATCACAAAATATATGAGCCCATGTGAAATATATTAATTTATCAATAATTTAGACCAAGAGATAAATAGGAGGTACTTACATGTTTTATGTTCAATGAGTGTATGGGAAGAATCTTGTAGTGTCCAGATACCATCTTTTCCTATTCTGATTCAAGAACCATCTCTCTGTGCTTTTCATTGTCAAATGCATTATTAGCGGCTTATTTCATATCCCCTACCATGAGTGGCAAGGCTATTATTATTTACACTACCATGGTTCTTTGGAACCCATCTGTATAAAAACAATTTCAGATCTTCTTTTTTCTGCTATTCCTAGTAACTTTTATTTATCTTTTTTTAATGTTTTTAACTTTATAACTCATGATGATGCATCATCCTTCAAACAGCCAATGAAGATCTGTTTCCACTGACTCTTTTAATGACTGTTATTATTCTTTGTTGATGATATCCACAAATATAAGTTTTACCAGATCGTGCAGGAGAATTTGAATCATAACTTGGCTTCTGGTCATGTTCAGTTTACTATTTGGAGTATTATAGGCTAAAAACAGAACAATATGTCTTTTGATTATTATTTCCCTTGAACTCTTTAGTCCTTATATTCCTAAAATGAGATTTCTTCCAATGTTAACTGCAAATTTGTCTACTACATAGTACCATCAGTGGAATGAAGAGTCAAGAAGTCTGTGGCAGAAGTTTCATTTATGCAAAGAATGTCCACTTCTAGTTTTCATAATGAGTTCTTTCAATTAAAACATGAGGAAATATCAGTCATAAGTGCCTATTGATGTTGCAAAGCAACACTGTTAAAAAATCTCAGAGCATATTGTCAGGGTTAACCCTGGAGGACCATCTGAGTTGGCAGAGTGACTACTGTTAGTGCCAATGCCTAGGGGTGCACAAGATGAAGGACCCCTGCTGCCATCCCCTCTGCCTTTGGATGCTATGGACCAGAGGCAGCAACATTATAAGATTAGTGACAGCCAAGCACTTATGGCCAGGCTTTATATGGGTCTAGCCCCAGGGTCATCAGTAGTAGACACTGGTAGCCCAGAGTCTAAATTATTTCCATGTCTGTTGTGAATGAGAGTCATCCAAGATCAGCATGTCAGTACCATTCTGGTAGCCCAATCTCATGCAATCCTATGAAAAAAATACTACCTTGGTAATTAGATGTGACCCACTTACCACGCTGTCCTTCTGGACCAAGGACTATCCACAGAGCTTTGGGATGACCCCATCAGCTTGAATGTCAGAGCTCCTTGGGGCATCTGGTAGGTCCCATGCACAGAATAAAGGGTTGGAGAGTTCCTTTAAGGAGAGAAAAGATATGGGTTTGCAGCATCCTGCCTGGGCAGGACTGCCAGCCCAAGACAATCCCAACCACCAGGGAGAACATAGAAAATTTTGAAATTGGTGCTTCCAGAGGCCAGAGTTCAAACAAGATCAGAGTCAGGATTGGAGTGCTCTGCCCAGATGGGATTGGAAGGCACCACAAAAAGCAAATTCTCCTTACCCCCACCCTTAATCAAGCCTGGGATAGGATGACTTGTACCCCTTACCAACAGGCTAGAGATTTATTGGGAGAGAATTCATTGACAAAATTCAAGAAGAAAACACAGAGGAAAGTAAAGCTTTACTTCCCCCTCAAGCTGAGTGAGAGTAGCTCTAAAAGAAAGGCTTGAAGGAAAATGGGAGGCGCATTCAAGATGAGGAACCTGGAATCCCATGCCTCAGTGAACACTTTGGTAGTTCTGATCCATGGTAAAGCCTGAGAACCACTAAGGGAAGGATTGCTATGACTCCTAGGTTCAAATACTTGGGTTTCTAAAGGCCTAAAGGGGGAAGAAATGTTGTTTTAGACTACCTTTCCTTGATGTCAATAAACATTTGGGTCATTTAAATCCCATTTTGTTAATTCCATGCTTTACTAAGCAACTCCTTTTGGCCTTTATATCAGCTATACAAGCTATAAACTTCATTCAATGGAAATTTCCAATCCAAACAGAATTAACAAGGAAAAAATGTTATCAAATGAATGAATGAATGAATGAATGAATGAATGAATGATTGAATGGGGTAGCTTTCAGAGTTGGTAATTTTGGTGGCTCAATAATACATCAAGGGCCAAAGTTCTTCCCATATTTCCTTTATATTCTCGTATTTCTTCTCTTGTTGGCAAAATAGTTGCACCATCCCAAGCATGACTTATAACTACAAAAACATTCTTGTGCATATTTTAAAGAAGCTTCACAGCCATCTTCCAGCTCTCATTGGTCAGGACTGTATCAGACCCAAGCCTAACACAATTAGTGGCATCAGCACTGGAATCACCACAATTAGATTTATTTTTTTTCCAAATTTTTATTAAATTCTAGTTACTTGCTTAACATATACTCAGTGCTCATCATAACAAGTGCTCTCCTTAATACAATTAGGAATCATCCTCTAGGTTGTGTAGGGAAGCAGGTGGCAGGAGTGAAGCAATTTGGTGTAAGCCAATTTCTTGGAATAAACTTCTCAGTACTCATCTCCTACTGTTTCTGTGTCTCTAGCTAAAACCCAACTAATACGTTCTGTATCGTGGATATTTACTAATAGGAAATTTTTCTTTTGTAAAAAACATTATAAATATCTTCCCTGGTAACCTCACCTTACTTCATGATCCTATTTCGAATATGCATAAAAAACCTATTTTACATGAGGGTATTTCATGCTGTTATTATTAATTTAGATATACCATGAATTAAAAATTGATTGTGAAAGTATAATATGAAATGTAAAATGTTTCATAGTATAGTATGTGTAACATTGTCCAAAAAATTTTAATATGGTACAACATTTGCAAGATTTATCCCTCCAACTATATGTAATCAGTTAATAATCCCATCTTGAGATTCTAGTGACAATTAACCACAAAATGAAAATATGAAAAGTAGTTGGCACAGACCAACAAAACACCAGAAAGAAAACTTGTGTAAAACACTGAATATTTTGGGATTATATTTTAAAATAATCTATTTATTTATTTATTTATTTATTTATTTTTAATATTAATTTTTATTATGTTATGTTAGTCACCATACAGTACATCTTTGCTTTTGATGTAGTGTTTCATGATTCATTGTTTGCGTATAACACCCAGTGCTCCATGCAATACGTGCCCTCCTTAATACCCATCACTGGCCTATCCCAGTCCCCCACCCCCCCTCCCCTCTGAAGCCCTCAGTTTGTTTCCCAGAGTCCATAGTCTCTCATGGTTCATTCCCCCTTCTGTTTACGCCCCTCCCTTTATTCTTCCCTTCCTTCTCCTACCGATCTCCCTGCTATTTCTTATATTCCATAAATGAGTGAAACCATATGATAATTGTCTTTCTCTGCTTGACTTATTTCACTTAGCATAATCTCCTCCAGTCCCCTTCATGTTGCTGCAAATGTTGGGTAATCGTTCTTTCTGATGGCTGAGTAATATTCCATTGTATATATGGACCACATCTTCTTTAAGTTTTCTTTTTATTTCCTGAAGGAATATTTGATACTATTTCCTTTTATTTTTAAAAATTTGTATTTGCTACCCATTATTTAGTTAGAACTTTGGCTGTTAAATATGCTTTCCTCAGAATGTTTTCCTGCCATTCCTATAAGGAAATGGGATCTAACACTATATACTGACAAGCAATAAAAGGTTGATGAATACAAACATGGTTGTTTGACTGAATAAATGAATGAATGAATGAATGAATGAATGAATGAATGAATGAATGAAAAGTGAATACTTGTATGACATTGAAATTTTCAAAAGCACATTGGCTGAAGTTTGAATGATTTAATCCAAAAGCAGTTAAAGTATGATCAACCATACTTCGGTTGGGTAACACCAGCAAAAAAATAAGGAATAGAAATTAATTAGTTAGGGGGCACCTGGGTGGCTCAGTTGGTTAAGTGCCTGCTTTTGAGTTAGGACATGATACCTGGGTCCTGGGATCGACCCCCAGGTCCAGCTCCCTGATCAACGGGGAGCCTGCTTTACCCTCTCCTTTTGCCCCTCTGCCTCCCGCTTGTGCTCTCTTTGCTCTCTTTCTCAAATAAAGAAATAAAATCTTAAAAAAATAGATAACCAGTTAGCTGATAATTTTTACCAACTAGCTTTTGTAAATCAGTTCATGTAATTATCTGATTTCTATTGTGCATAAGTGTTATGTGGAGGAGGGCCACACACTGTCATGGCTGAAGTCAATATTAACAAGATCTTGAAAGGGCTCTTTTGTCTCTGCAGTATCCAGGCATCATCTGAATCCTGGGAATATTATTATTAAATATAAAGTGAGTGAGTTTCCTTTTGGAATTAGAAAAAAATCCCAGAATTAAAGTTTTGTAATTTAGCAGGAGGAAATACTTTAAATTTCCTAATTTGATCAGGTTTAAAATAGTGATTTAAACTGATACTTTAGATAGGAGATAGTGGATGACGAGAGGATATATCAACCATTAATGAGGAAGCATTCAGGCATTACAGAAAACTACCCACGTCTTCTTCACACACATCGCTCTTCCTGTTGGTTCTGAAAAGGTGTCACATTTATGTTCTTTCCTTCAGATCTGTCAGGATTTGAACCACTTCCCAAAGGGTTCAGGGGGAATTTTTCTGATTTCATTTTTTTTTTTTTTCTTAGCTCAGGATGAGAGAAGGCAGAATCACTGGCTGATGGAGTCTAATAATCATTGACCTAAAGCTGATTAGGACCAGATTTAGTGGTTTTTACTCTACTCATCAAGATATAAAGCTTTGGGGCTTTGGTTATAGATCATTTTTTTTTAATAAATGGCTATAATTATCTTTCAGTGACCTTTTCTAAAGCCTACTTATCTACTTATATGTGAAATTGCAAGAAGTGAAGCTTGAGATTTTTCTAATCTACTTCTCGAGACTAGAACTATTCCCCCTATGACACAAATCAGAGTTTGGTTATGATCATTTAAACATCATGTTAAACAATTATTTTTATAATCCCACAGTTCTTTCACCTTTGACTTTTCAACATTTTACAGGAAAAATAAGAAGAAAAATGAACAGACAACATAACTTTTTCTCTTTTTCATTTAAGAAATAGAAGTATAAAGAAAATAATTGAATTAATGCAATACATGTCTGCTATTTTAGATAGCCCTAGAAACTTTATTCATTCATTATTTTATTCACCCGTTCAAATATTTAGAGTGCTTAATATGAACCTGCCCATCGTGTAGGCACTGGGTATAATACACAAACAAGAAAAAACCTGCCTTTATAAAATTTATGTAATAGTGAGTGGAGATAGAAAATAGCTCGTGAGAAAAAACTATTTCAGATAAGGATAATTAACATGAGCAAAATTAAATAGAATAATTAATGCATGAAAGTGCATGTTAGGTTGTCAGGTGGGAGGAGGCAAGAAGAACATACCCAGTTGAAACTGTTGGCAAATGCCAAATTGAGGGGATGGCATTTGAGTTCGTATAAATCCAATCTCCAAATCAAAAATATAGTAATATATCATTAAAATTTTTCATTTAAAGCCAAGCCAAATGTTCAATAATTTTATGAAGTACATTCAAAAGCAAGTATCATTTGTAAAATTAGGGAAAACTTTCATATTTATCTTTATGTATTGATAGTACTATATATATTGTTAAATATATTAAGTGAGTAACTAATATAACTTGATAGTGTAATGATATAAAATATTATACATTTCTCTTTTCTGAATCATTTCTTTACCTCATCTGATGTCAGAATTATAAAATAATGGCAAAGTCCCAAGGCGAGTTGTGAGCTTGTGTATAAAAGGTGATTCATGTATCTAAACCTTAGGAAAAAGGTGAGGGTTGTAATATGTAGAAGTATGAATCTCTTAATTACATAGTAATGCTAAATACCGTCTTAGGTCATGGATATTTGATTTTTCACAAGAATTTACCAAATACCAAGTTACTGAATTCTCATTACATTTCAGAGGTTGGCTTAGACATCTGGTTAGCTACTCTCTGTAGGTTGTAATTCTTGCCCAGAAAAATCACTCATTTTGTTTATATTTTTAAATAAAAGGTAATTTTTTAATTTTAACTGATATTCCTCTGTTAAGTATTGTTCATTTCTACTTCATCTACTACACAGTTTCCTTATTAATCTATCAGCATACAAATATATTATTAAGAAGTGTGGACATTCAAATTTCATACTTAAAGGGCTTCAAATTCCTATCAACTGGTCAGTCTTTTTCAAAATACTTTAGTGATATGTCCCAAATTGCACTGGACATTAAACATATACGTATCTCAGGGTAATTTTTATTGACTTGTATTTTACATACAGTGAAATCAATAAAATTTAAGTGCATAATTCAACTCATTTTGAAAAATTCTTTCACCAGGGTAACTCAGACTTCTTTCAAACTGTAGAATATTTCCACCATTTGAGAAAGATCCCTTCTCAAACTCCATACCTCTCCTTATTCCACTTGCCAAGAAGCAACCACTGTTCTGATTTGTTTCCATATAAATTGACTGTAACAGAATATCAAATATAAATACACAGTTTCTAGCTTCTTGTGATCATCTGAATAGCTTAATGTTTCTAAGATTTATCAATTTTGTGCATATTGATAGCTTAATCCTTTTTCTGTTAATTTGAGAGTTGTTGCACTGTGTGGATATACAACAATTTGTGTAGTCATTCTCCAGTTGATGGAAATTTGGATGTTTCATGGTTGGAGAAACTATGAACATCCTTAATATATTATGGACATCCTTGTACACCTTTTTGTGTACATGTTTTTCTTTCTCTTGTTTAAATGCCTAAGGATGAAATGATTGGGTCATATTTTTAAATATTTATATTTAACTTGAAGAAACAGAAAAGCTAATTTCCAAGATTATTTTTATTATCTGTCCTACCACCACTAATTTCCACATCTATGCCAACAGTGAGTGTGGATGGCCCTTTTGAATTCCAGTAGAAATATAGTACGTAGTATGACTTTGCTAAATTCATTTATTAATACTGCTAGTTTGTGTTACTGTTGTGTTGTTTTGTTTTGATTTGGTTCCTTAGGATTTTCTATGGATATGATCATGTCATCTGGGAGTATAGATAACTTTCTTTCTATAGATTGGTATTGTTATTTTTTTTCCTGTCTCTTGCCTTATTCACTGGCTAGAACCTCCAGTTCAGTGTTGAAGGGATATTATGAACAGACATATATGCCTTATTGGCAATTGTAAAGGGAAGGCTCTTAGTTTTTCACATTTATTGTATTGTTAGCTATATTTTTGTTTTTTGTATATGTAATTTATCCTTCTATTGATAGAATGCTGGTGGCTTTTATTATGAGTGGGTGTTGAATTTGTCCAATACTTCCTAAATTCATTGATATAATCACATGATTTTTCCCTTTAATGGATATAATGAATTATATTGTTTGATTTTGAATAAAAAATAATGTGACATTCCTGGGGCAAACCAAATTTGGTCATCAAATGTGCATTATGATAATACCATTAAAATTTTATTTAAAACAATATTCTATGTGTATTTTGACAACTCAATGTAACCTCCCAAATTTTTTTGTAAATTAAAAGTTATAAGAAGATCACTTATGCCTAGCTTACGGTTTTTTGTAAGCACCAGAATTCTATCTCATGCCCTTAGCCTTAGTGTTAAATCCTTAATATCAAAACTTCTGTTCCGGTCACACAAAATAGCATGCAAAAAAGCACATGCAAAATGTTATTTCCTTTTATGTGTCTTTGCTCATTCTGTTCCGGTTGTTTGGATCAAGGTCCATTTTCTTTATTCCCAAGGAACTCTGGATATTTCAATAATTGTAGTTGTCATTTTGTATTATAATTCCTGAGCATAAAGTTTTCCTCAATTTTGTATTTTCTTTTAATTTTAGAGTGCCTGGATAATGATCCTAAAAAATATTTGTTGACTTTATTTTTATTTATGGAGAAGAATATTGTCTGCCAGATAATGAGTGTGCATCAATTTCCAGTGAGAAACCTTTATGAGAAGCTAAATTGTAAACAGAAGTTAACTTCATAAGCGAAGCAAAGGGGGCAAAATAGAAGTTGTTTAGGTAATCTGGCAACTGTCATTGATCTACAATTTCCAGAACTATCTAATTCCATTGAAGAAACATCCATTCCAATTCAATCAGACTTACAGAATCAGCTGATTAGGGTATTTACTCCTAGAAATAGTGCTAGAAACCCAAATCTATAATCTGAATTTATTTTCGCTCATTGAATATAAAAGTTATAAGATATTTTAGAGATCACTGAATCTATATTCCTTATTTATAATATGAGGAAATTGTTATCCAAGGTTTACCCATATAATCATGTAGATTGTTCAGTGCTTTTTTCACAACTTTTATATCTCCAATAGAAAAAAAATATGTAAACAAAGAAACCAGTTCATACATGGCATATGTTTATGACTTTATTATTCATTCTTCTATCAAATGTACCCAATAGACCTTGGTGGAAATTTTCTACAGACTTACATTTTAGATTGCACTAAAGAGTAAGATAATAGAGTTGTTCATTCCAAACACATCTTAAGGAGAAATATTGCATGCAAAGAAGGGTGAAATCCTTAGAGAACAAGCTAGGGAGGCAGAGGTAGTAAGAGTAAATTTACCATCCTTTACAATGGAGAAACAATAGGTATATCAAAAATTGATACATCAATACTTAAAGATACTTGTATACCACACCAGTTTTAAAAGTTAACCCAAGTAACACTGAAAACTGATGGGGGTATTTTCTAGTAAGACAGATTAAGATAGAGGAAGAGGCTTTTCATTTTGAGGCTTTATTACTCTCTGGACTATGTTTTTGCCATATATATGTGTTATTTCTATGTTTTTATAAAGGAAAAAGAAAAAATATTGAGGTCTTTCATAAAATTATAGATTTTTATTTTGAATTCTCAGTCAGCCAGTATGTACCTGAAGTGAATATGATAATGTAGTTGGATTTCTGTTTCTAATTCTTTGTAGAGCGGACTCATTTGTTTTCTGCTGCTGTTCCTTCTGTTTGGTATAGCTGTTGTGACTGCTTCAAGTAGCATGTGTAATAGAAGAAAATGCAGTCTGATTATGACATTTAGTTATATAATCATTTCTATTTCATTAAAGCCAGATGTTAACTGCCCTAATTTCTCCTGTGTCCACTTTAAATGTAGATGAGAATAAAGAGCAAATTAAGAAGGTAGTAATTTACATGAATAATGAGGTAGAAATCAAAGAAAGGGGCATAGCAGAATTAACTATCAGCGATTGCCTTTGAATAAATCCACCTTTTATCATTTGAAAATTTGGGTATCAGGCACCTTAAAGACATTTTACTATTATAGGCTACCTTGGCAAATATACCAAGGTTCAAAAAGAATTATTATAATTTAAGTATTCATTTGCAAACAAAGGACTATTCCAGTCTGACTCATGTAATAACTCAAGACAGATTAATGTGACCTTCACATTTTTCAATATGTATATATAAATAATTTATGCATACGACAACCTGTATAGCCAACGTCAAATAACCCTGTGGTGCTCAGTGGGTATCAAGGTGAAGGGGATCAAAGATGAAAAAAAAAAATTGAACCTTTCAGAGGCAGTAGATTATAGCTGTTCACTAAATGCCTTTACACAAATTTACAAGTGTCACAAATGATTGAATTGTAACAATAAAAACAACACTGGTAATTTTTTGTTGCTGACAGAAAAATCCATCCTGAAAAACCAGAGCAGCAAGAATATGTTTTTTTTCAATCCTGATGGCCATCTGAGAGAATTGTTTTGTTAATTCTTTAAGCAAGGAAAAAAAATAATCTTTTTAGAAAAAGAATGTTTAAATATTTGAGCATAAATTGTTAAAGACTAAATATGAAGACACTGAGAAATAAAATAATTGTGTAGGTGTATAATACAATTGTTACCATGATCACTCCCAAAAGAAAATACAGATTAGAATACTATCACACATAGCTCTACACCAAACTAATTTCCAGGACATGCTGTTTCTTAAGAATAGTCTGCTGCATAATTAATAGCTTCTTCTGATGAGTCAGCCTATGTCAATACCACCAAATTGTAAAGAAAAATTAGCGGCACAGGCCCAAACAAATACAAATACATTTTCCTATGTATTATTTATTTGTATCATCTATAAGCAGTTGTATGTGTATTTTGTTTTTAATTTTTACTAATCCCTATCAAAACGTCTAAATATATATAGCTATGTGATAATTTAATTACAGCAACTTTTGTTTAATGAATAGAGTTTATATTTAAAATATTTGTTCATGGGGCACCTGGGTGGCTCATTTGGTTAAGCATCTGACTCTTGATTTCAGCTCAGGTCATGATCTTGGGGTCTGAGATAGAGCTTGCTTAAGATTCTCTCTCTCTCTCAAAAAAAAAAAAATTATATTAAATTGAAAAAAAAATGTTCAGCAATTCATTCGCCAAATATTTCTTAAATTCCTACCATGTTAAGACACATTTTTGGGCTCTTAGAAATATGTTACTGGGGCGCCTGGGTGGCACAGCGGTTAAGCGTCTGCCTTCGGCTCAGGGCGTGATCCCGGCGTTATGGGATCGAGCCCCTCATCAGGCTCCTCCGCTGTGAGCCTGCTTCTTCCTCTCCCACTCCCCCTGCTTGTGCTCCCTCTCTCACTGGCTGTCTCCACTATTTAGCTGGCTTACCAAATCACCCCACATAGATCCATCTGTGAACAGCAGAATCCTAAGTGCCAGGAATGATTCAAAATTTTGGCTTTCCCTCAAAAGTATTAGGCCACTTCAACTTCACTTGCTCTATGTATAATGACAGTCATTTGCCTATTTGAAGGCAATGTAATATTCAAATTTCTTTCCCTTCCAAAAGCATAGAATAGACAATTAAAGAAAAAAATACTCCTAGGAATCTTATGCAGAATTTTTGTTTCTTTTCAGCTTTTTGGCTTTCATTAATCAACTTTGCCATACAAAATAAAGATAGATACATAGCTTTAATGACTGTGCATTTGCCTTAAAGAATAAGACAGTTGCCTGTATTTCAAATATATTTCGGTTACCTAATAATTAATGATTAGTTCTGGTTACTCTTTGTATTGATTTTAATGTGTTTAATGATGTGTTTATCGTTGTATAATTTTCAAACAAAAATAGTGTAATGCATGTTGAAGGATCAACTAATTGATTTCATTTTCAGTATTTCCACTTTTCTAAATCATACAGATAAAAGTTGAACTGGATTTATTTTATACTAGTATACAATAATTTCTGTAGTTTCTGTATATGTTATAGTAGTTATAATCTTTGAGCTGTGTAGACCAAATGACAGATGATTGACATATATTCTTCCCTACTAGCTCCCCGCTTAGAGGACAAGAGACCTAGAAAACAATTTTACCACCTCCACTTTATACATTAGGTAACTGAAATTTAGTGAAGTTTAATAATTTTTCTTATATCACACAGATATTTGCTTCTAGAGCCGAAACTAAAATCTTACCTGCCTCATTACAAAGTACTTGTTTTTTCCTGCTACCCCGTAGAATCCTACAGAAAGTAGGATCTTTTTTTTTTGAGACATGAAATTATTATTTTAAATTATCTGATTCAAATCAGCTCACCAAAACCTTTTGAATGTGCAGTTCAATTGATATATGCTGCTCAGATAAGCCCAAAGGGGAAGTCCTCAGGTAGCCTACAAATCAGCAATGAGGCTCTAACACCTGTAAAACAGATACAATTCAAGGAGGAATGTAGTAAGCCCATGAAATATTATAATGACTAAAAAGAGGAGAATTTCATTTAGTTGAGAGAGACAAGAGAAGTATCCCAGAGTAGGAAAGGTTTGAGATGGCCTCAAGTATGGGCAGCCCAGGTAGAGAAAGTAATGGGAATGACGGGTAAACGAAACGGGTGCCTAAATGCATGTAGACAGGGAACTATGAGCTATATTTGCAGAATAGCATGAAGTTGTTCATCTAGATTTGGGAGTGCAATCTGGCTAGAAGTCAAATGGAAAAGTCAGCACTTGCCTTTGGATATCTACTGAAAGACCAACTCCAAAAGCCAATATGTGCTTGTGCTAAACTCTTCTAATATTTCTCTACTAGTAAGATAAAGAGAAGAGAGTGGACACAAAAATAACTCCTTATAATTTGAGGTTACTTAATTTAGGAAGAGGAGGCAACGAACATGAACTAATGAGTACTTTATGTTTCTCAGACCACACTTCTTTGAATAAAGAGAGGTAGAAGACTGAGTTAAGTAAATTAGTTCAAAGCTTTTTAAAATTAGTTTTTGTTGATTTTACTGCTATGGATGACAGCATTCCTGGTAAAATAAAACCATCATCAGAATGACTAAAAGTTTCAAAGACATCTATTTTTTTTTTGAAAGATAATGGCACACCACAGTGTGTGATTTGCCTAATGATTATAACTGTAACTACAACTGAAATGACGGCCTTCAAACAAAGGTGATTGCTTCTAATGTGGTGTTAAGATGAATATGGCTTGGAGGCCTCTAGGGAACCCCAATCTGGTACTTGTAGAAAATAATACTACGCCCTTATAGGTTTTTAGTCAGTCTTACTCTAGGAGTGACTCTATTAATCAGTATTCCCCAGAGAAATAGAACCAATAGAAGATAGATAGGTGTATAGATATTGATATTGATATATATTGATATTTTAATATCTAGATCTGGATCTAGATAAAGAGAGGGAGGAGAGGGAGATTTATTATTAAGAATTGGCTCATGCAATTTTGGAAGCTGAGAAGTCTCACAATCTGCCATCTATAGACTGGATACCCAGGAAGACTAGGGATATAAATTCCAGTCTGAGTCCAAATGCCTGAGAACCAGAAACACCAACGGTATAAGTCTCAGTCCAACAGCAGGAGAAGAGCAATGTCTCAGTTGAAGCAGTCAAGCAAAGAGAGATAATACAACCTTTCTCTGCCTTTTGGTTTTATTTGGGCCCTCAACTGGTTGGATGATGACCATTCACATTGGGGAAGGCAATCTGCTTTGCTCAGTCCACCACTTCAAATGCTAATCTCTTGTGGAAACACCCTCACAGATATGTCCAGATACAAGTTCAAACAGATTATCTGAGTATCTTGTGGCCCAGTCAAGTTAACACATAAAATTAACTATCATAGTGATGCCATCTCCTCAGCAGAGTATCATGAAGATTTCTATTTAGGCCAGTTTTTATGGCTTTTACTGAAGTGCCAGGTTAAGAAATGGGATAAGAGCAATATTTTTTTTTCCTTCTAGATTGTGATAATACGTCAGTGTTCTCTTAGAGAGAGAAGGAGCTAGTCGCCAGGAAAGGGGAGAGGTGAAAGGAAATTGACATCTTAGAAGAGGCATCAGGATATAAGGATTTGTGATAGCCCTCAAACGTTATTGGGGAAAAAATGTAGGATTTGGAGACATTATCGTTATAAGGTAATTTCTTGAGAATAGCAGGAGCTCTGCTCTAACCTAACTGATCACGTCACAAGCACTCAGTGGAATGAAGGGATTTTGAACAGCTCTTCACAAAGAACTACCATCATAAAGTAAAAACTAAAAAGACAATTTTTGGATACGACTAGCTATTGGAGGCATTCCTACGGCTCACAGATAAGCCTGCTGGGTCTATTACTTAGTCCTAGGGAGACTTTCCAGGGAGACAATTCTAATATTATGCAATTTAAATAGTAAATCAGACTAGAAAAATCTTTAAATATACCAGAAGAAGGCAAAGAGAAACCAGGTTGGCCCAAGAAAATGTCTCATGCCTGCCCAATTGACAATACCTGGCCCATCTATAAGTCATCTGAAGAAAAAAAATATGCTTATTTTGAAAGCTTTATACCCATGCTCACTCAGGAATGTTCTAAATTTTTGGAAAAGAATCTTAAAGATTGGAATGTATTTGTAAGTGGACAAAGCAGGGAGAAGAAATTACAGGAGACAGGTTGCATGGAAAGCCTCTTAAAATAGGTCGCTCAGGAAATGTACATAAATTAAAGATATACAGAAAGATACCAGAGTAAAAAGAGAACCTTACTTGGAGATGGAATTATCTAGAAGTAAATGGAAAAGAGAGAAAAATCCCAGGAGAATTTTCAGGATGCATTTAAGTGCACAATTATATCTGATTTTGAGGCAATTTCTCTGACTTAGTAAGGTAGAAAAAAACCCAGACAAACTAAGATTAATTAAAGATGTGAAAAATAATTGAATTCAAGGGGTTTCTTATTGATTTGCAAATCTCTGTAATAATTTTGGATTTTGCTCATGCTATACAAACAAACAAAACACCTCCCACATTTGGAAGGTAAATAAGGGAATTGTAGTTGGGCACCATAGAGCTCTCAGAAGACATTATTAACCAATAAAATAACTGTGTCCTCCTTGAAGATTCCTATGAAATGTAAATAATAATTTTACATGGCATCAGTTTAGTCTAGACTTAGGTTAGGAACTGCTGACTATTCCCAAGCTTCCTTAAATATGGTCTTTTGGGACTGTGCCCCTGGCAAAAATCCATCAGAATTTTCTGTGGTTTCTAAAAGCATGGTCTTTCTGAGTGTACATGCAATGCAATCTGTTGTGGGCTCTAAATATCTCTGCCTTTTAACAAACTAGGAATTCGTATATTAATCAAACTATGGCATTCAGCTTAATGGTCAGATAATTAAAGTTTATGTATGTGCAAGGGTAAGGATTAAGTGAACCTAACCCAATTCCCTCTGAAAGTTTTTCTTGGATTAACTTTATAGATTCAGGAGACATTAGTAGGGAACATGTTAGGACCACCAACTCTGCCATATTAAGTTGGAGTTATTTATTTTTATGGAGATAGAGCAGCCCTAACCAGGTCAAATAAATGATTAAAATTTCTGTTGTTTCTGGTAACTCTCTGAGTTTGGCTTCAGAGAATTGTACAATTTTGAGAGTGACAGAAATTGTCATATGCATTTTCAAAATAGTAATCCCCACTGTAGTTAACAATTGATATACCTTCTGGTCAAATGGTATCAGGACCCTCTTCATAGTTGAGGAATTCTCCATCTTACGAATTTTGGTGGGAGGTAGAAATTGCCTCTTACTATGAAAAAGTTGAGAATTCCAGACACTCAATTTCACAGTCTCCCTTGCAGCCAGAAAGTAGACATGTTATCTATGTCCTGCCAAGTCAGATGCACGCACTTCATACTAGACTCAGGAGTTACTGACACAGGAAGCAGGAAGCAGAACATTTTTTCCTCTTGGGTAGATTGAAGAGGTTTTGAGTAAGATTATGTCCTTTACAGAAATGGCAGGCAGATCGGCAACATTAGTAACTAGAGTTCAATTAAATTCTAGGGCAAGAGTAAAGTAGTTAAACTAGTGCCTAGTGGCAGTTTCGGTAGTTCTGTCGCTAGATACATTTGATAGCTTAGCTTGGGGGAATTATTCATGTGTGTTTACTTGAAATCTTTCTTCCTAGTTCTACCGCAGATTCTGTCAGCTACTTTGTATCTATATAATGAATTCCTTTTCTTTTTTTGAGAGGGAGAAGGGTTGGGGGTGAGCAGAGGTGGAGGGAAAGAGAATCTTAAGCAGGCTCCATGACCAGTGCCGAGCTCAGTGCCGGCTCAATCTCACAACCCTGAGATCATGACCTGAGCTGAAATCAAGAGTTCGGAGCTTAACCAAATGAGCCACCCAGGAGCGCCAATAAATAAATTCCTTTTCTAACTCAATCAGCCAGAGTTGGTTTATCTTACTAGAAACTAACAGCTATGACTGACAGAATATCTAGTTAACATTAATATTTTTAAATTATGATATATTATGGTATCTTAGAGTGTATTTCCCAAAAGTAGACCTAAAGACAAGGATTTGAATAGAAGTGTTACATTTGTGAAGTGAACCCAGGAAACACTAGTTTAAGAGTGAGAAAGTAAAGGGAAGGGAGAGAAGCCAATAAGTATTGTAGTATTGAGCAGATTATTGTTTTCAGCAACTCTGGGAGAAAATGTAGAACATACCTGAGAGTTACGTCTTCTCAGCTAAGGAAGATGAGAAGTCTTACTGTAGACAGTTCGCCTCCTCTGAGCATTGCAACTCTGAGGCAGGGACCTTGTGTGCAGCAGAGGCAGCCGAATCTCCCAGGGCACAGCACACCTGCATAGCAGTCCCCCGCCAGATAATCTAGTCCTTATTTAATCAGGATACCCAGATATTGACACCTAATCAACATATTCAAAGACTTACTTCTTCCTTCCTCCTATGAACTTCATCCTCAAGAACCTATCTGGACTCTGTAGTTGGAGGATGTATTAGTTTCCTCTTTCTGCTGTGACAAATTATCATACATTTCATAGCTTCAACCAACACAAATTTAGCCTCTTATAATTCCCAAAATTAGAAGTCCAAAATTAGTGTTACTGCACAGTTTCAAGGTGTCAGTAGTACTGGGTCTTATGGAGGATGGGAGGGGAGAATCTCTTTTCTTTACCTTTTCAGTTTCTAGCGGCCCCCTGTGATGGCTAATCTTATGTGTCAACCTGACTGGCCAATGAGATTCCTGGATAGCTTGTAAAACAGTATTTCTGAGTCTGTCTGTGAGGATGTTTCCTGAAGAAATTAGCATTTGAGTCAGTAGCCTGAGTAAAGAAAACTGCCCTCACCAATGTGGGTGGGCATAATGCAATCATTGAGGGCATGAATAGAACAAGGCAGACGAAGGGCAAATTTGCTCTCTGTGTTTAAGCTGGGACACCCATATTCTCCTGCCCTCGGACATTAGTGCTCCTGGTTCTTGGACCTGAGGACTCAGCCTAGGACTCACACCAGTTGATTTCCCTGGTTTTCAGGCCTTCAGACTGGACTGGAACTATATCACTAGCTTTCTGTGTCGCCAGCTTACAAACAGCAGATCGTGGAACTTCTCAGACTCTAATTGCATAAACCAATCCTTTATAGTAAATGTCTTTGTATTTATGTATAGCCTATTTGTTCTGCTTCTCTGGAGAACCCTGGCTAGTCCATCTGTATCCCTTGACTTGTGGCCCTTTTCTCCCCTTTCAGAATGCACTACTCCAGACTGTTTTTATCATCACATCACCTTTTCCTCCAAGTCAGGCTCTTCTGGGTCCTCTTTTCAAGACTCTTGTGATGACACTGGGCCTACTCAAATGATCCAGGATAATCTCCTTATCTCGATATCAGTGAGCTTATCACTTCTGTAAAATCCTTTTTGACATATAAGGTAATATTCACAGCTTCTGTGGATTAGGATGTGAACATCTTTGGGTTCATTATTTAGTGTACCACAAATGGGATTCCTTGCTTAGCAGTAAAATGTCTTCACTCAGAAGTCTTTCTTTGGTTTTGAAATGCATGTATTTGTTCTGAAATAGTGGGAAAGTTGGGCAGTTTATCTTTCAACTCACATTCTCATTGGCTGGAAGCTGCTTCAGAGCCGTTAACTTCTTAATAATTTCTGACTTCCCCTATTCATCACCCATTAGCCAACAGAAAGTCCTAGGGTGAAGACTTGCAGGTATTTTTAGTAAGATGCTACTAGAATACAATGGGATGGTAAGCTTTGAGAGGACATGAGCATGGCATCAACAATGCACAATATTTATTGAAAGAAACCAAAATACATGAGAATTTGCCAAATTATACTAACTAAATATAGGGTAAACAAATTCTAGGTAATGAGCATGTGATAACTTGCACTTTCCCTTGAGGCCATGTTTAAAAGTTGACCCCATGAGTTGTATGTGTTTCTATAGTTCAAATATTTTCTACTGATAAGACGTAGGAAAAAGGGAATCCAAAATACATTTTATGGCAGACATTTGAGAGTTACGTGATAGGAAGGGGAAGGCAAATACTCATGAATTTTATGTCAACACTTTAGTGTTCAGGGGAGATATCATTGTCAGGAACTGGTGTGAACGAAGAAACTAGGAGATCTAGTCATAGAGGGGATTTCAAAGAGAGTATTTAAACAGCCTTCTGTTAAGTTTCTTGGATAGTTAGCTTTAGTCTCCTAGTCCCTCTTGGAAATTGAGCATCAAAAACAAGAATGGGGGTGCCTAGGTGGGTCAGTCAGTTGAGCATTCAATTTTTGGTTTCAGCTCTGGTCATGATCTCATAGGTGGCAAGATCAAGCCCTGAGTGGGCTCTGTGCTCAGCAGGGAGTTGGCTTGAAGATTCTCTCCCTCTGTCCCTCCCCCTGCTCTCTCTCTCTCTATTAAATAAATAAATAAATCTTAAAAAAGAAACAAAACAAAGCAAAACAAAAAAGAATGAAAATAAATCTTACAGTGCAGAAATCTCTCATCAAATCCCACAGGAGATCAGACAAAATTTGTGTATGGTCAAAATTCTACTTGGAAATCTTTGTTTTAGCCATAGGTATAGAATTCAGAAATTAAAACATTCAAGATTTTTCCAGTATGGAAGATATAAACAGATTTCTGAATGCCTTTTTCTCATAAGGGTGATCTTGCTAGTTTTTACATTTTTCTGTTGACCCTTAATTTTCTATTCAGTAGTACTTAAAGATGCACAATTCCTTACATTTGGTCCCATGAATAATGTATTTTGCTTCTTTGTCAGTAATCACAAAAGTATCCCCTTGTTATTTCCATAGGCTAAACCATAATACATTGAGTATCATAGGTTGAACTGTTTCACACTGAGTGTAGAGGGATGAGACTGCAAAAAGGACAGATTTAGATCCTTTCTCTCATGCCTACTGTGAGGAACCTCTAAAGACCTCCCATGCAATGTAAGCTGTTGTTTTTCTCTCACACATTCTTCTAGCCAAGCAACCATATTTGAATTTCAGTTAATCAAATAGCTCTACAATCATGTGACTTTGAATGTTAATCATGAAACCCAGCCTGGGGTAGATCCAGGGTTTATTTAATTCCTGAAACTTATTCAATTTGGCAACCCTTCTTTAAATATAATATAATGCAAAATTACACATATGAAGCTGGATGCAGAGCCTCATAGGGATATCTTGGGTTTGAAGGACGCTGATGTGTAATTTTTAGTAGCTTCGGGGTAAACTTGCCTTTGGGGTCCAAAATTTAATCACTTGACTTTGGGGAGGCGTGAAAGAGTTTTTGAGCAGGAAAATACGTGGATTCTAAAAATAATGTGGAAGTATTATGTCATACCAATTAGAGTAGAGAGAAGCTTAATGTAAGGAAACCTATCGCAATTCTATTGTAACAATCTAGGCACAAAAATGTTTTACTCCTAACTGGGCTGATTACATTGGCATTGGAACTGAAAAGGCTTCTTCGGGGTTTGAAGATAGATTAGCAGAAGTAAGTGAAGGAAAAGTGAGAATTAAGAACAATTCTGAGGATCTGGTGTCTATAAGGATAGCGTATGGGAGAATACTGCTGCTAAGTGGAAGTCAAAGAAAAGTCATATGAGGGTCAAACTTATAATTCTGATTTTCAACATTTTAAGATTAACTAGTTGTAGGCCGAAAGGAAATCCAGGTAAGAATACCAACTAGGAAGTAAGTTAAATCGCAAGTTTGGTAGACAGTTTAGAATGTGAGACTGAGAAACGCAGCTTTCTGTAAAATGAACATGGAATAAACAAAACAAAGAGAAGGAAATTGGAATATCAGCCCTCACTCCCATTGTAACCTCACATAAGAAACTTGTAATTTCATTCTAGCCAGCCAAAATATTCTGTCAGTGGGAGGTGTGAAGTAGGGCTATAGAGCAACTGTAGCATAGATAAGAGTATGGGCTTCAGAGTCAGCATTTCTAGGAGAAAATTATCTGGGTTGTTTATGGCAAGTTATTTAGACTTTTTATGGCTCAGATTCCTCAACTGTAAAATGGGGATATAAATAATCCCTTCCTCATATAGTATTGTGCCTATTAATTCAGTTAATGCATGACATGCTTAGAATAGTACCTAACATATATAGTAAGTCTTTGATAAATGTTAGCCTTTATAATAGAAATGTGTGGTTGGAAAGAGTCATTTTATTTCTAACAATAATTTCCATTTGCACCATTCTTTTTACTTCAGTAGTTTCCAGCCAATACAATGAGCAAAATTTTGGAGAATATATTTGCACCAGTACTTCTTATGCTGTATCTTTCCTTATGTTTTCTTAAGAAAATTTGTCATCTTTGAACTATTCTAATTTTGTTCTCCAAAATATTACTCAAGTCAGGATTTAAAGAAATTATAGAATCTTCTTTGACTCTAGGACATGGTAATCTTCTCCGTTATGAATCTCAGAAAACTTGTTGTTACCTTATACTTTTCATACACTGTCTAAAATTGTTAGTGATTTTTTTATAAGTAATAAGATTGCAAACAGCATGAAGACAATGCCAAATCATATACTTCTCTCTTTCTCTTATAATGTCTGAACCCATTTATGTTGAAGAACAGGTGAAAAACTGAGTACATTAACTTATTAAAACCTGTCTTCATGTAATGCGTTATTGTTACGTAGTCGCTGTTAATTTTTTGTCTGTTAATTTTAACTTTCTCAGTAATTTAGACATTCTGTTTTAACAAAATATAACTGCTGTGCTACAGAGACTAACCAGACATAAATATCAAATATCTCTATTATATATAATGATATTTTTCATTATAGTGTAGATAGATTATTGAGGTAAACATTATGGAATTTCTAAAGAAAGGTGTCATCAAGGAGAAATAAACATCAAAATTAATATCTTTTACTTAAGGCAAAAGTTCTATGAAGGCCCCTTTATTACCGGTGCCATTCTGACTAGGGTAAAAAATAGATGGGAAACAGTTGGCGTCAAACTTCCAAAAAAAATAAGCTAACCAGAAAGTAAAAAATGTCAGTCATTAAAATGGAACAAAAATGGAGAAAAATAAATACCACCAAGACTAAGAGGAGATCGGAAAATATCAGCGAATTACAGTCTCCATAGAAACAGCAGGTCTCAGAAAAATTGTAGGTTCTGATTTAGAAAGATTATGGTAGAGACCACAGGTGGCTGTCATTTTTTAAAAGCATGTACTAAAATATAAGACACTACTGATTTTGATAAATGAGTACTGTTTCCATCCAATATCATCTAAATAGCAATACTAACATAGTGAGTACAGTAACTTCAGTCTCATGTAAGAAGTCATACCACATATTCCTCTTATAAACATACATATGGAAATATATATGAATATATTTAATTTAGGAATAATGTTCTGTATTATAATGTAATCTTTGTTTAGTCTTGTGATTAAGTATTAAATTGTTGAGCATTTGCTCTTATGTTGATCAGTTGCATACATAAGTAAAATATGTCCTTTGTTTTTTATTTAAAATCACATGACTGTTACTCAACGGAGTTTTGAAGGAACAGCATCTTGCCCATTATTTCCTGATGGACGGTAACATTCAAAGAGGGAGGTTTGAAAATAGGCTACTATGGGGACTGAGAATTACCATCATTATCCATCCCTCCTACCATTTTAAGTAAAAGTGACAAAGAAAAACCTTAGCTTGCTATAATATTAGCAAAAATGTCAATTTGTGGATTATTAGTGTAAATGGCTACAGGCAGTTAATACTGTAACATCTGGATCTAATGAAGAAATGCAGAGCCAAAAACATTTGGTGAGAGTTTAAATGAGGTCATTCATCTGTTTCTGAACAAAGATTTCTCACCCCCGGTCCCACATTCAAAAGTGAGCAATGTTTGATTAAGACATTGCTTTAAAACTGTATCAGGTAAACTACCATAATTTTCTATGACCCAATAAAATAAGTAAGAGACAAGATTGAATATTCAATAATTAACATAATAATGCCTGAATCTAGACTGGCTTTAATTTATAATATAAAATATTGTTTCTATTTGTTAAAAATGGTATCATTTACATTATTATTAGATAATAATAATCAAAAACTGAAAATATTATGATTATACACAATTTCAGAACAATGCTCTCTGGTCAATAAATATTCATGGTAGTTATTATAAATTCAATTAAAATTATAGGAAAAATGTAATTAATTTGTTTTTTAATAGTAAAAGTGATTTATTTGGTGTTTTGATGTGATTCATTTAGGGCTTCAATCAATGTTATTAATTTGTTTTTTTAAATTAGCTAGCAATTATAGAGAAGCAAACTTTTGAAGAAGTAATTTATATTCTACAGAGAGTTGTTCAAACATTGATTTGTGCTTCATATTTTCTTCGAGACACATTTCTTTATGACACTTGAATGCTCATGGCAGCAAATTAGGCTACCGTTTGATTTTCCATACAATGAAAGACGCTTTAGCATCTGCAATTAAAACATCTTTCTTGGGAATTAGGAATAATTAAAAGTACTGAATTGAGGTAACATGCAATATTTTAGCTGGCACAAGTTTTGTGAAGGGAACACTATTGCTGGGTTCAAACGTACTCTGTCTCAGAGTGGGGGGAAACAAGAACCTCTAAAGCTCTAAGGGCTTTTGGTTAATATTGACTCACTGGATGCTATAATTTGTTCAACAATTTCTTATCAATCAAGAAAACAGAATGTTGCTGTCATTTAGACTTCAACAACAGGAATGTCAGTCAAAACAAAACAAAACAAGAAACCAAAGGCAGTAAAAAGAAATAAAGAAGCTACAAGTTCTTTATTGCCATTTGTGCTCCCAATCATATTACAGATGGGTTTTGATTTTTTCAAAAGCTCTATGAATGTAAAGGGATAGCTAAATGTGAATGAAATTACCTCCAAAATTTAGTGTTTCTAAAAGTGTACAGTTTCTAGTGTCTCAGTTTCTAGTCTTCGAATTGTTTCTGAAGTATTGTCACTTTGAAGTTCACTAAAGAAAGTTAAAAAACAAACCAGGAAAACCTGAGTAGTACTGAGTCCACCACTGCTTTTCATTAAAATTGTTTTTAACTCTTAACATTCTCTAACAGCCCAATTTTAATTTATTTACTTTGGAAACCAGCCATAGGTCATTTAAAACTGCCTTTAAATGGGCTCTACGGTAACTGCTAAATGGTTTACAATGTAAAACTAGGCATTTGGGTAGAAGTTTTTCTATTAATTTAGTGCTCTCTGCTAATTATAGCCTATATGAAGTGCCATAATTAAACCTATGAACAGTTCGGAATCCTTAAGATTTTAAAACCTGTTCACTTTTAACAGTAAGATTACTTTTTACGACACAATGAACACAGTTCTCAGACATGGGCCAGTTCTTTACGGTGATGGCAGTCTGTGTGCTACACAGAAGATGACCCCTTCACATGCATGTCTGCTTAGTGCACGGCCAACATAGACTGAAGGCCCGGATACCAAAGCAAAGAATTTTTAGAGCTTTCTAGCCCAGTTCTCGTTTTGAAAACAGTATCATCTATAATTTATCTCATTTCAAATTATGCTCACCCTTAATTCTGCAAAATGAATTAACTGAAATAATAAAAGTTTAAAAAGCCAAATTTTCTATACGTTAATTTAAGAAGAGTGGCGAATTTGAACAAAAACTCGAGTCAGTTTAATAGGAATGTTGATTATATCCAATTTTCACAGGAATAGAGCAATGGGAAATGGCATGAAGAGTACTGGGTTGAGCATTTGTGGATATACGAAAATAATGTTTTATGTAAACGTCATGAGGCAAAGCACCACAAATCTTCATGAGAATTTTATGAGTACTTTTCTGATCTCCGTTACTCCGGTCTTTGAGTACCTCATGTAATTAAATTTACCTTTGAGTAAATTGTCATTTATGTCATTACTTTTACACATCTTTTCCCCCTCCTACATGCTAAATTTAAAACAATAAACTTCAGTTTAACACACTATGTCTGTAAAGTTAGTTAGAAGGAGATTTAATATTACTTGAATAAAAGCAATCTTCTCTACTATTTTTTTTCAAACCACAGTATTTGTTCCATAGCATATTTTATATCCATGAAGCCCAATCATAATTCTAACAAGAAGCATGGTCCTGTTTAGCAGGGATTTAAAACTTCTTACCAGATGAATGGGCCTATGATATGAGGAGCTGTATGGAACACAGGAGAAAAAATCTAAAAGAGCAAAACTTCTGCCTTTTTTCATATTTCTCATTTCTTTAGCTCTTTCTTGTCAATAGTGAGGTTCAGTAACAGCATTTCATGTTTTATTTGTTATTTTGTGGTCAGGCTCAGATATATTAAGATACTTTTCTTATAATATAATATAATATAATATAATATAATATAATATAATATATAATAATATAAAGTGTGTTTAATGTCTTCATTTAGACAAACTGTGTAAGGGCTTTGGAGGCTATTAAAGTGTGTTTAATGTCTTCATTTAGACAAACTGTGTAAGGGCTTTGGAGGCTATAAAGAAAGTATAAAAAACAGGATATACTCTCGTGAAGTTCAGGGTACTTCCTGAGGAAACCAAACATGCAAGTAAGAAGTATAAACCTCTGTATCTGTAGCCTAACTTTAAGGAGTGATATGGTTTCAAGGTTGAAAGCTTCTGACAATTCAGCTGACTGTGTGCGTGATGATGTGGGGGAAGACTAGTGCATGTATATGTAAATTGCAAATATCTATATATCTGTATCTATATCTATAAAATGAGCTGCACACAGTAACCTTTTTCTTAAAAGTTGAAAACAGTTTCATGTTAGAAGAGACCAAAGACAGAAATTGCCAAATGCGGCAATCCCAGAATACTGCTCTTTCCAAGAATGAGCAAATCTCTAAGAAATGAAGAATTGGAGACTAGGCATCTAGGAAGTCAATAGGAAGGCTCAGGAGGCTGCCACCACCGAAAACGCAGAGGTGGGGAGTGGCTCGGGATGTGTGACTGTCCCTACACTAAATCTGCTGTTGTGTTGGTTAGCACTGTGAGCAGGCTTCTCTCCGAAGCTGCCGACTTCTCAGTATTTAGCCAAAGACTGACTACTGCAGTGTCATCGACTAGTCAGTTGTGAGCAACCACATACACCATTTAGATAAGATCCTGAGCTTTGCAGTCAGGCTATCGTAGCTTTGAGATTCTGCTTTACCAATGTGATTTACAGCTGTTTCACTCATTCATCTATGGATTCTGGTTTCCTAAGCTGTAAAATAAAATTATTTTTACAAAAAGGTTTACTTATATGAGCTAACACATGTGAAATAAGTTTATTTCTTGGAATATAATTGGGACTTTAATTGAAATCTATATTTAAGAATACAATTACTAATTGTAGGTTCTCTGCTCAAGCCTGCAATTATACCAAGGAAAAGCTAAAATACCAAAACACTTAGAGAGAGATGTGAAGTCAGACCATTACACAGTGAAATGATTGAAGTACATTACAAGTTCACTTAGAGTTTCCTTACCGATGCTGGAGAAAAACTGCAGTTCACTGATACGAAGATCAGATTACACCTGCTAAAATTAAAATGTAATTATAAGATACCAGCTCTCTGCTCCTGAGAATATTTTAGAGACAAGAGACTTTAGGTACCCAGACCACTTTCGCTCTGGAGAAGTACATAGACAGCCTGAGGCCTCCTAGACATTTCTTCCCACAGCAGAAAGTGAAAATTGAACTGCCTAGTGAAATTTCACCCAGGGCAAAAACTACTGATGCCCTAATAAAGAGGGCCAAACTATACAAATGAGAGAAGCCAGAGAAGACATTTATTGTGAAAGATAAATCCTAAATCTCTCCTTGATTTTCTAGTAGCTAGCATTCCATTCATCACTTTCTGATGATCTGCTATTATGTGGCAATTTCTCAGGTATCTATACGTACCCACTCACCTACCATTTATTCATCTTTTCTTCTTCTAGCCTTTTCATTCTTTCAGGTGTAATCATGCATATTGAGTCAATTGGTATCTAGTGTCTTCTTTTAATGCTCTGGAGTATGGTTCGTTTTTCCCACATTTCCATTTGTCCCCTTCCGAGCTACTCGTTTAGTAATCTGCTTTTGGCAATTGTTGATATTTGAGGATGGCCTGGATTGGCATCTGAGTTACCTTCAAATTTAGGCTGTGGAGGCTGAGCCTAAATATCTCACATCATACAGAAGGATTAGCTGCTTTTCTAGGCCTCGTAATAATACTGGGTAAACTTTGTTATGCTCCCACTGTGCTCCACACTCTTTTGCCAAGTTTATGTAGATACCGTACTACGTATAACCCTCACAAATACTCCATGAGGCTGGCATTATCACTAGATTAGAGATGATGACCCAGTCTTAGGCTCATAAAAATTGTCCAAGCTCACCAAATTGGCGAGTGAGAGAGCTTCCATGCTATAAAGTATTGGGAGACAGTGTTCTAGGGGTGTCATATTTCTGCACCTCTGATGAACAGAGACATTGATTGCTTTTGTCCCTTTCTTAAAAGGCTTATTCATTTCTTTGGGCGAAGGGTGGAGAGAAGAGCTTGGGGGAGGGGCAGAGGGAGAGAATTTTCAAGCAGGCTCCCTGCTGAGTGCGGAGCCCCATGTGGGGGCTTGATCCCATGGCCCATAATATCATGATCTGAGCCAAAGCCTAGAGTTGGATGCTTAACTGACTGAGCCACCCAGGTGCCCCTGATAGCCTTTGAACTACCTTTTCAAGGATGTTGGTACAGCCTTGGAAAATAGAACTAGAATCTCCCTCAAAGCAAAGGTGCAGTCATGCTTGTATCTCATTATATAAGATTCAAGTTCTTTAAGCTCATTGTTCCTCTCATGTAATGTGACGTATTTTGCGTACAGTGGTTACTTAGCCTTCTTCATACCATCTTGTGGGATTTGAGCTCAAGGAGCTGGCACAAGACAGTGTGTACATACTAACTACTGTTATTGACATAAGTAATAATGTCCTTTGTCTCTTTTCTAGGAGTCTCATGTTTTCTGTCAACATCCATAACAGCATGAAAAACTACTTGCCTATTAGCTTGCAGGTGGGATAGAATTTCAGACATTTTGCAGTTCCTGATACATACTGTGCTGTAGTACTTTTTCATATATTAGCAGTAATATCTGAGAAATTCAATTTAGTTGTCCTTATTTATAAATTTTGACTGATTCTTTAAATTTATGTCATTTGTCGTTAAGAATAAAATAGTCTTTTAATTGTTTTATAATTCAGCATAAATGTTGAATTAAGAAAATATTTTATTAATTTTTTGCATTAAAAATTGAGTGGTACAATCATACAAATTATCTCTCTGGTATGTACACAAAGGGCTGCTTTTCCACCAATTGTTAAGGCAAAAACTTAACATCGAAATTGAAAAGTTATGTAGCTTATACTACCATGAAAAGAAAATGCATTTATTACAGTCATTCATTTTCATATTCTTTTATTGCATCTTAAATATTTTATTACGCCTTTTCTCACAAACATTACATGGGGACATGATTAATGCATACTGATAAATAGGAGTGGAGGGAAACTAAAATATTTATGGTTAAAATGCACTTACAGAGAATCTTCCTGACCTCAAGGAATTATTTCCTTGACAAAATAATTCACCATAAAGAAAATGGTTAATAAATGCAAATTCATTAAATTTAAACCTTCCTTCATCAAAAGCACCATAGTGTGAAAAGACAAGTTCCCAGATAGGATGCAGTGCTTGAATCACATGTCTCTAACAAGAGACAGTAATAACATTATAAAGAACTTCAGTGACTAAGTAGCAAATAGACAAATAGCTCAACATAAATGATCCAAGCACTTCAGTTTTTTAAAAAAGGAAAATTCAAATGGTTAATAAACATATGCAAAGGTGCTCAGATTAGTTAATAATTTTAGAAATTAAATATAGATGCATTAAAATTATTACACAGCAATCCAAAAAATAAAATAATGGAATAAAAATGTAACTATGCCAAATGTTGGAGAGGACGTGGAATTTAGATAATCTCATACACAACTTGTGGGAGTATACATGTGTCTTAGTTATCAATTGCTATGTAACAAATAACCGCAAACCAAGTGGCTTGCAACAACACACATATACTATCTCACAGTGTCTGTGGGTTAGGAGTTCAGACATGGCTTAGCTGGGTATAAGCCATCTAAGCCAAATAAAATATTTAAGATGCAATAAAAGAATATGAAAATGAATGACTGTAATAAATGCATTTTCTTTCATGGTAGTATAAGCTACATAACTTTTCAATTTCGATGTTAAGTTTTTGCCTTAACAATTGGTGGAAAAGCATTACTTGAGGTTCCATACAAGAGGCAGGAGTCATAGGGCAGTAACAAAGTCTGTCAACCATACATTGGTGCCACATCTTTGGAAAAATTTGGCCATATCTGTTAAAGTTTAGGATATGCATACAATTAAATCAAGAAATCCCACTCAACAAATCAACATATATACCCTGAAGATATTCTTAGATGTGTACTCTAAGAAGTCTATATAAAATTATTCAGAGCAGATTTGATCGTAATTGTCTCCATCTGAAACATTCCAAATGACCATCAAGAATTAAATAGATGAGTAAGCTATGTCTGTAACACATCATATTTACATTCTGTTCTGCAACATGTTTCTTTTTTTAAAATTGTGGTAAAATAGAACATAAAATTTATCATCTTAGCTATTTTTAAGTGTGGGCTTTAATGGAATTAATCCCATTCATGTTGTTTGCAACCATCACCACCATTCATCTCCAGAAGTCTTTTCATCTTGCAAAACTGAAACTCTACACCCATTAAAGGATAATCCCCATCACCCCTAATGCAGTAGAAGGAAACTACCATTCTATGTTCTGTTGCTATGATTTTGACTACTCTAAGTACCTCATATAAGTGGATTCATACAATACTTCTCTTTTTGTGATTGGCTTATTTCACTTAGCATAATGTCCTCATCAATGAAACCATAAAGTTCATCCATGTTGTAGCATATGCCAGAATTCCCTTTTGTTTTAAGACTGAATAATATTCTGTTGTATGTATATATATTGTATTTTGCTTATCTGTTCATCCATCAGTGGGTATTTGCATTTCTTCCACATTTTAGCTATTATGAATAATGCTGCTATGATCATTGGTGAACAAATATAACTTTAAATCTGGATTTCAATCTTTGGGGGCATATACCCCAAACAAATTTCTGGATCATATAGTAATTCCATTTTTAATTTTTTTGAGGAACTGCCATATTTTCCATAGGGGCTGCACCATTTTTACATTCTGCACAAAGAATTCTAAAAGGGGTCCAATTTCTCCACATCCCTGACAACATTTTTTATTTTCTATTTTTTTAATAGTAGTCATCTTAATGGGTATGAAATGATATCTTGTAGTTTTAATTTGTATTTCCCTAATGTTTAGTCATGTTTCTTGTGCTTATTGGCTCTTTACATATCTTCTGAGAAATATCCATTTAAGTCCTTTGCCTATTTTGGAATTGGATTGTTTTCTGTTATTGTTATTATTATTTTTGAATTTTGAAAATTCTTTATATATTCAAGATGTCAATACCTTATTGGGTATATCATTTGCAAATATTTTTCTACACTGTGGGGTCCCTTTGTACTCTGATAGTGTCTTTTGGTGTGTCTTTATTAAAATTTTCATGAAGGCCAACTGTCTATTCTTTTTTATTTTGTTGTGTGTGTGTGTTTGTTTGGTTTTTTTTATTCCTTTGGTGTTATATCCAAGAAATCATTGCCAAATGAAATGTAGTAAAGTTTTTGCCCTATGTTTTCCTCTAAGAGTCTTGTAGTTTTAGGTTATTTTTACGGTATTAGGTATTACATTTAAGTCTCTGATCCATTTTGAATTATTTTTTTTTGTATATGGTGATAGGTAAGAGTCCAGTTTCATTCTTTTGCATATGGATATGCAGTTTTCCCAGCACCATTTGTTGAAAAGAATGTCCTTTTCATTGACTGGTCTTGGCCCCCTTTCAAAAATAATTTTACCATATATCTGAGAGTTTGTGTCTGGGCTCTCTATTCTATTCCGTGGATCCAAATGTCTGACTTTATGACACTACCTCATTCTTTTGATTACTGTAGCTTTCTAGTAAGTTTTGAAGTCAGAAACATGAGTGTTCCTACTTTATTCTTTTTCAGGATTGTTTTGGCTATTCAGCATTACTTGAGGTTCCATACAAATTTTAGCAAGGATTTTTCTATTTCTTTATAAAAATATAAGGATTTTGATAGATATTGGATTTAATCTGTGGATCACTGGGTAATATCGATATCTTAATAGTGAGTCTTTCTATTCATAACCATAGGATGTGTTTCTATCTATTTGTGTCTTTTAAGATTTCTTTCAGCAATATTTTCTAGTTTTTATTTTACAAATCTTTCACCTCACTAGTTAATTTCTAAGCATTTTGTTTTTGATTCTATTGTAAATGGAATTGTTTTCTTCTTTAGTTTTTCTTTTATTTTTTAATTCCAGTATAATTAATGTACAGTGGTATATTAGTTTCAGGTGTACAATACAATGATTTAACAATGAAATTGTTTTCTTAATTTTATTTTCAGATTGCTTATTGTTAATGCATAGAAACACAGCTGATTTTAGTGTGTTGACTTTATTTCCGGCTTCTTTATTGTATTCTTTTATTAATTTTAATTATTTTTTTGTGGAATCTTTGGAGGTTTCTACATATCAGATCATATCATCTGCAAGTAGATATAATTTACTTCTTCTTTTTTAATTTCTAGGCCTTTATATCTTTTTATTGCCTAATTGCTCCAGATAGAACTTCCAGTATTATGTTGAATAGAAGTGGAAAAGGCAGGTATCTGCTTTTTTTCTGATTTTAGAAAAAAAATTTTTTTCAGTCTTTCCCCATTAAGTATAATATTCACTGTGGGTTTTTCATGTATTGTTTTTATCATGTTGAGCTAGTTACCTTCTACTAAAAGTTTATCAAATGTTTTTTCATGAAAGGTTCTTGAATTTTGTCAAATGCTTTTTCTGTAACAATTGAGATTATCATATGGTCTTTTTCCTCCATTCTGTTAATGTGATATATTAAATTGATTGATATTTATATGTTGAACCATTCTTATATCCCAGAATAAATCTCACTTGGTCATGATGTATAATATTTTTAATATGCCATTTAATTCGGTTTGTCAGTATCGTGTTGAAATGTTTGCATTAAAAAAAAAAGAAATGTTTGCATTAATGTTCATAAAATATACTGATCTATAATTTTCTTATAGTGTCACTGTCTGGCATTTTTATCAGGATAATACAGGCCTTATAGAATGAGTTAGAAAGTGTTCCCCTCTTGTTATTATTTTGGAAAAGTGTGAGGAGGATTGGTATTAGTTCTCTAAATATTTGGTAGAATTCATCAATGAAGTCTTCAGAACCAGGGCTTTCTTTGTGGGAAGATTTTGATTACTGGTTTTATCTCTTACTAGTTATAGGTTTATTCAGATTTTCTATTTTTTTATAATTCAGTCTTCAGATTTATATTTCTAGAAATTTGTCCACTTCATCTAGGTTGTGTAATTTATTGGTATATCCTTTTCCTAGTTCTCTTGTATAATCCTTTTTATTTCTGTGGAATTGGTAATAATTTCCTCCTTTTATTTATGATTTTGAATTCAACAGAATTTTTTTATATCTAATCATGATCAAAACCATGACATTGTGGTAAGAAAGGACATACTAATTTATACTTCTGCCAATTCTGTACAATATGTCCCCTTCATCTCATCTTTGACAATGATAAATACAGTAATACTTTATTTTTTCCTAATATAATCAATAAAAAATTACATTTTTGGAAAAGCTAAATATCATTTCACATATTTATTGGTCATTTTAATTTTTTCTTCTATGAATGACCTGTTTATATCATTTTTCACATTGTTACAAGTTTATGCTTCTTAATATTAATTTGTAGTGATTCTTTTTTTATGATGGGTATTCATTTTTCTCTTCTTAAAGCAAATATTTTCTACCAGTCTGCAAAATGTTTTTCATTTCATTGTACTTTTGCTTAACTGTTCAAGTTGAGACATTATCTCGCCACCATACCCATATATTACTTGGATGATAATAAATGAACCCTACAAAAATCCTCTGCCCCCCCAAAAATTTTCATATACTTTCATTTCATAACTTGCTAAAGTTTTCAGGAATAAAAGATTTTGCAACACAACAATACAAGCAACAAGAAGAATCTGTGTTAGATACTTTTTGTCCTAAAGTGTCTTAGCCATTTTTCCAGACTGGCTCCAGGCTTGTAGCAAGTATCCTTTTTTTTCCTTGGAGTCCATTTCCCAAAATTCACTCACACAACTTCCAAAAGGATTTCAAAATATTTTCCCCAAACACGAGTTGATCATACAAGGAATTCAGGTTCTAGTTATTAGAATTGTACAATTTCTAGACTGAACTTCTAAATGTCCTTCTCATGCTTGCAAATCTATATTGCATCCCACCCCTGAAATACATTTTTCACAAATGACCACTTTTACCCTATAGACTCTTGTTTGAGGACTTATAGTGGTGTAATTTACTGTCAAATCAAATCTTTTCCTCAATAAGAATACTTTTATCTTATTCCAGTGATCTTTAAACTAATCTCTATTAACTTTCAGTCCCTATCATTTGTAAATTCTCGTTTTACCATCCTATTATTTTTCCTGCCTTTTTTTTCAGCATCAACTTCTATGGAAATCCTTCCTAAAAGACTCCTGCCCACAACTGACGAATCTCATTCCAGGCCATCTGTTGTTGGGTCACATAGTTGAATACTTCCTTTTCTGTTGTTTTCTAATATAACAATCAGTGAGTATAAAATTTTGCTTTCCTAAAGTAGTTTTTAGTCTTCTCATATCATCCACCTTTTTTTTAAACCCTCTATCTTTTAAGAAATATAAGGCTAGTGATATATTTTCATTTCATATACTTAGATTACAAACAGTAGTTTAAGTATACTTGTAGAACAGAGTCCAGGATTTTGAATAGTAATTTATTCATTTAAACACTTTTTCTACTTTAAGTAAATTATTAAATCTAAAGCATAACCAAAATTTTTCCTTTTAAACTCACACACACACACACACACACACACACACCTTACTTGACATTTGGCATCCTATTTGACCAGATCACATTATAAGTTTCTTCTTAGCCATTCTCCAAGAATACTGGGTAGTTTATAACAGATGGGGTATGGATTTTTGGCCCATGCAATTTTATCTTGTAAAATGAATATAAATAACATTTTCTACAGCTGATTCAAGAATGAAATATAATCCAACAGAGTGGTATAAGCTGTTTCAAATGTCAGAACTTTGAATGAATGACATTGCATAAGATTTTAATGCCATATAAAGAGGGGAAAAGCTTTCAACCATTCAAAAACACCCAGTTTCTTATATGAGAAACTAACCTTTGGTGACAGCAGTCACCTGAAGTGACCAATCTCTGACTTCTTCCTTTAGTAAAAGGTGATTAAGAGGGTGATAGCAAACTAACCCTGTGAACATCTGGAATTCGACAATAGACTGAGCCAGATGTGATCACATTTCAGTTCTGAAGGTGGAAGAGAAATATTACAGGTCGTAGTAACACAGAGATCACTTCTGACTCCTAGTCATATCAACAGCACTTCACATTTTTGACCACATATTCTCACTGAAGTTATTATAACATAGGGTCAACATCACATGGAAGTATGAAGAATTTTTTCCCCTTGACCAAGAGACTTGCCTTCTTTTGATTTCTGTTCAATCACCATTTGGATCATTGTAGCAAAAGAGAAGTAAAGATAGAGAATTATGTTTTGTTGCCAGATATATATATATATATATATATATATATATATATGGTAATAGAAATGTGCCATATTTTATCATGTACCTTGACATATTTTCCATCTCCAAATTTTCTAAAACTCCTTGCCCAATTAAAATTCACACAAATGAAAATCAAATACAATTCACACAATTGAATACTCACAAAATAATTTTAAAATGTGAAGTTTTGGGGTTCCTGGGTGGCACAGTTGGTTAAGCCTCCAACTCTTGGTTTTGGTTCAGGTATGATCTCAGGGTCATGAGATTGAGCCTCACCTCAGGTGCCATGCCCAGCATGGAATCTGCTTAAGACTCTCTCTCCCTCTCCCTCTGCCCTTCCTCCCCACTCTCTCTAGTCTCTCTCTCTCTCTCTCTCAAATAAATAAATCTTTAAAATAAAATGTGAAAAATTTTATCACACAATAGGTATAGTTCACATTAATTCAAGAAGAGGTATTTGTCTTGTTTTTTTAATAGCTCCATAAAAGAAATGAAGTTCCAAGTCCATGCTCATTCATCATATTTTGAAATGTAAAACACTTCTACCATTCAGTTACAAAAATCTTCTTCCTTCAGAGAATATCAATAATGCAAAAAAGGAAACTTACATTATGGTAAAAAATAGTGTATATCTGCTAAAGAATTAAATGAGGTGAAATCAATGAAAATCGTTTGAAATAAAAGCAAATGACCCGGTAGTACTATGGTTTGTTTTCTCATATGGCTGTGTTACTTCCCTGTCACCATGTATTCAGTAGTGATGGATGTTTCAGGAGGATCCCTGTGTGACAGAATTTATCCTTGTGGCCCTCTGAGCTGGAAGTTTTTCTTATCAATGCTAAAAGTTATACTATTCAGAATTTTCATTTCATTTATATCAGTTTCTATAAGTTGGGTTTTCTAAAAATTATATAGCCACTTCTTCTAAATTTTAAAATTGTTGGAAGAAGCTATTGTTAATATGTTCTTATTAAGAGTTTAATGCCTTCTTTACTTTTGTGATATCACTTTTAATTCAAGGATATTGTGGGTATGTATTTTCGAGTGTTCGAGTGTGTGTGTGTGTGTATGCTATAATATCTATCTATGTGCATTTGTAATATTTTTCACAAGTATTTCACATATTTTTATATATTTTTATATATTATACTTTTCAAAGGTACGACTTCTGACTTTTCCTATCCTATAACATGTTTTTCTTCATTTACTCTCTTACCATTAATATTTATTAGTGACATTAACTGAAATGGAGAAGTCTTGGGAGTAGCCAGTAGAGTGAGAAAAGTCTAGGAGCTGATTTTATGACATCTTAATTTTGACATGACTATTATGCATCTAGGTGGAGTTCAATATAGGAGTCAGAGTTTAGGGGCATGATCTAAACTAGGCATATACATTTTGCCCTTGTCTGTCCATAGCAGCCATCATTTAAAGCCATGAGATTGAGATAATGATCAGGAGTTCAGATAAAAAAGAGAAGAAGTGAAAGAACTGATCCCTAAAGACACTGATCAAAGGCCAAGGAGGTGAGAAGGATCCAACAAAGACTGAGAAGAAGCAGCAGGTGATGTGGGCATGAAGCTGGAATATAGTATGTCCCGTGTGGAAAAAAACATTTCAGGAAGGAATAATCAACTGAATCAAAACCTCCTGTTGTTTTGTTAAGTAGAATGAGGACTGAGCACTTTCAAGGGATCAATGTGGATGAAAGCTTTATAAGAATAGGTTCATAGGATTACATAAATTAGAGAGTAGATGAATAGCCTGCTGAAGAGGTTTACTGCAAAAGAAAGAAGAAAAGGGGGCAGTAGCAGAAGGAGAAAGTGGAAGTAAAAGAGGCTTTCCTTCAAATGAAGACGTTTTTATTTTGATAAAAAAGATTCAGTAGAGGAAATTACCCAGTGTTCAGGAAGAGAAGGAAAATTGCTACAATAATGGCATCGAGAGGTGAGAGGGATGAATCATGGGGAGTCCTAAGATTTGGATGCAGAGGCTCACAGGTTGTGGGTGTGAGAGGAGGATTTGTGAACTTTGTCTTGGCTTGGTTCTGTTAATCAGTGAAGTAGAAAGCAAGGTGATCAGCTGAGATTGAGGATGAAGGAGGAAGCTTTAGAGGTTTGATGAGTGAAGACAAGGTACGAAATAGTCAAAGACAGAGCATGTGGATTGACCAAGAATATGAGAATGAATGCTAGGCACCATTGGTGTCTCCACCTGAACATGTATTATGCCTTAAAGTGAGAGAAGTAGGAATTATCTTTATTTCTCTTTAAAAATGTTAAGCTGCATTGGTGAAGGCACAAAGTAGATGGCATTTTGAATTTAATCAGGCCTTTTATTTTGCCATAAGAATATTTTGAACTGAGAAAGAGTGAGTTAAGAGTATAAATATGATATAATCAAATTAACCACAGCATTTAATGTCAGTAAAAAGGGAAGTAAATATATGAAGTGGGTGAGAGGCTCAACGTTCCCTGTGAAATGAAGGGTAGGTATTAAAGACACTGAGCTGGAAAGGCTGGAGATGGTGACTTGAGAATGGATGATGGAAATAGTGGCTGTGAAGTGGATACACTTACTGGTAATGATAAGGTCTAGGGTATACTTTGTGAGTGATTGGCCAAGGGAGTCTAGAAGTTGATTTCATTGGAAGAGTTGAGGTTGATAACTGAAAGGGGAAAGCCATTTGGAAGCACTTGGCGCAGGATTTTGAAATCACTGGTAATCATAGAGGAATAGTTTGGAGACAGTTATTGTGAATCAGGAGCTAAAGTATTTAAGAAATTAGAGGAAAAGATGAACAGGTAAGAAGTATTGATGCAGAATTGTCTGATGAGAAGAGATCCTATACTAAAGGGTTTTAGGAAGAAGCAAAGGAAAATAGTCTGAACACAGCAATGAAAAGGAGGGGGTGTGTGGTAGAAAACAGAAACCATTCAAAAAAGCAACAGGGGAAGCTGTAGTTCCTTTAGGGAACCTCCGGATGTTTGTTAGAACCAGTAGAGGAAAAGAGCATGCAGATGGAAGATCAAGGATCTGGAAGACATTGCTGATGAGGAAGTGGGCACCTCATGGTGGAAGGCTCAGGAATAGAAGACGACTGAGAGTTGGGGTCCAGAAGGGGGATATATGGAGTATTATGAAGGAAGACCTGGGAGACATGGGCTTCTCATGGTTAAGAGGTGGAAACAGTGCTAGGTTTATTCAATCAGTCCTCAATTTATGGAAATTCCTTTCTTCTCAATTAGTCTTTAGAGAATAGATTTCCAGGTAAGGGCATAAGTTATGAGAATCCCATGTGACCTATTAAGGGTAAACATTAGCTTTTTAGTTTACAGTTGGTGCTAGTTAACTTAGAAATATAGCATGTATATAACGTATACATAACACCTACATATTTTGAAGACAGCTCCTGAAGTGCCATTGTATGGGCAAATAATATGGCAAAATTTATTAACATCAACTATATAAGTAATAAATAATCTATTCCCTTTTCTTTCTTTAATTAGTTTTGTGTGAGATTTTGATACATGTGGTGGGGAGAGGGATTGACGGTTTGTAAATCAGCATGGATCTAATACTTAAAGGATTATTTTGGTTTTCCAAAAATATTTTTCATGGGACATAGCCTGATATTATTTGATAATAGAAAAACTTAAGAGAAAAACTCTTATGGTTTGAGCTACTATTTCGAATTTGTAGCCAATGACATTTGAAATGGATTTTTGCCCCTAATACATCACCCCCTGGTTTGCAGAACTAAACTTCTTTTAAATTGTGACATTTTTACCCAGGAGGATATTAATTGGTGATTATTCACTACAGCATTTTTCTCATTAATATTATTTCTTGTGAGTGCTTGATGTGAATATAGTTTTTCTGTATTTATAAATTTTAGTAGAGGCTTTTCTAGAAAGTCTATCACCAAATGTGCCTCAAAGAATATGAGAAAGGCAGTATTTTACTTTTTTTTTTTTCCAAAAAGTATTTAGTAAGCTTTTGGAAGAACATTGTTCTAGGCACTGACAGGCCTTTCCACCTGTATTTACTATCCCTGACTTTTAGGACTGAAATTCATCAAAGATGTTGGATGTAGACCATGAAGCAGTTAATCAATGAGGAGCAAGTATTCATATTGGTGATATAAGCAATAAACATGATAGAATCCCACAGCTGAATAAGTTCAGAACTTTTTCTGAAAATACTAAAGTGAGACTAGGCAGGAATCGGGTAAAAGGTAGTAAAGTTACCATCATTCTAGGAAGATGAGCTCCAACAAAACATTATTTCTAGAGAAGCCTTCGGTGAATCCTTGATGCAAACAAAGGTAGACAGTAGTGTATTCTTATAGTAGCTTGTATATAACTTAATTGTAGCGGTTAGTATATTGATACTTAATTATTTTTGTATATCTGAAATATCCATAAATTGTGAGCAGCTCCAGGATGAAGGTTATGCCTTATAAAAGTTATATTCCAGTACTTTTAAAGTGATTGATGAACTCAAATATTTTTGTTTTATTTTTATTTTTATTTTTTTTTAAAGATTTTATTTATTTATTTGACAGAGACAGCCAGTGAGAGAGGGAACACAAGCAAGGGGAGTGGGAGAGGAAGAAGCAGGCTCTTAGCAGAGGAGCCCGATGTGGGGCTCGATCCCAGAATGCCGGGATCACGCCCTGAGCCAAAGGCAGACGCTTAACGACTGAGCCACCCAGGCGCCCCCTGTTTTATTTTTAATTGGTGACATTCATATGTGCATATTCAAAAGTTACAGAAGAGTGTTACAAAATGCATCCTTGTGTTCCGCTAACCATCTATTTCTCCTCTCCAGAGAAAAGTATGAGCATTTTCTTGTGTATCCTTCAGAAGTATACACATCCTTCAGTCTACACATACACTGGGGGGTAATGTTACAAGTATTCATTATTTCTTCTTTTTAAAGTACACTCTTCTGGGGTGCCTGGTGGCTGAGTCGCTTAAGCCTCCGACTCTTGATTTTGGCTCAGGTCATGATCTCTGGGTCATAAGACCGAGTGCCGTTGTCAGACTTGGAGCTTGCTTAATCATAGTTCCTGTTGCACTGTATTTACATTAATCTTCAGCCCACTGATATCTGTAATTTTATTCACCTCAATGCAAACTACTCTCATGAGTTCTAATAACATCTAACTTATAACTGAAGTTTTTCAATACTTATGCTTCTCAGGTTACTTTTCCTTTTGATTACTTAAAATTGACAATACCGACAATAGTGTCTTTTCTCTTAAAAATCTACATCCTTAACAGACGACTGGATTAAGAAGTTGTGGTCCATATATACAATGGAATATTACTCAGCTATCAGAAAGAACGAGTTCTCAACATTTGCTACAACATGGACAGCACTGGAGGAGATAATGCTAAGTGAAATAAGTCAAGCAGAGAAAGACAACTATCATATGATTTCTCTCATCTATGGAACATAAGAACTAGGATGATCGGTAGGGGAAGAAAGGGATAAAGAAAGGGGGGGTAATCAGAGGGGGAATGAAACATGAGAGACTATGGACTATGAGAAACAAACTGAGGACTTCAGAGGGGAGGGGGTGGGGGAATGGGATAGACTGGTGATGGGTAGTAAGGAGGGCACGTATTGCATGGTGCACTGGGTGTTATACACAACTAATGAATCATCGAGCCTTACATCGGAAACCGGGGATGTACTGTATGGTGACTAACATAATATAATAAAAAATCATTTAAAAAAAAAAAAAATCTACATCCTTGGGGTGCCTGGGTGGCACAGCGGTTAAGCGTCTGCCTTCAGCTCAGGGCCTGATCCAGGCGTTATGGGATCGAGCCCCACATCAGGCTCCTCCACTATGAGCCTGCTTCTTCCTCTCCCACTCCCCCTGCTTGTGTTCCTTCTCTCGCTGGCTGTCTCTGTCTCTGTCGAATAAATAAATAAAATCTTTAAAAAAAAATCTACATCCTTCCATTGATGTTACCAACACTCAATACTCTTTTTTTCTTATTCTATCATTATGTATACTCTTTCTCATTAGCTTCTACTGATTTTTGTTCCTTTATCCATTTCCTTATTATTTCTGCTTCTCAGAGTTCTCCTTAATTCTTCAAGTAGTTCTTAGAATCTTAAGTGCTCCCTGATTGATTTTATTAACTCGATTGCTTCATTAATTCCCTGTAGAATTCAATGATGTCCTTATGTATTCATATAATATCTCATATTTACTGAATACTCACTATGTGCTAGGCAGAGAAACCACTGTGCTGTGTGGCTTACCTGTATTATCTCACTTGAGTCCTATAAAATACATATAAATTGGGTGTTATGATCTCCATCTCTGTTTTTTAGAGGAGGAAACTGTGAACTTTACAGTTTGTTAGAGGCGAAATTGCAATTCAAATATGGATAGTGGCTCCAGAATCTGACCATATAACTACGTTCCTGTACTGCCTCCCACAAAATAAAATGTTCTCCTGAGCTCTGTGAACCTTGTAAGTAAATACTTAAGCTCATCACACTCTACAGAGTAAAAATAGAACATGTGAATGGAATTCATATTTCACAATTTCTCCACTCCTTCCCATGTACCTTTCAGTGTGATCAACAACATTACTGCTGCCCCTACCAAAGCCGAGATTTATGGCTCCTCATGACTGTTGCACATCCATCTCCACAATTTATAAAATGCCTCTCACCCCAGAACTTCTTAGCCACTTACCCCCACTGTTGCTACTTCCATTTAGACCTCATTTAAAATTCACCAAGACTACAATAAAATAAAATAAAATAAAATAAAATAAAATAAATAATATAAAATAAAATAATAAAATTCACTATTTGTTGTCCTTTTTAATGTTTTCTTTATCTATATTTTTCTCATTTCCAGTCTATTAGCTAAATAATGCACAAGTAGTTATATCCTCCTGTTATAGATTCTCCTAACCCTACCCACATACTAGAATAGCACAGATTAAATTCTAAGTTCTTTCCAATAACAAACAAAATGTCCCTTGAAATGAATTTTACAACTTCACCTCCATTCACTCTTTTCTATAAGCGTCATCGCTACAGATAGTCATACACTCCTGTCCTTGCACAGGTTGTTCCTTTTGCCTAGAATGACTTTCTCTTTCTTTCATGTCTGGAACTAACTCCAAATATTTTTTCTCCAAAACTAGCTGAATGCCTGAATCTACATGTATATATCACATATGATATATATGTGTGTATATCAAATATATATGATAAAACAATAATTTCTTTTAAAGTTTATGATGCCCATACAATCTGGTTAGACCCAAAGGTTTTTATATGAAGATAATTATACTTGTAATATACTGTTATTACTTGTTAGAAGAGGAAATCTCTGTAATTTATAAAGTTCTGAAAACTGAAAAACAGAGAGGCACCAAAAATTGTATATCACTGTTCTTGAAAAAAATAAAGCTTTAATTTTTGTTTCCTTCTGCTTGTTTTTTGTTTAAATTGCTTTTTATTTCCTATTTTTATAAGATAAAAAGCTTGATTTACTGATTTTAGATATTTTTATTTTCTAAGGTATGTATTCAGTGCTGTAAATTTCCATTGAAACAATACTTCTGCTTTATCCCATCAATTTGTATGAGTTATAATTCATTTTCATTTAATTCAAAATATGTCTTAATTTCTCTTGAGATTTCTTCATTGGCTTGCATGTTATTTAAAAGCATTTCATCTAATTTCTAAATATTTGAAAATTTCCCAGCTGTATTTCCGATTTCTAATTTAATTTAATCATGATTCATGTGATTTCTACTCTTTTAAATTTGTTAACGTGTGTTATATCATCACAAGTTTTTTGTCTTTGTTTTTAAAGATTTTAGTTATTTATTTGTCCTAGAGAGAGAGAAAGAGCACAAGCAGGGGGAGCCGCAGGCAGAGGGAGAAACAGGCTCCCTGCTGAGCAAGGATTTCCCCCCCCACCCCCCTGGGATCATGATCTGAGCTGAAAGCAGAGGCTTAACCAACAGAGTCACTCAGGCATGCCTGTATCATCACAAGTTTTATCTTGGTGAATGTTACATGTTAAGTTCAAGAAAAAATACATATTCTGCTGTTATTAGATGAAGTAGATTATAAAATCAATAGATTAAGTTGATTATTATGCTGTTCATGTCATCTATATTTTAACTAACAAAGGGCTGTTGAGGTCTTCACTATAACAGCATTTTTTCTACTTTTTATTTTGTCATTCTTTCAATTTTTGACTCATTTTGACACATTCTTTTTAGATTCTTTTTAGACATATATACATGTAACATTCTTCTTCTTCAAGAAGTCACTCCTTTATCATTAGGTAATTTTCCCTCCTAATGTTTTTGTTTTGAAGTATGCTGTTTTGGGAATCAATATAATCATTACAGATTTTTTTTTAATTAGAGATAGCATAGTTTATCTTTCTCCATCCCTTTACTTTCTTTTTTTTTTTAATTTACTGACATAGTTGACACACAATGTTGCATTAGTTTCATCTGTACAATATAGTGATTCAGCAACTCTGTGTTGTGCAATGTCCACCACAAGTACAGCTATCAGCTGTCACCACATAGCACTATTCCAATACCTTTGACTGTAATCCCTGTGCTGTACCTTTCATCCCCATGAAACCTGCACTTCCCACCCCCTGAACCCATTTTGCCCAGTCCTCCACCCGACTTTCCTCTGGCAACCACCAGTTTGTTCTCTATATCTATGTGCCTGTTCCTGCTTTTTTGTTGGTTTGTTCTATTTTTTAGATTCCACATATGAGTAAAATTATATGGTATTTCTCTTTATCTGACTTATTTCACTTAGCATAATATCCTCTAGATCTATCCATGCTATTGTAAATGGTAAGGTCTCATTCTTTTTATGGCTGAACAATATTCCACTGTGTATATATACATATTCTTTATTCATTCATCTATCGATGGTCACTTAGAACCTACAATGGGGAAAAGACAGTCTCTTCAACAAATGGTGCTGGGAAAACTGGACAGCTACATGCAAAAGAATTAAACTGAACCACCTTCTTACACCATATACAAAAATAAGTTTAAAATGGATTAAAGATCTTAATTTGAAACCCAAAACCATAAAACTCCTAGAAAAAAAAAATAGGAAATAATCTCTTTGACATTGACCTTAGCAACATTTTTCTAGATATGTCTCCTCAGGCAAGGGAAACAAAAGCAAAAATAAACCATTGGGGCCACACCAAAATAAAAAGGTTTTATACAGTAAAGAAACCATCAACAAAATAAAAAGGCAACCTACTGAATGGGAGAAGTTATTTCCAAATGATATATCCAATAAGGAGTTAATATCCAGAATATATAAAGAACTTATACAACTTTAACACCAAAAAAAAAAAAAATCCAAATAATTCAATTAAAAAATGGGCATAGCACCCAAACAGACATTTTTCCAAAGAAGACATACAAATGACCAACAGACACATGAAAAGAGGCTCAATATCACTAATCATCAGGGAAACGTAAATCAAAACCACAATGTCACCTTACACCTGTCAAAATGGCTAGTATCAAAAAAAAAAAAAGGAAAAGAAAAGATAAAGAAAGAACAGGTGTTGGCAAAGATGTGGAGAAAAAGGAACCTTCATGAACTGTTGGTGGGAATGTAAACTGGTGTAGCCACTGTGGAAGACAGTATGGAGGTTCCTCAAAAAACTAAGAACGGTATGTGATGAGATGAGCACTGGGTGTTATATGCAACTAACGAGTAACTGAACTTTACATCTGAAACTAATGATACACTGTATGTTGGCTAATTGAATTAAAATTTTTTAAAAATTAAAAACAGAAATACCATATGATCTAGTAATTCTAATACTGGGCATTTACCCAAAGAAAATGAAAAGAGTAATTCAAAAAGATATATACACTGTATTTATTGCAGCATTATTTACAATACCCAAGATATGGAAGCAATCCATCCTTTTACTTTCAATCTATTTGAGTCTTTTTATTTAAAGTACCTTTTTTTATAAGTAAGGTATCATTTGGTCTTATTTTTTTCTTTAACCACTTTGACACCCTGTCTTTTAATTAGTGTATTTTTGACCATTAACATTAAAATGATTATCAGTATAGTTGGATTAGTAACCACTGTGTGTGTAATTGATTTCCACTTTTGCATTTGTTTTTTTGTTTGTTTGTTTGTTTCTTGGTTATTAATTTTTACCTTTTTTCTGGTTTTAACTGAGCATTTGTATGAGTCCATTTTCTTCCTCTCTTAGTTTGCCAATTATACTTCTTTCTTTAGTTTTTTAAGTTGTGTCCTACAGTTTGTACTATGCATTTATAACTAATCCAAGTCCACTTCAAATAATACTGTACTGCTTCATAATATACAGGTAACTTGTAGGAAAGTATTTCCATTCCCTGTCCATTCTTCATAATATCACTGGCCTTTATTTTACTTATTCCTATGCTATAATCACCTATTATATTGTTGCTGTTATCACTTTGAGTAAATAGTTATCAAATAAGATAAGAATAAGAAAAATAAAGGTTTCATTTTGCCTTCATTTATTCCTTCTCTGGTACTCTTCTTAAGTTTATCAGATTTACTGACCTATATCATTTCCCTTCCTCTCTGAAGAATCTTTTAACATTTCTTTCAAGCCAGTTTTACCGGCAGCAAATTCACTCAGTTTTGTTTGTCTAAGAAAGTCTTCTGTCTACTTCACTTTTGAAGGATAATTTAACTGGATACAAAACAAATTAAGTTGGAGGTTCAACAAGTTGGAGGTTCAACAAATGATGCTGGAAAAATTGGACATACGTACAAAAAAAAGTCTCTATGTATAGATCTTACACTTGGCATAAGAATTCCTTGAAAATGGACCCTAAACCTAAATGTAAAATGTAAAACTATGCAACTTCTAGAAGATAATATAGAAAATCTAGGTGATCTTGAGCTTCATGATGACTTCTAAAATATAAATAAAGCACCATCTGTGAAAGAAACACTGGATAATTGAACTTTATTAAAATGAATAAACTCTGCTCTGTAAAAGACTATATTAAGAGAATGAAAAGACAAGCCATAGAATGGGAGAAAATACTGTACCCACATATCTGATAAAGCACTTGTATTCAAAATACACAAAGAAATTTTAAAACTCAACAAAAGAAACAAACAGCCCAATTTAAAAAAAAATGAACAAATTATGTTACTGAATTTCTCAGCAAAGAAGATATACATGTGGAAATATGCATACAAAAGGAGGTTCAACATCATTTGTCATTAGAAAATGTAAATTAAAAAAGCAATAAGATATCACATCATATCTCTTAGAAGGGCTAAAATCCTAAAAACTGACAAGACCAATTACTGATGAGGATATGAAACAAAATTCATTAATGGTGGGAATGTAAAATAGTACGGTCACTTTGGCAGTTTCTTACAAATATAATCTTCTTACTGGTGGTACAGTAATAACACTTTGTTTTAACCCCTTCCTACTCATCCAGGTTGTGGGAGGGATTTCTGCCCTAGGGATTCAGGAATGACTGAACATATGATGCCCAACATTGTCATGAAATTGGCAACTGTTTATTAATCGCATATAATATCTGCCTATGGGAAATGACTACAGTGTGCCATGCTGGGCCACATGGGGTTGTTATGGAGGCGAATTGTGTTTTCTCAAAATTTGTATTTGAACCCCTAAGCTCTAGTACCTCAGAATGTGACTGCATATAGAGATAGGTCCTTTAAAGCAATGGTTAAGTTAAAATGAACCCGTTACAATGGGTCCTAATCCAATATGACTGGTGCCTTTATAAGAAGAGAAAATTTGGACACACAGAGAGACATCAAGGATGCATGTGCACAGGAAAAGGTCATGTGAGGACACAGTGAGAAGACAGCCATCTATAAGCCAAAGAGACAAGCTTCGTAAGAAACCAAAACTGCTGACACTTGATCTCAGACACTCAGGCTAGAGAAGTATGAGAAAATAAAATTTGCTGTTTAAGCCATTCATTCTGTTTTTGTTTTTGTTTTTTTTGTTTTTGTTTCATGGCAGTTCCAGCAAACTAATACAGGGGTTATACACTGAAACAGAATGAACCAGCAGAGGTTATGGGTGGCAGGCCCTGTAGTACCAAGAGAATGAGATGATTCCCATGGGATTGGCTTGTTTGAATTAGTCTACAGGCTGGCAGGGAACTGAATCTTGCTACTCAGGGATAAGCAGGAACTATTCCTGGTCCTCATGCTAAGGATGGTTATTTATCTAGGAGACCTTACCTGTGGAAACGGTGGGGAAAGGAATTTATGGTTTGGTTATCTGAAATACTCCCAGGTTTACCAGATGTCAAGGCAGTATGTAATATCGGACGTTAATTTCGGCCTTATGGCACATACTTCTATGCACTTACAGAAATCGTTTGAAAACTCATGTCTGAGAAAATACCTGAATGTGAATATTTATAGCACCTTTATTCATAAGCACCAAAACCTTAAGCAACCATGATGTACTTCCATAGGTGAATCAATAAACAAACCGTAGCTCATCAATACAGTGAAATACTATTCACTGACTAAAAGCAATGAATTAATCGAGTCATGCAAAGGCATGGATGTATCTGAATGCATATTGCTAAGTGAGAGAAAACAGTCTGAAAAACTACATGCTATATGTTTTCATTTATATGACGTTCCAAAAAAGACAAAACTGATAAATAGATTAGTGATTGCCAGTGGTTGGAGACAGTGGGAGTTGAATAGGTGAAGCATGTAAGATATTTTAGGGGGTAAGCCTATTCCATATGATACTGTAACTACCTACACATATAACTATGCATTTGTCAAATCCCATAGAGCTTCAAAGCACGAGGAATGAACTTTAATGTATGAAAATTAAATGTATATATATGTATGTACATATATATGTTTAGTGGGTGATGGGTATTAAGGAGGGCACTTTTTGGTTTTGTTTTTTGTTTTTTAATGATTTTTTATTATATTATGTTAGTCACCATACAGTATATCCCCGAATTCTGATGTAAAGCTCGATGATTCATTAGTTGCGTATAACACCCAGTGCACCATGCAGTACGTGCCCTCCTTACTACCCATCACCGGTCTATCCCATTCCCCCACCCTCCTCCCCTCTGAGGCCCTCAGTTTAAGGAGGGCACTTTTTATGATGAGCACTGGGTGTTATATGTAAGAGATGAATCACCAAATTCTACTCCTGAAACCAGTATTACACTATATGTTAACTAACTAGAATTTAAATAAAAATTTGAAAAAAAAAATATGTAGGAAAATGGGAGATCCTAGGATAGAATGAAAAATATGACAGAATTACGTAACTTTAAAAAGATATGAAATGTTCTCACTAAAGAGTGTAAGAGAATGCATTGCTAATTTATGTAACTTGGGATCAGTGGAGCTTGTGAGATTAAATTAAAGCATAAGCATATACTCTTGTTGATAAAATCATTTCCCATTGATGCATAGATTATGGTGCTAAAAACCACTATACATATATGGTAGAACTGAAAGTAAATACCTGGAGGATGGTGAGAGGTAGATTTCTTACTGGTGAAGTGGAAGGTTATAGATAAGCAAGGGGAAAAAGCTAGAATAATGCTTGTGGTTGTAGATTAGAATTAGAGATATCAATATGAACATACATTTATCTTAATATAGATGCAGATGGTTACATACAGAAATACTTATAAATGTGTGAATGTATATGAACGAGTATGTATTTCCTTGTTCTGTCAGCTGAGCCTAAAAGCAATGCACTCCAGTAGTAATGAACACAACTGACACACCAAATTGAGATTTCTAATACCATTCTGCAATAAAAAGGCCAGAGCTCTTTGGAAAATGGCTGATTCTAGGACTGAGACAAAAATATAAAAGCTAAAGTATCTCATAGTGGTAGAAAGTAAGGAACTGATCACACGCACACATGCGCACACGCATACATACTGGTGGGGAGATGTCAAAGGGACATAGAAGTCAACTGAATAAGCTCCCTCTGACCAGTCCTGGAAAAATTTATGCAACAAAGTTAAGTAGTATTAGATTATAACCCAAAATATAAAATAAATATCCATGAATCCAAAGTGATATAAGTAAGTTATTGAATAAATAAATACATGTAGGAAATTGGACAAATATGCATGCAGAATTCCAAATAATATATGTAGCTACTCTGTCTCCAAAGAGCTGGATCAAAAGGACTTCCTTCCAAAGAATACAGAATGTTAAGGACAGTGGGGGGGGGGGGTCAAAGAGAAGAAGACAGAGACTAACCACACTGGATCTTAGCCAAAAGGCCCAGAAGCGATGACAGAGACTAACCAAAGAATAGAGAACAGTAAGGACAATGGGAGGAGGGAGGGGTCAAACAGAAGACAGAAATCTGGCAAATACTGCCTCAGCAGATGATCAAAGTTAACAGCAAGAGTTGCAAATCATAGTGCTAACATGTAACCCTGGTATTTTGAGATATGGTACTTAATCTTTGTGGTATTTCTCCCGAAAACTCTGTACCTCAGTCCAGTAATCAGAAAAACACCAGAAAAATATTAACTGATGGATGCTCTATAAAATACCTGACCAGTACTCCTCAAAACTGCCAAAGTCACCAAAAACACTGGAAAACAAGGAACTGTCACAGACAAGAGGAGTAGCAGGAGGATTGCTGACTAAATGTTGTATCCTGGAAGGGACACAGAATAGTAAAAAGGCATTAGTTAACAACCAAGGAAATCTGAATAAAGTGTGCACTTTAGTTAATAATAATGCATCAATATTGTTTCATTAATTTTGAGAAATGTTCCATACTAAAATAACATATTAATAATATGGGAAATCCCAACAGCATTTTTTGCAAAAATAGAAAAATTAATCTTAAATTTCATATAGAATCTCAAGGGATATTGAATAACCAATACAGTTTTTTTAAAGCAAGAACAAGCTTAGAGATTTCACACTTCCTAATTTCAAAATACATTACAAAGCTACAGTAATCAAAACAGCATACTGGCATAAAGACAAGTAGATCAATGAGCTGCTGGAAACAAACCCTAGCATACATGGTCAAATGGTCATCAAGAGTCTTCAAGGGTAGCAAAACCAGTAAATGGGGAAAGGACAGTCTCTTTAACAAGTGATGTTGGAAAAGTTGAGTATCCACATGCAAAAGAATGAAGTTGGGCCCTTGTCTTACACCATATACAAAAATTAACCTGAAATGTATTAATGACCCAAATGTAAGACCTAAAACTACAAAACTTCTAGAAGAAAATATAAGGGAAAAGCTTCATAACACTGGATTTGGAAATGATTCTTCACAACATTGGATTTGGAAATGATATGACACCAAATGCACAGGCAACTAAAGCAAAATTAGATGTGAAAAGAAAATGGTACATATATGAAAATATGATACATATTATGCATTTGTGAACAAGATAGTATGTTTCTTTAGACACGTCTCTAAACAATTGTATACATATGTATATATGTTTGAAAATTTATTTGGTCACTAAAATATGCTTAAGACATATTGTGTTCCCCAGCTATTTTACCATTTATTCTGTAGTCACTAGTCATATCATTAGCTAGTGAAAAATTATGTCTTCTATTAGCACAGTCTTTATTTTTAAAACTCCTTAATATATTATGCAGACATTTAAGCTATTGCTTAATTTTTATGATATGACTTGTCCTTCAAGCTTTACATTATTTCCCCATATTTGAGAATTCTTTTTAATTACTGATGAGAAAGAAGAAAAATGAAAGTATGTACTGAAACTACTATAACAGACCATTCAGCCTTTTTACAAGTAATATTTTAGACAAGTGACATCAATTTACTGAAGCAAACATATTTTACATTCTTCAAGTATTTATGTTATGATAAAGAAAATTAATCTTTGAAAATAGATCAGTTGCTCCTTAGAAAATTAAATGTTGAATTCATTTTGGAATTGAAAACGTTGAATTCATTAGTTTGGAATTGAAAACGTTGAATTCATTAGTTTAATTTCTTTCCGTTGCATTTAATGAATCTCTTCAATTTTTTAATTATGTTTTAATAATCAGTTGTAACTATTTCACATCTTATTCATTGAATGTGAGAAGGTTAACTAGGAGTTATTATTGTGATATGGTTCATTAAATTATTTTAAGAGATTTCAACATTTTTCATTGAAATCCTTACTTGCAGTCATAAAAGTTGACTTTGGATCATAATTTTTAAGATAGTAATGCTATGAAAAACTTCTTAGTGTGTCATTTCCATCAATCTGAAAATATACTCAGCTATGATTGAATATAATATGGAATCTACAGAACATTTTAATTTTTGAAATGTTGGGGAGTATCATTAAAGCCTTTATTTCCAAATCAGAAGCTGTTTTATATTAAAAACTACAAATGTATTAAAAACAAGAGAAAAAAACATAAAACAAAACAAAGCAAATGAAAACACCAACAGAATCATGTTTTTGAGTGTGCCTCCTTGTAGAAATAACTATCCAGGAATAAGTAAGGATTATTATTTTATTTCTCTTTGCTAGTAATTAGCCTTTGTGTTCTGCAGAGCCAGATTCTCAATGGTCAGGTTATTTTCAGTCTATATTTGTTTCTAAAATCATGTGAATTGTATCTGCAAAATACGTGGTTTATTATGTAGTCATGTCTGTGTACGGGTGTGTATACTTGACTGTCAGGGATGGGAAAAGACTCAACGTAGTCACTAGCTTGAGCCTAAGTTCTGTTTCACGCTAGCATTTAAAAATAGGGGGACAACAGAAGTTTATCAAGTAAACTAGCCTGTACAACAGAATTTGTCAACCTTACTACTATTGACATTGTGAGGCGCTTCATTCTTGGTTGGGGGGGCTGTTCTTTGCAGTGTCAGATGTTCAACAGGGTCCCTGAATTCTACCCACTAGAAGGTGGTAGCACCCCTCTCCCAGCTGCGGCAACCAACAGTGTTTTCAGTTTCAGATGTTTCCTGGTAGACAAAACCACAAATTCATAGTATTCAAGGAAGGAAGTTTGTTCGTCCAGCATGCTCATGTTTTTGTGCTCATATTCATCCATCTGTTCAGTCTCCTTTAGACTTTTCTGATAATAAAAACTGGAAGAGGCTCGCAAAAATATTTTGTAGACTGCCAGTATGCAAATAATACTGCTGTGAAATCCAGGTGAAAACATGATAAATTCTGTATTATTGCAGAGAGCGCAGTGAAATTTTGAACTTGAGGACTTTGGAAATCAAAACAGTGTATCACCAGTTGCCCTGGTAAGGAAAGTGAAAGGTAGCAGGGGCATATAATGTCCCTTGAAGAAAGGTAAAGATGCCTAAGTAAAGTGACTCGTGCCTTGGCACTGGAGGCAGCCCATTAGACATCACTGGAGCACATGTTTTGTGGCATTTAAACCCAAACCTCCCTGCAGAGTACATAGCATGAGCAAAAGAGGGAATAGGTAATACTGTACTTCCAGAGTCTTTAGTATGGCGAATGCAGTGCTCTTAACCACAATTCTAGTAGAGTTTTTGTCAGAAAAGTCTAAAGAAGACAGAACTGAAGCATAAATAGAAACTAAGTAGTTTTTCGGCTAACCTCAAGTTGTTTTCACACACAACCTCATCTTGGCCTTCTGAAAGATGCACACTGTCTTTACCTCATCTAGCTCCCTTCATCCTTCGTTGGCCTTCCCCCCTTTCCCGACCAGCCCCACTTCCGGCACATAAACAACTCAGGCAAGTACAGCATGACATCTCTCCAAAGAAATGAACATTTTGTTATTAAATCCCTGGTCATTGATTTAGTGGATATTATTCATAACAAAAAAACTGTATATCAAAGGTTTATGGTAAACACTGAGAAATCCTTAGTAAAATAACCTGAAAAGAGAGTTACAACTAACAATTTATAACTGATCTGTTTATAAATCTCGGACATATTATGCTGCTTCTTATGCTGTAGCTGAACTAAATGGATGAAAAAATTAATTATTTTCCACTTTGTGATTGGTAATTATCAGATTTTTTTCCTTTCACAGAGAAATATCTCCAATGAAATATGATACTATATTAAAACATTTTATAGTAAAAGGAACATTCCAAATGGCCCTTCTAAAAATTTTAGTTTTCTATATTACCTCAGACTTTAAAACAGGCTAGTGAAACTCAAGAAACTGTTAAGTAACAGCTTGAAAATTCACAGGAGAAAGATAAAATAAAATAACGAAAATACATTTGAATTGATCTCAAATTCTGAACTGAACTGGCACCTACACTACTTCTAAAGTAGTTTCAGTTTGTCTGTGAGTAAGCCAGAGGCTTCTCTCCATCTATAGCTACAGCAAGAATAGAAAAATAACAAAACAAGACAAAAGAACCTTTTGACAAGTCTTTCTTCTAATCTTTACTATGCTGATCCCAAAATAGTAGTATTCACTCCAGTTTTAATTGTTAATTGCATATGAATTCTTCTCTATTAAAGACAAGAAAAATAATTGACACAGACATTTCCCAAAAGGGAAACATTTTTAAATTCTATCCTAATGCAAAACACTTTATATTTAGAATTTTAGTCTTGCAAGGGAACAGAGTCTTTTAATTTTATTTCCCAGACAATACTGGAATTCATTCTACTACGTATTCATCAAATATTTCTGATTCTGCAATAGAACAGATCTAGTCACAGAGAATTCAGATGTGTTTTCAATGAAGGAAACTAATTGTTATGCAGTCTAACCCTTCCTGCCTGCCTTTTTAAAAAAGTTTTTTAAATTTTTAGTTGAAGTGTAGTTGACATATAATATTAAATCAATTTCAGGTGCACAGCATAGCGATTGAACAATTATATACATTACAAAATGCTCACTATGATAAAGGTATTACAATATTATTGACTATATTCCTTATGCTGTACTTTCATCCTGTGACATATTTATTTTATAAATGGAAGTTTTACTTCTTAATCCTTTCACCCTTTGCCCATCCTCTCCCTTCCCCTTTGACAACCACTGTCTACCAATAGGTGAATGGAGAAAGAAGATGAGGTATATACACAATGGAACATTACTTAGTCATAAAAAAGAATGAAATCTTACCATTTGCAATAACATGTATGGACCTAGAGGGTATTATGCTAAGTGAAATAAGCCAGACCAGAGAAAGACAAATACCATATGATTTTGTTTACATGTGGAATCTCAAAAACAACACAAAAGAACAATCTTCTTTCCTGACTTTATCATTCTTTGGTTTAAGTTACAATCTCAGAAGCTCTGAAGCAGAATAATAAATCTTGTGTGTGATTGCATGTGTGTATTTATCAAACATTTTAAGGAAGAAGTTATGCTGTCTCACTTCCCCCTCATTTATTTTTGTCTCCTTAAATCTAAACATGCCTTGAATTTTATTTCCCTGTATACATACAAATTTTTACATTCTTGAGCAACTTTTTCCATATGCCCTAGTGTTCTCAATCTCCATTTTAAATTTGTAATACTAAAAACTAGTCAAATGGTACAACCCAACCACAGAAAATTACCTTATACAATCCAGACACTTTACTTCTATACTTGAGACTGCATCTACAATTATATTTTATTAATTTTTTAAATTTTTTTAAAGATTTTATTTATTTATTTGACAGAGAGAGAACACAAGCAGGGGGAGCTGCAGAGAGAGAGGGAGAAGCAGGCTCCCCACTGAGCAAGGAGCCTGTTGTGGGACTTGGTCCCAGGACCCTGAGATCATGACCTGGACTGAAGGTAGGTGCTTAACCTACTGAGCCACCCAGGTGTCCCAATGCATCTACAGTTTTAAACACTATATCATAATATAGCCATATATATTATTTTTTAAACAAAACCCAAGCATTTTATCATGTTAACTATTTTCAGAAATGTTCTTCCTCATCTCTCCTTTTTCTCCTGTATTTATTCAATAGCTGTGTATTAAAATCTTAGTATGAATCATATATTATTCTAGAAAAGGATGAAACACCACTGTCCTTTTCCAGTAGCTATGGTAAAGAGTGAAGATTAGAAACCAAACTATTGTAAAATAAGAAAAAAAATATATTGTAATTAAGGTATGGGCAAAGTTCAACCGTAGCATAAGAAGATGAGGCATTCGGTATGTTTGTAGTGGAGAGTAGAGGTAGAAAGGCCTAGAGACTTGGAGGCTTATTGCAGACATCAGTTAAAGGCTGATGCAGGGCTGAGTGCGTGTAATGACAACGTGGATGAAGAGAGTGTAGAGGCGTTATTAACAGGATGGAGAGAATTTGGTGGTCACTAATTTTTGTGGGAGATAAAGAAGAGGTAAGAAGTAATAATTTCTCTGAATCTCTGGTCTACATAGTAAAAGAGAGTGAAGAGGGGACAAAAGGAGATGCTCAAGAAAACATCTGATACATGTTGCCATAGAGGGAAGTAAGGCTACTTAAGGAGACACAGGAGATACATCTTTGGTATTGAGGACTCCTGTTGCAAGTGAAGAGGGCTGTGCTTATGGGGTCTAGGAAGACAGGTTCCATAAATGAATCCCAGGAAAGCTGAGGCATGGCATGGCTTAGGACAGATCCTACTCTGTAAGCACCACCAGACTTTCCTTCCCATCTCTTCTACACCTCTTCAAATGTCAGCTTTGTTTTTAATTTTTGTTTGTTTGTTTAATATTTCTTTTAGAATGATATTTCCCTGGGTCATTGAACAAACTTATCTAGCTTGGGGATCAGCTTCTGCTAAAAAAATCTCAAGGAACAATTCTGCTGGACTTGACTTGAGTCACATGTCCAGTCTTCCACCAAAGTAGCCACTCATAGGAGAGCCGGGTGCTATGAATGACCCAGCCTGGTTTGGATGCTTAAATTTTGACCAATCTCTGTAACATACGAGGTTGGGTTACTTAAATCTATTACTTATATAGATTTCAGCTTCCATTCCATTGGCATGACTAGAATGGGGGTCTTATAGATCTCTGAAAAATAAGGAAAACTATTTCTCAAAAAAAGTGTTATGTGCTAGACAGGCAAATGAATGTATGTTAATGGCATAAACAAAACCCAGGTGGGCAAATGGAAAGTACTATTGTAGGCTTTCTTGGGCAGAGCAGATGCCTACATGTAGTCCTAACGGTCAAGTCCAGGTTAAACAGGCGGTGGACTAAAGGGAATTAGTGAGTGGAGTTCGGTTTAGGAAGAAAAATACAAAGTGAAGTGTCTGAGTTCCTGGGACTGTAAAAAGTTCAGGTATGTCAGATATAAGGTGAATGTAATAAAAGCTGTGGCTGCAATTGAAAATGAGTCATCTTATAAAGGATCTTGTATCCTACCTTAAAGATACTGATTTTGCACTATAAATAGTTGGTCTCAAAATGTTTTATTCATTCACCTGTAAAAATCTTCATGCACAAACCACCATCACAAATATATGTATTATCTACAAGGAAATGTATGCATTGTTTTACTACTTTAGTTATAAAAATATACAAATAAATATAATGAAGGGGCACCTGGGTGTCTCAGTCAGTTAAGCAGCTGCCTTCAGCTCAGGTCATGATCTTGGAGTCCCTGGATCCAGCCCCAAGTTGCTCAACCGGGAGTTTGCTTCTTTCTCTCCCTTTGTCCCTCCCCCCACTCGTGTTCTCTATCTCTCACTCTCTCACTGTCTCTCAATAAATAAATAAAATCTTAAAAAAAGAAAAATATAATGAAATAAAGATGAATTAAATATTTCAAATAATTATTTCACTTTTAAATATTATTAATAGGGGTTTTTAAAGTCTTGCTAATCATGATTGATGGCTTTGTGTTATTACCTTCTTTTTCAAAGCACAATATATACTTAGGTAACATCTATTATTAACAATAAAAGATATAAATCATATTTCATATGGCCTTTTTAATAATTTCACATTTTTCTGATCAAAATAATTTCACCACTTTTCTGACCTTACTGATCAGATTACGCTGTTAAGGATTTTACCTATTTTAGTGGCTTAAAAAGAGATTTATCACACAGGAAAAATATCATTATGACAATTTTTTATTGTTTGGTAATTCTTACACTGTATTCTTTATTTCCAATTGTGGTTTCTTTGTGGGAAATTTTATCAATTTCTTATCTATTTAGTTATGGTAACCTTAATCAAAACTAAATGTAATCAATAAAAAAATCTCCCTAAGTATGTAATCTGAACTATAAAGCAATGTGCTGAAAATAATTAAATATCTGAAAACAACACAATTTAACATTTTTTGGAGCTCTTACCCTAGCTTTAGTTTATTCCATATAATACATGTGACACTTGATTGTCTGATATATGGGCCAAGAAGGCATGCTGCTGTCAATGTAAATATTGAATATTATAATGAGCAATCTCTTTATTAGTTTTATAAATATATATATAAATATTGTAATATTTTTCACAACCTAATAAGTCATCTTGGGCATTATTATGGGAAAAATGTTTATGCCCTCCTCGAATTCATATGTTGGAATCCTAACTCCCAATGTGATGGTATTAGGAGGTGGGCTCTTGGGAAGTGATTAGGTCATGAAGGTAGAACCTTCGTGAATGGAAGTAATGTCCTTATAAAAGAGACCCCAGAGGGTTTTTGTGTCCCTTTCACCATAAGAAGACACAGCTAGAAGACAGAACCAGGAAGTAAGCCCTCACTTTGCTGGCACCTTGACTTCTCACTCTTTAGACTTGTGTGAAATATATATTTGTTGTTTAAGCCATACAGTCTTGTTTCGTCATAGCAGCCTGAATGGGCTAATAGAGGCATGTATCCAAATGCTAGATAGAGAAAAGGTATAGTTAAACTTTTGTTTCAGAAAAATGTTTCTGTTTACAGTATGAAGAATTTTGAGGCTAGAGAAAGAGAGTATTTCATATGGAGAATAGTGAGGACTTGAGCGAAGTCAGTGACTGAAAGGATTGAGAAATAGAATGGACTGCTGGAGATATTAAAGACATGGTCTGACCAGATTTGTTTACTGGTTAGGTGTCAGGCTGAGAAAAAGAGAGATGTCTAGGATGGTTTCTAGGTAGACCAGTAGCTCAAAGGCATGGTGACCGTGGCATTCACTGAGATAAAAAATAGAAAAAGGTGATAGAATCTTAATAAAGTTAATAGGGTTTCCAGTCTGTCATGTAAGGAGTGTAGAAGTTGCCACTATGTCCTAACAACAAGTAAAAGCCTGAACAAACCGAAAAATCAGCAATCCTTCTCAGATCTGTCAAAGATGTGAGGTCACAGGGCAAACTGCTGCTTCAAAAATTGGAGATAGACGGGTAGATACAAAGAATCACAACTTACCAGAGCAGAAAACTCCATTGAAATCAGTGCCAGGGTAGGAAAATCTAACATGTAATTGAGGATCTTTGGAGGCTCATGGTGGACAAGTCTAAGAGTTAAAGACATCAGGGGGCCCCGTCTTAAGAGGGTGCCCACACTTTTGTGAGTTTTACCTCCAACAAATCTACCAGGTGCTCACAGTCAATATCAGAGAACAATCCCTTCAGTCCTCTGGAAGGGGGAGGGAAAAAGTAACTATTCTGAAATGTGCCTTCTGTTTTCTTGACAAGACTTGACTTCAGAAGAAACTCAGAGCCTAACTGCTGGAGTTTTATCAGAGCTTAACTTAACCCGGTGGTAGGGAAATACCAGCTCTAGCCCCCTCTCAGATTCCTTTCCCAATTACAGCGGGGGAGAACTGAGAAGCACAGGTGAAGTTCACAGTCCATGGCACAGGCTCACCAAGAGATCTGATCAAAAGCTATAGCTCACTTCTCCTCCCCCAAGCCTCACCACCACCTTGCCAAAGGCCCATTTATAGGAGTTTCTTTTACGGGACACAGCCTGTCCAAAATTCAACAAAAAATTACAAGCCATACTAAAAGGCAAAAAGTACAATTGGAAGAGACCAAAGAAGCGTTAGAACCAGAGTCAGATATGACTGGGATATTTGAAACAACCACGATGAATATGTTAAAGAGCCGTAATGGAAAAAGAGTAGACAACACATAGAACAGATGGAAAATGTAGTGGAAAGATGGCAATTCTGAGAATCAAAAAGAAGTACTAGATGTCAGAAGCCTGTAACAGATATAAAGAATGCCTTTGACAGGCTCATTAATAAAATTAACTAATTCAGTTTGAGGTTTGTTCCATTTAAGGTGCCTGCGAGATGCAGAGGTGAAAAAATTTAGTTGTCACAGGTGTAGCTGAGGAAAGAACTCCAAATTGGACAATAAACGTAGAAGTTATCTATGCACAAACAGCTGTTAGGAAAATACACCAAGATCAAAATGCACAGGGAGAGTCCTAAGACAATGGTTTATTAATGGTTTATTATTAAACTTTATTGAGTCACATTCTGACTTTAAAATTCTGGATCTCCTCTTCAGAAATAGGTACATATATAGTATTAAAGGTATAGCTTCAGGAGTTTTATTGTCTTCTTAAAGCCCATTTCAGGTTCATAGTTCAAACACATCTGATTTACAGCGAAAGACTTGACGCCAGATTCCTGAGAAAGACATGAAATTTAACTATAGCCCTGATGAGCTTCATCATTTAAGCAAAAGAGGCGTTTCTAAAACAAACAGAAATGGCTGAAAAAAGAGAGACTATACAAAAATTTGTAAATAAAGGAATGAGTCTTTTAAGAAGGTAGCTGAATTTAATTATATCAAAAGTTGAAGAAACACGTAAGTGTACACATATACATATATTCATGTATATGTCCACAACATGTCCTCAAATTTTGTTGCATGTATATTTGTATGGGTGTGGGTATGTTTGTGTGGTGTGTGTGCTTAGCCTAAAACCACTGCATACAATAGGAGTAATTGATGGGGTAAGATGGACTCTACTGGGGCCTTGGATTTAAAGAAAATGAAGAAGGCCTGGAAGAATTGCTGAGGGGAATGGGAAATAGGCCAGATAACAAAAATGCACTAGGATTGCCAAGCAGTTGTGGTCACCTCTGAGTTTGGATACCATAAATTTGCTATGGTACTAATCTGCAAGATCATCTGGTTTTCTCCAGTGGTTCACCAATAACATGGGTACAGGTTTAGAAGCAGAGGAGGCAGATGGCTGGGTTAATCCAGTGTTTCTCTAAAGGTAAAAAAGAGGAGAATATCGGAATCATCTGGGAAACTTTTTAAACTGCACATGTCTGCAACTCAGGACGAGGAAAATAATTTTTGCAAACATGTACCAGGAAGTGTTGAATGGATAGAGAAAGAGAAAAGCTAGAAAAGACTTGAGCTAATGACCACATGTCACAAAGGTGTAAAGTAGAAGAGGTAGAATGAGTGGAATTAAAGAACAATTTATTACTGCTTTTCTGATAATAAAATGATTAAATTAGATTCACAACATCTTCAACATCATAACATGTACTGGGAAAGCAGATGCTTTTAGATAATAAAAAAGAATGGCTGTGGAAAGTAAATTGGTTATGTGGAACAATCAGATCGATCACATGGGGGACATCACGCAAGCCCAAGCATGCGCGGGAGCACCCGGGCTGTTTAGTTCTCAACCAGGTCTCTCTGTGGGACTCCAGCAAGGGACTTGGCCTTGTTCTGTCTGGTTTCCTTGTTCTAGAATGCATATGTGTGTTGTGATAATTAAATGAGTTAATATATTTAAAACACTTAGCACCGTACCTGATACCTCGTGCATACCTGAAAGATGTTAGATACTACTCTGATTACTAAACTCAATTTTACCTTTATTATACAGATGGGACTCCAACTAACAAGAATTGTCACTCGATGGAAAAATGTGTCTTTTTGTGCTTTTAAAATAAAAGCTGAAATTTACATGGAATTATCCATAGAGATCCGTGTTTCCTCCAATGTTTACATTGCCATCAACCTGTAAACTAGATTATTGATAGGTTTATCTCCCAGCCTTTACTTCCTGACAAGCTGTTAACTATACTTACCATTTCATATCAAGTAAATCAGATCCTTCGAACTTAATTCTGCATAACAGGCTCATCTTGCTGCATTATGACATATATCAACCATGGTTTTCCTTTATTGCCTTCATGTCATCCTTCACATAATCCCATGACAGTAGGCTGTAGGAATTGTTTTCTGAATGAATTGGGTTTTCTATTTGGAGATTAGAAAGCAAAGAAATCATCGCTAAAATATGTCACAGAGAATGAGACACAAGACTCATGATTTCCCACCTCATTTGGGTCTGGCTAATTCTACTACATACCTATATCTCTTATGTGTGTTAAAACATAAATCTCATTTTCTTGGTGTCCATACCCAGCCATTTTAGAAATTCAAATTTATCAACCTGAATAATCATTACCTATGATACTTATTCTCGGGGACTCCTGATAGGTTCCTGAATATTGACCATGTATGAGGGTGGTAGCAGTGAAGTGGTGCAGGTATACAGAAGCCTAAGTACTTGCACAAGAGAGTCCAAAACAAACTAACAAAAATTTATTTTCATGCTTTTCATTTTATTTTTTGTTTTTTTTTTTAAGATTTTATTTATTTATTTGACAGAGAGAAACAGGGAGGGAACACAAGCAGGGGGAGTGGGAGAGGAAGAAGTAGGCTTCCTGCTGAGCAGGGAGCCCAATGGGGGGCTCCATCCCAGAATGCTGGGATCACGACTGGAGCGGAAGGCAGATGCTTAACAACTGAGCCACCCAGGCGCTCCTATTTTCCTTGTTTTTGATCTTGTACCAGGTGTTATATTTCTGAATAGTAGGGAAAAAATGAGATGCCTACGTAACCTCTTGGATAAATGTAAATGAAGATATATCATCTTACTTTAAACTTCTGGGGAATGAGAAAGCAGAGGACCTGGCAGCATGTAAGGTATTCTGCATGGCCCATGATATAAAAAGCCAGAGCTGAAAAATCAGTCTTTGTGATCCAGACAAGGAGCAAAAAAAAAAAAAAAAAAAAAAAAAAAAAAAAAAAGATATGAATGATTTGATTCAAATGGAATTATTTCATTTCCCCATTTCTCTTGTTCTCATCTCTACATTGATCTTTTCTCTTCTGCTTCACAAAATTATAGCCCTGTGATATTTCAAAAATATATTTTAGCTTTCAATTAATCAAGGAAAGGCTGACTTTAAGTAATCCAGCACCTATTTGTTTGAAGAATAAAACTTCAAAATGTTTTTTGTTTTATTTTTGCAACCTCTTCTCTTGTTTGATAATTTTTCTATTAACTTGTAAATGGTAATGATTTACTGTGATACTTTTGCAAAAGAGATTTAGAGACACTCTGCCCTTTAGAATTTCGAATGAAAAATGGCATTGTTGAACCAGAGCATTTGTCCATTTCTTTTGGTATCTTATCCACAAGATATACATACACCAATACACCCAGAGACAAAAACTGTGAGTTTCTAGTGGAATCTCAGAATCTGACCTGAGGTCACAATGCAGTTATTAACATTCTGATTTTCATGAAATACTTGAGTCATAAAAAAAAAAAGAAATAAGCAATATCAGATATTTTTGAGAAAAGGTTTTGATAGATTACTTCATTTCCTCTGATGTAAATTAAAAAAAATGAGTATAGTTTTATAAATAATGAAAAAGCAGAAACTCTACATAGGTTGAAACAACAGAGAAATTATTTTTCCTGGACAAGTTGCCTCTTAGACAATAATGCTAATAATTTGCGGGGCACCTGGGTGGCTCAGTCGGTTAAGTGTCTGCCTTCGGCTCAGGTCGTAATCCCAGGGTCCTGGGATGGAGCCCTACATTGGGCTCCCTGCTCAGC